>NC_043710.1:81900338-82002564 GCF_006229205.1 Suricata suricatta | reverse complement strand
ATATATATATATAGTTCATTGTCAAATTGGTTTCCATATAACTCCCAGTGCTCTTCCCCACAAGTGCCCTTCTCCATGGTCATCACCTCCCTTCCCTCTTTCCCCTCCTCCTTTAGCCCTCACTTCTTTTTCAGTATTCAAGAGTCTCTCATGATTTGCGTCCCTCTCTCTCCCCACTCTCTTTCTCCCTCCCCTCCCTATGGTCCTCCATTAAGTTTCTCCTGTTAGACCTATGAGTGAAAACATATGGTATCTGTCCTTCTCCGCCTGATTTATTTCACTTAGCATGACACCCTTGAGGTCCATCCACATTGCTACAAATGGCCAGATTTCATTCTTTCTCGTTGCCATGTAGTACTCCATTGTATATATATACCACATCTTCTTGATCCATTCCCCAGTTGATGGACATTTAGGCTCTTTCCATGATTTGGATATTGTAGAAAGTGCTGCTGTGAACATGGGGGTACGTGTGCCCCTATGCGTCAGCACTTAAGTATCCCTTGGGTAAATCCCTAGCAGTGCTATTGCTGGGTTATAGAGGAGTTCTATTGATAGTTTTTTGAGGAACCTCCACACTGTTTTCTAGAGCGGCTGCATCAGTTTACATTCCCACCAACAGTGTAAAAGGGTGCCCGTTTCTCCACACCCTTGCCAGCATCTATAGTCTCTTGGTTTGTTCATTTTAGCCACTCTGACTGGCGTGAGGTGGTGTCTCAGTGTGGTTTTGATTTGTATTTCCCTGATGATGAGTGATGCTGAGAATTGTTTCATGTGCCTGTTGGCCATCTGGATGTCTTCTTTGGAGAAATGTCTATTCATGTCTTCTGTCCATTTCTTCACTGGATTATTCATTTTTTGGGTGTGGAGTTTGGTGAGTTCGTTGTAGATTTTGGATAATAACCCCTTATCCAATATGTCATTTGCAACTATCTTTTCCCATTCTGTCATTTGCCTATTAGTTTTCTTGAGTGTTTCCTTTGCAGTGCAGAAGCTTTTTATCTTGATGAGGTCCAAATAATAGTTCATTTTGGTTCTTGATTCCTTTGCCTTCGGGGATGTGTCAAGTAGGAAATTGTTGGGGTTGAGGCCAAGGAGACTGTTTCCTACTTTCTCCTTGAAGATTTTGATGGTTTCCTGTCTCACATTCAGGTCCTTCATCCATTTTGAGTTTATTTTTGTGTGTGGTATAAGACTGTTTCCTACTTTCTCCTTGAAGATTTTGATGGTTTCCTGTCTCACATTCAGGTCCTTCATCCATTTTGAGTTTATTTTTGTGTATGGTATAAGAAAGGGGTCTAGTTCCATTCTTCTGCATGTTGCTGTCCAGTTCTCCCAGCACCACCTGCTAAAGAGGCTATCTTTTTTCCATTGGATATTCTTTCCTGCTTTGTCAAAGATTAATTGGTTGTACATTTGTGGACCCAGTTCTGGGTTCTATATTCTATTCCATTGGTCTATGTGTCTGTTTATGTGTCAATACTATACCGTCTTGATGATGACAGCTTTGTAGTAGAGGCTAAAGTCTGGGATTGTGATGCCTCTCATTTTGGTTTTCAATAAATGGAAAAATATTCCATGCTCATGGATCGGAAGAATAAACATTGTTAAAACGTCACTATTATCCAAAGCAATCTACACATTCAATGCAATCCTCATCAAAATTGCACCAGCATTTTTCTCAAGCTAGAACAAACTATCCTAAAATTTGTATCGAACCACAAAAGACCCCAAATAGCCCATCTATTTCTTAATATCAAATACAGTCAAGCTTCAATAAAACTAAACAAATCAACTGTGCTCAAGGTATCCCGATCCTTAACCTACACATGTTTTTAGTCCAGGCAAATACAAAGGATCTAGTTACATCACAAGGACTGGGAGCTATCCTTCTCCTGTGATTTGGCTTATTTCTGATTATGTATAAAGTCATATACAACTGGATGACAATCTCCCAGAAGAAGAATTGTATCTTACCTATTTAAGTTAACCAAACTATATTTTGCGAACTGAATTATTTTGCTGACCTGTGGTGAGGCAGAAAACTAAAGCAAAGGAAGGAGGCTCAGTTCCTACTCCTGTCTCCATCACCTTTTTAAAAATATATTTTATTGTCAAGTTGGTTTTCATATAATACCCTGTGCTCTTCCCCACAAGTGCCCTCCTCAATGACCATCACCTCCCTTCCTCTTTCCCTCTTCCCCTTCAGCCCTCAGGTTATTTTCAGTATTCAAGAGTCTCTCATGATTAGCCTCCCTCCTCCCTAACTCTTTTTTCCCCTTCCCCTCCCCACAGTCCCCTGTTCAGTTTCTCTTGTTAGACTTATGAGTGAAAACATATGGTATCTGTCCTCCTCTGCCTGACTTATTTCACTTTGCATGACACCCTCAAGGTCCATCCACATTGCCAAGAATGGCCAGATTTCATTGTTTCTCATTTCCATGTAGTATTCCATTGTATATATAAGCCACATCTTCTTGATCCAATCAGCAGTTGATGGACATTTAGGTTCTTTCCATGATTTGGCTATTGTTGGAAGTCCACCACCTTTTAAACTTTGAACATGGACTTGATTTCCAGTGATCTTTTATGACTAATCCTATCTTGGTTAGATAATCCTTTCCCCTCCCCCCTTTTCATGGAAGACTAGAAGCAATGTCTATTGAGAGACATTTTAAAATGGAGCTACCTCTGTTTGACTGAGGTGACGTTTGCTGTAGATGACACTAGGAGATGCCATAAAACCTCAGCATATTATCTCATAAGAAAGGGACATACATCACAAGTTGGTGCAGTGATAGCTGAAAAATTCCAGATTTTCTTATGGTCCTCATGCTCAGCTCTATACCCAGCCCTAGGAACCTGGGCATATCTGTAAACAGTCAACTCACAAACTGCAACTCTCAGTGAAATAAACTGGTCTCAGGTTCAGTAGGAATAAGTCACCCATACTTCCATGCCTAGAAAGAGCTGTACCAGTGTGAACAAAATGAAAAAATGTTGTATGACAACTATGCCTACATAAGTGCATGTAAGAATGTTTGTGTGTGTGTGTGTGTGTGTGTGTGTGTGTGTGTGTGTGTGAGAGAGAGAGAGAGAGAGAGAGAGAGAGAGAGAGATTGCATGTAAAAGCTATAGAATCCTATCTCTAACTGGGAAGGAAACTATTTTTCTTATAATTTCTACTGCAGAACATCCTAAAAAGAATATTCATTCAATGAAATGGAAGTTTATACCAAAATAATAACATTAAAAAGATTACAGACCTAGTAAACATGCTGAAGACCAAACAATATAACTGCAGAAAATACGTTAAAATTATCAAGGAATAGAATAAGCAGTGTTTAAAATTCTAGCATTCAGAAAGGTTCAACTAATCCCCATCCTACAAACAACAGTGACAACAAATATAAATAGATTAAAATAGTTGGAAAAGCAGTAATATATATTTGAAGCAGGCAATGATGATCTATAGTAAGACTAATTTGGGCTTCTGGAATATTTGAGTAAGCAAATAAAATGAAGATATTTTAAAAGATAAAACACTGGGGCACCAGAGTGGCTCAGTCAGTTAAGCATCTGACTGCGACTCAGATCAGGATCTCACGGTTTGTGGGCTTGAGCCCTGCATCAGGCTCTGTGTTGACAGCTCGGAACCTGGAGCCTGCTTTGGATTTTGTGTCTCCCCCTCTCTCTGCTTCTCCCCTGCTTGCACTCTGTCTCTCCCTCTCTCAAAAATAAATAAACATTTAAAAAATTAAAAGATAAAATAAGAAAATTTTTGCCAAAACGAAGAAAAATTGAATCTAAATATTGGAAGATCTCATAGAGTTCCAGAAAAATGTAATATGTCTCAATAGTTAATATTGAAATATACTTTGCATTTAAGCTAATGAATTTTAAAGATAGAAAAGTAATTATTTAGTCATAAAGGCGGCAAAGCAAATCACTAACAATAAGGAAGTATTCAGACTGACCTCAGACTTTTTCCATAGCAACATTCAATGCAAAAGACAGTGGGAAATATCTAAAAAAATAAAGGATGTTTAATGCACAATTATTATACTCAGTCTAGTTTTTATAAGTCACTAATAAAGTATCATGAAAGCATTTTTAGATAGGAAAAAAAGAAACCTATGGAATGCAATATCTGTCAGTGTTGCATTGGGGAGATCCCTATGTGATAACATGTGTAGTGGGAGATCCCTACTTGATAACAAAATCCAGTGGATTAATTCATAAATCAAAATGGGTAACCTGTCAATGGAGATAACATAAGAAAAAAAAATCCCAGAATGGTAAGGTAGGGCCATTTAAATAACTATGGGAGGCGCTTGTGGTTGGCTCAGTTGGTTAAGCCTCTGACTCTTGACTTCAGCTCAGGTCAATATCTCAAGGTTCTTGAGTTCAAACCCTGTGTCAATCTGCATGCTGATGGTGAAGATCCTGCTTGGAATTTCTTTCCCTCTCTCTTTGTCTTTCTACCCAGCTTGTGCTCTCTTATTCTCTCACTTAGAATAAATAAACAAACTTAAAAAATAACTATGAGAAATCATGGCTACAAAATAAAATAAGCAATTTATGTGGCTGAATATATAAACATAATATAATTAGTAGATACTAAGTTGTGGTAGGAGTGGCTAGGGGAGAAAATGTAAATATAGTAGTGTCCTCATCTTCAGTGGAAGGAGTCAATTGATATGACTTAAATATAAAACATATTTCATTAAAAAATAAACCTAACTACAGTGAAGACAACTTATTAATAGTTTTCATAATTATATCTCCTTAACAGTAGAGGGATAGTTTAAGAACTAATATATTTATTTGAAGGTAAACTATTTCTTCATTGGCACTTAAATTTCTTTTTTGGTTGTTTTTTGATCAAATAAGAAGTGCATAAACACTTTTCTAAAAATAAAATATGGTTTCAATTCTATAAAGTATAATAGTCCATTAATCTATGGACCTATTTTCTGTTTATGGGCAAATGTTGCTCTCTGTAGATGAGGGATAACTGCATGGAATGTGTTTGCAGAACTGGGCTCCCTGAAAACAGTGGAGATCAGATCCCAAAGTAGTGACTGAGAGATGACAGGGCACCCAAATAGAAGAAGACAGGTAACAGTGAATAATCGTCAATAGAAAAATGGGAACAATTATTGCAGTAGTGACAAGATTCAAGTGACAACAGGTGGATGGGTCCAGTTTTCCAAGAGCTATGGAGAGCTAAACCATGAAGTTTCTAGAGGCATAAGTAGAGAGGTTTTTCTGAATATGTATAGCCTAATGAATGAAGTACAGATGATCAGGAGTCTGTGGATGGTTACCATAAGAAAAAGTCACTATCTTTTACCCATGTTCTGGGATTAAGTGGTTTTCAGACTCAGAAACCACTGAAAGAAAGAGACCTGACTTTTAGTGAGAAAGGATCCTGCAGCATGCTAGTAAGTATTTCAATAGTAATTCCACCAGTCATTCCTAAAGGGACCTCAAGCCACTTCTTCAGACATCTAAGTATTTGGAGAAAAGTGAATAGTTGGACACAGGGTCTCAATTGGTAGTGATACTCAGGATCCAAATCACCATTATGCCTGACTCTTAAAATAGAAATGTAGTAGGGGATAAATGGCCTCCTATCCCATGCCTGGCTCTGAGGAGGTGCACTGAGTCCAGAGAGCCACATGATGGTCACTTCACCAGTCCCCAAGTGGCTAATAGGATGAACACATGGTAGCTGGTAAAGCCCTCCTTTTGGTTCTTTAGCCTACTAACAGCTACCATAGAAAAGGCCAAATGAGACTCTTCCTAACTGCTCCCACCCCAATTCCATTCAAAATACCAAGTAAAAAACATACATCTGAGGTACTAATGAGAGAGCCTCAATTTCAGAGACTTAAAAATATATAGGTATGTTCCTTGTCACATCCTCATTTACTTCAGAATATTTTCCCTTATAAAAGCCAGATGGATCACAGCAGATTATAGTGGACTGCCACAAAATTAAGCAAGTAGTAATCTCCATTCCAGTTGCCATGCAAGATGTGGTATCTTTGCTAAAGGAGATTAAAGCAGACAATGGGATTTGGTGTGGCCAGTGATCTAGTGAATGCATTCTCTTCCTTTCCTGTCAAAAAAAAGAATCAGAACATTTTGTGTTGTTGTGGGATGGGCAACTGTTCATTTATGATCTGCCAGTCTATGAAAACCCCTGACATATTCTGAAGCTTCTTAGACTGCTTAGACATAAGGTAGAGGAGCACAACCATCTACTAGATCAATGACACCATGTTCATCAGAACAGAGAAACAAAGAGTGGCAAGTGTTTTAGAGATCCTGGTAAGATGAATCTACTCATAGAGAAGAAATAAGCCCTGAAAAGACTTGGAGGTCTACAACATTGCTGAATTTTTTAGGGACTCAGTAGTCTGAGACATGCTGGGACACCCTGTAAAACATAAGGGGAAAATTATTGCATTTCATACATCTTACCACTAATAAAGAAGCACAGGCTCTGGGAGCCCTCTGTAAGTTCTGGAAGAAGCATAATCTGTAGTTGGTCATAATGATCTGATTTATTTATTAGGTGACATGGAAGACTATCAACTTCGGCTGAGGCCCAGAATCTAAAGGTGCTCCATGGCAAGTTCAGGCTGTAGTGCACGGGTCATGAGACCAACAGATTCTATGGTATTGGAGCTATCTAACATGGGGAATGATAATGTAAAGCTTATGGCAAGCATAAATAGGAAAATCACCACAAAGACATATAGAGTTTTGTAAAAGACCATGCCATATCTAACACAAAATTATACACCATTGATAAGGCAACTTCAGGAATGCCATTTGGTCCTGGAAGAAACAGACCTCTGCTCATAGGACATCAAACACCCATGTTGTCAAAGTTGTTCATTATGACTTGAGTTCTGCAGACACATGAAGTCATACGATTGGATGGTCCAACAGCAATCCATAATAAGACCAGGCATAAGAAAGATCACATGTGCAACTGAATGGCTCACAGTCAGAGTGATCCATCACTATTGCAATTGTGCTTGCAGTTGCTTACACCAACAGTGCTGAGGATGTGACCAGCTGCAGAAGGAAGACAAAGTAGTTGCTTGGTTTATGGATGAATTTGAATATTTAATCTATTGATAGGGACCCTGTTTTGAATGAGAGTAGCCATTTTACAACAAAGGGGGTGCAACCATGGGCATAGGATCATAGGTATCCTATCATTCTATCACAATCTGAACTTTCCTGAAGCTTTCCATCTAACAGAATTGTGGATGACTTTTTAATATTGGAAATGAAGTATCAACTTAGTGACCAAACCCTTTTAATATTGTAAGAATACCATTGTATGGGGTTGGTTTATTAAGAGGTGGAATACATGGATACAGAAACCAAGAAATAGAAGTAGGAGTGACCATGCTTACCATCACCTCCCCTCCATGATCCACTCAGAGAATCAATTTTTCCCATTTTTGAAACTTTAGATTTACAGAGGTATACAAGTTTTATTCCCAAAGATAGAGCGCTGGTACCTGAGAATACAAGAGTCTTACCAGACTTCATGCTATGATTGCCACCAGATCACATCAGGATCTTCACACCAGGAGATCAGTAAACAAGAAGTCACTGATTGATAATGGGAATTGATTCTGATCATCTGGAGGGATGCTGCTGCTATCCTACAGGGAGACCAAATAAGTTTCTATTTGGGGCTCAGTGGTCCACTGGGGCATCTCTTAGAGCTCCATGTCCAGTTTTAATGGCAATGGACAATGACAGCAGTCATAGCCTAAGAAGGTTATAGAATCCAGGGTTCAGAATCTTTCCTGAGGATCTGTGTCATTCCACAAGGCCAAGTATCTAGATCAGCAGATGTGCTGGCTGCAATGGGAGTAATCTATAATGAGTATTTGTGGAGGGGAATAAAGAGTATCTTCATCCTCATATCACTACAGCACTTTGTTTTCAAGTCCATCCCTTTAACCCAAGAAACAAAACCACCCAAAAACATGGAATAGCTATCCCCAGATGGATGTTATTACTCTAAATAGCAAGTAAATATTTTTAGAACAAGGATGGACCCTCTTACTCTGCCCAGTTCCGCTTGTTAGGGCTGATGCAACTGTCACTTAGCCACTAGGAGTATTGACTGGGGGTACCCACTGACGGCAGCTCAGACTGAGTCCCTCACTGGGAATTGCCATCAAATGTGGCCTGCCTGGCCTAAAGATGTGCACATTCAAGAGGGAGCCCCTGGTCCATGATTGAGGAAAACAAAGGTCTTACCATAGATTGATAGAGACCAAACAAAGTGTAGATCAGCTTAACCCTGTCTTCAGTTCTTTATTGATGTATTTCCCAAAAGTACTCCTCAGTAAACCCTCTGTGTGCAATTCCATCTCAAAGACTATTTCCAAATAGCAGAATCTAAAATAATTAGCCCAGAGGAAGAAGGTGATGGTCATGAAGGGGGGCACTTGTGGGGAGAAGCAGTGGGTGTTATATGGAAACCAATTTGACAATAAACTATTATAAATTTAAAAAAATTAGCCCAGTCTCCTACATAACTGCAATGCAAAGCTTAGAAATGAACCTTCATTATGTTAAGCCACTGTAATTTAGGAGTTGTTTGTTAGTACAACCTAACTTAATATCTTTTTGTCCACAATGAAGAACATCTATAGACTCTGACAGTGAACATGACCTCCAACAGTCATCACAATTTGGTAATAAATTGGTAATGGATATTCAGTTTATCCATTTTCCTAGGACTTCTAGATTTTAGACCCAGCCAGACCAAAAATGCATAGAACCTACTGTTTTATACTCCAACTTCCAAATCTCCTCTACACTTTGTATACCCATGCCAAGAGCTTTTTTCAAAAAAAAAAAACTTATAAAATGTTTCTATTTTTGAGAGAGAGAGACAAAGTATGAGTGGGGGGGTGGGAGGCAGAGAGAGAGGGAAGCATCGAATCTGAAGCAGGTTCCAGTCTCTGGGCTGTCAGTACAGAGTCTGACACAGGGCTCAGACTCATAAACCCTGAGATCATGACCTGAGCTGAAGTGGATGCTTAACCAACTGAGCCACCCAGCCACCCCATCAAGAGCACTTTAATAAAGAATACACTCATATTTGCCCTCACTTTGCATGGAGGTGCTATAAAATTTGGCAAATTTAACTCCTTTATTAGTTTTGCATTCAACAGACACTTATTTACTATTAATGTTGTGATCAACACTAGGTTAGATGTTGGATAATTAATCATGGTTCTATTCCCATTGAACAATTAAACAAACAAGTGAATGAGTGAGTGGGTGAACAAGTGAGAAGTTTCAGGTTTTTATTATTACTACAATGGAAAAAATATTACCAAAACAGGTTGTTATTCAAATTTTGTTTTTTCTTGACCCACATCTCTTCATCTTTAAAAAATAAAGATCTGTTTTGTTTTATATCTTTCTCTAAGCTACTCCAAATATTTCTTGGAATTAAGTGGACATGGATGAATGAATGGATGGGCAAATGGATAATCCTAGGGCTAAGGCAAAAATGCCTCTCTCCAGACAATGTCCATACAGACACCATACAGTGGGCATGCAATGAAGAGGAACGAGCATGTGAAGCAGACTGCTGAAAACTCTATTGTTTTTATTTTGGTAATGATCACAATGAGAACCAGGGCAATCATCATCCGTCAACTTACCAGGCAATGAGTTAGTGTTTTATTTTATTTTTTTTAACATTTATTTATTTTTGAAAGACAGAGAGAGACAGATCATGAGCAGGGGAGGGGCAAAGAGAGAGGGACACACAGTATCAGAAACAGGCTCCAGGCTCTGAGCTAGCTGTCAGCACAGAGCCCGACGTGGGTCACGAACCCACGAACTGTGAGATCATGACCTGAGCCAAAGTCAGAAGCTCAACTGACTGAGCCACCCAGGAGCCCCTGAGTTAATGTTTTACATGCATTATCTCATTTAAACTCTACAGCAATGCCATGAGATAGGTAAAATCTATATTCACAAGTTGATGAAAAACAGCTCAGGAAGCTGACAGCACTGTGGTGGAACCTGGTTTCTCCTGACTCCAAAGCCCTGCTCTTAAGCACGACTCTACATTAATTAGCCAGATGGCAGCTACGTGTCTGTTACTTCCTTTGCACACACGATCCCAGCACAGACAATAGAGCAGTTGAGTGATGGCCAAGGCCAGGGTGTGGTCACTATCCACGACAGCACATTCCTTGTGAGCTTTGCTTGTGAGGTGCCCTTTCCTCAACTCTGGTTTCCTTGGTAATTCATCTGACAGCTTGATGAACACTAAGAACAATTTTCATATTGAAAAAAAAGACTTTTTTTAAGTTTATAAGGCTATAGTAATTATCTCAATGCTTTCTGTAATTCTCTGGAAGAATCAATATCTCCCAGAAACCTTTAAAAAACAACCTATTTAAAACCAATTTCCCTTAGATCAAAGACTGCGTGTATTTGTCCTCCCTTCCCTCTTTTCTCCTATTCAGATTTACACAAAGCAAGATTGTTGTTCAGTAAGAATCCATCTCTTTCTGCTAGTTATCCCTGATCTGAGGTTATATAATCTCCTGTCTGTGGTTCCCTAATCATTTCCACAGCAACTCAGCAGGGTGCATTTGGAAAACAGGAGATGCGGCAAGAGGACAGGAGCTTTGGAAAGATGCAGGTCCTCCAGCCAGGCAATGCTCTTAATCCCAAAGTATGGGTGTCCAGACACGAAATCATTCTCTCTCTTTTTTGAGAAATGTATTTCATATACCAAGTGGTTCTTAAATTAAACACTGAAAAATCTGCTTCGTTACATGTAGAGTAGAAGAGAACCTGCACTTTGTATCTTTTATGTTTGACCTTTCCATCAATTTCCTTTAGCAATATTAAGCACCTGATTCTTCAAGTTCTAAAAGATGTTTGATGCATAGCATCATGATTTGATGATCTAATCACAGGATTAGGGAGTTTGCCACTCTGAATTTTAATTTCCTGCTGTGTTGAGGTATTTCCATACCTCCTTGAACAGAAAATGCATCTCCTGTTGTCTCAGTGTTTTCATCTTTAAAATGGCAACAAGTAGCATGTCTCTATGGATATCTAAGAGGATCAATTAATTACTTTAAATATATAAGATGCAACCATAACTGCTAGGTATTATCAGGAAAATAAAAGGAAATATTGCTCTTGTATTTCCAAGTTATGTTAGCACACATACATTTCACCAGAGACATTTATGTGTTCATGTGTGTATAAAGATAGGAAAAAGATAGATGGGCAAACAGATTGATATTATATAGTGCAGGATAAAGCTGTGCAGAACTCTGTGGCATAGCAATCAAATGTGATATACTCAGGTGGGGAACAGGCAGCCAGAGGAGATGAACACTTGAAAAAAAAATATAGATTCTGTTTCTAGGCAAGTGTCCTTAATAGTAAAAGATGAGAGAGTAGAAATACAGAAAATGTGTGTTACATAAACAGAGTTGTTTCCAAATAAAGCTATACAAGGACCAATATCAACTCATAAAGCTAAAGTAAGAGCAAAACCTCACTCTGTACTTTGTCTAAGTGAGGGATGTGTCCCAAATGCAGGAGTCATAAGCTGCTTTTAATAACGCATTTTCTTCGGGCACATTAGCACACATGTGGAGGTATCATGAGAGATGGAAGACCACCTCGGTCAGTGCATTGCTTCACAGTGGGGACTGGGGGAGATGTAGTGGCGAGTAGGAACCCAGGTGGAGAAAACCCCGTCCAGGATTAGTCACAGGCCTGGTTTGCCCTGGGAGAGAAGATAGAGAAGTAAGTTATCCTTTGTGTACAAGAAATGGAAAAGAGGGCTGGGGATCTACCCTGCTGAAACACTTTTTATTGCCCAGGCTCAAGCCATGCAGAGACTCTGAATTAATCTGATGTATATAAACAGGAGTTCAACCTCAGTGAGCAAGTTGCTGAATCCTCAGCCTACTGAGCATCTTGATGGCAGGATCCCTAGAAGGTTGGCTGGAAATCTTGGGACCCTAGCCTTTCATCCCCTTGATGTGCTTTGCTGAAATCTTCTGAGTAGAGTATAGATTCCTATACCAGAGCTTCCAGAGCTTCCTCTCTGTCAGACAACAACCTGCATTCACTGTGTGGTTCTCAGAACAAAAGAGTGGTCCAGAGAGGGCAAAGACCAAAGGAAGACTGACCCAAATCATGCATCATTTATGACAGGCCATTTGGCCCAAGACCTATTAATTCTGATGTGCCTGTTATACAGTAATCATACAAAATAGCTGCTCACTTATTTATTTATCTAACTGTTATTAACAATCTGCTCTGTTACAGGGGTTGGGCATACTGCAATAAATAGAACATAGTGTTTCCCTTTGAGGAGAGAACCAGTTCATGCTTTTTCTTAAGAATGGGAGATGGACAAGGAGTACATGAATAGATACATAAAAATGACAATAACTTGAGATAGTTATGGAGAAATTAAGAAAGTGAAAGAGTGTAAAGACACATGAAGTATCTGAAGTCTAGGTGGAGGAGTCAGGGAAGAAATCTGGGAAGAGGTGGCATTAGGTAGACCCTGTGCAGTGGTCTGGGAGAAGTGCACTCCAGGCAAGGTGAAGAGCAAGTTCAATAGCCCCGCAGAAGGATAAAAAAATGGATATGTAAAAATACTAGCATGGCTGATGGGAAGCAACTCTGGAAGAGAGCAGGGAAAATGAAGTGGGAGAACAGGCAGGGGAGTATCACTCAGTATCTTGCAAACCATGGCAGGGACTTTGCTTTTCATTTCAAATGCAATAAGACCATATAGAAGGCTTTACTCTGCAAAGTGATGCTGCCTAGTTCATATTGTAAGAAATCTGCTTGTAGAGTAGAGGATGGACTATTGGGACTGGGCAAGGGAAGTTGCAGTGAACTAGAGGCCAGCCTGGAGATGCCTTGGGTAGGTCAAGAGAGAAATTATTGTAAAAGAGGGAATGGGAGAGAGGTGGTAAGATTTGAGATCAAGTTTAGAAGCATAGCCACAAGACCAACAGTTAACTTGGTGTTGGGGTTTGGGACTTGGAGAAGAGAGTTGAGATGACCCCTATGATGAGTTGACAAGAACAAATTAATTATTTAATGAGTCAAGTAACTAATTGATTCATTAATGTTCCTTGTCCTGGAACCATGCAAAATCAATTGTAGGAGAAAGAAAGCTTTATTAGATTAAGGGAGAAAAAGATGATGATCACAATAGTTAACATTTTAAGAGGATTTGCCAGTGCTAAACAGTGTGCCAAGAGTATAAACATATTGTCTCATCCAAATTTCTCATAACACTAATGAAGAAAGTTGTATGTCATTCCACTTCTTAAAAGGTTAATGAACTTTATTAGTTCCATACAAATAGTAAAGAAGAAGGTAAGAATGGATGCTCCCAACCTGTATTATCTTTT
Organism: Suricata suricatta; assembly: GCF_006229205.1. Lineage (NCBI taxonomy): Eukaryota > Metazoa > Chordata > Mammalia > Carnivora > Herpestidae > Suricata > Suricata suricatta. The sequence goes on along the minus strand of NC_043710.1, from coordinate 81,989,083 downwards.
TTAAAAAATTTAATGTTGATATATTTTTGAGAAAGAGAGAGAGAGATAATAAGAGAGCGGAAGAGAGACAGGGAGACAGAATCTGAAGCAGGCTTCAAACTGTCAGTGCAAAGACTGACATGAGCTCAAACCCATGAACCATGAGATCATGATCTGAGCTGAAGTCAGAGAGGCTCAACCAACTGAGCCACAAGGTGCACCCCCACCTGTATTCTTAACCATGATTTTACATTGTCTCCCACCAATAAGTCCACAAACCTGCTGACCACCCAAATGGTGATATGAGCAAATACATACTCTGCTGAGATTTAAAATTTTTTTACCTTTGATGCAAAAAGCCATGTAAAAAGAGGCAATGCATAGGTCATGAATGCTTAAATAAATGAAAAGTAAATAACATTGAGGTAACATTTCTTTTTTACTCACTGATATGTCAAAAAATATAATATCATCCTCTTTGCACAGACATGGGAATATCATAACTGACCTATGATATTGGTAATTACTACACTCCTTAAAAATATACACATTAGAGAAAAAGTTGAGAAGAATTACAGCAAATTTCAATAGTTGTAATAAAATGAGATGGTTAGTTAATAATATTTGTGTTTTTAAAAATATATTGAGATGTGTTTTCAAAACTCAAAAATTAACTTTTTGGGGTGCCTGAGTGGCTCAGTCAGTTAAGTGTCTGACTCTTGATTTTGGCTCAGGTCACGATCGCAAAGTCATGGGATCTAGCCCTGCCTCAGGCTCTGTGCTGAGCATGAAGTCTGCTTAAGATTCTCTCCCTCTCTCTCTCTCTCTCTCTCTCTCTCTCTCTCTCTCTCTCTCCTCCTCTACCCTTTTTTCCTGCTGGTGTGCACTCTTTTTCTAAAATTAAAAAATAACATTTTAATAGACACCTTTATAAGAATTTTCACATCTATAAATTTCCAACTAAAAATGTCTTTGTCAAATCATGAATATCCTATTTCTTTCGGAAAAGCTAATGAGCATAAGATCTGGAATAGATGTCACATAGTCAGAACTAGGGAAAACATAGTGTAAGTGTCCAAAGGAATAGGTTGGTTTCACTCAAGAGATTCTGTTAATTCTGGGTGAATATCAAATTATATCACAAAGTTCAGAAAAGTTGTTAAAGCCTAAGATGGTTGCGTCTGGCAAAAATAATGCACAGTCTGGTTTTCAGGAACTAACCTTCATTTCAGATGTACATCAGTGTATATTCCAAGAGGATATTTCCTTTAACTGAATGATGGGGATCATAAAAAGAATTGTCCTTTTACTATCATCACCATGCATCAAAGATGCCAAAGACTGGTTCAGCTGCCCTGGACAAGTCTCACTAAAACTGATATCAATACACAAAAAAATAGTTCTACGATTTTTGAACCATTCTGCATATGGACCATATGACCTTTAGATATGTCAACCACAAGACTTGCAACTGTCTGTTTCTTCCCCCCCTAAGAAAATTCCTGAGAACAAGACCCATACCTTTTACTTTTATCAGCTACTACCTAGCACCATGTGTGACCCTTGGAAAGCCAAACATAAATATTTGCTGAATAAATGAATCAATCAATCCATCAATCCAGTACCATGTGCTCATTCTACAGATAAAGCATAATTCCACACTGCTGGTTAATGGAACAGGCATAACAATGTGTAATGTTCTTATCGCTCAAATTTCCCAACCCCCAGTGTAGAGCAACTGCTATATCTGTCTCAAGGCATATACACATAATACAAAATTAAATCAAAATTGAAAAAAAATTACTTGACATCACTGGGATACATTTTGAATGGCATTGGAAAAATACTATTTTCAATATATATAATCAGAGTTTCGTTTCTTAGTGAACTAAGGGACTGTTGTGGGTGATGGATTCTATTTGCAGCCTGTGCTGTGGTTTGTAGGAGGGTAGGGAAAGAAAACTGCATCAGGAAACAGGAGGAGGAGGTGGGGGAGGAAAGAGAAAAGCATATTGAGAACATGATCCAGGGAGAGGAGGATTTTAAAAAGTAAATTAAAAAATATAGCACGTTGTGCAAGTAATAATATTTCTACAAAAATGATAGTGAAATGGAATGGGGCCCAGCATCACATAATAAATGTGTCCCCATCCTGCTGCATGAAAATCTGTGGGCAAGTTATTAACAAGCAGATGGTTCTCTCTAACACCTGTCTATATCACAACCTTTTACTTCCTTCTTTTTTTTTTTTCTTGCTGAATTGCAGGTTTCCATTAATGAAAACTCTGAAGATTCTGAAACCCATTTCAGCTCTGGAAGCTGCCTACAGACAAGCAACTATAACATTTAAAAGGTAAAGGCATTTGGGATAGATGGGGCATGAGCTTATTGCATGGACTCCACAGAATTCTCTGAACCCCACAGAATTAGGACCTGTGCATCCAGAGCAAAATTGAAATTTCTTTCCATAATATTTAAAGGTCTTGGAGGAAATCAACACTAACACGTAGGCTGTCAAGGCTTTAAACATCAATAGGACAGTGCAGAGGAATCAGCCATGGAATTTGAGCACTGGCTTGCTTTCTTGAGCAATGTCTACCCTCTGTCTGTGTTGTTTCTCCCAGGGAATGACAAAAGTTGGATCAGCTAAGAGCAATAGATTGCATATGCATTGTTTGATTTGGCGTGTGAATCAAATATAGCTTTTCCTAACAGATACTTACTCTCTGTTGTATTTGGCTACAAATACAAAGTAGGTGGTACACTGTTATGATTAAGAGAGATGGCTTTGGAACCAGTTAAATCTCGATATGGTCCTGACTCAATCACTTGGCTATGTGACTATGGAGCAAGTGATTCAACCTCCCTAAGACTCAGTTTTCATATATGTAACATCAACATAGTAATATTCTGCCCATAGAGCTTTTGTGCAGACTAAATTAGAAAATGATTGTAAAGTGCTTATCACAGTGCCTAACACATAGTTAAGTAATCAATAAAGTTTGGGCATTATTATTATCCTTGGACAAAGTATCAATTACAAAAATGCTTAAGGGACCAGATAGTTTTGAATATATATATATATCTGCCTTCGTCTTTCTTTTTTAGGGTCTTCCCCTTCCTTCTGCTTCTGCACCAACAAAAACTACCAGGTTATTTTCTGCTTGTTTTTTCTTAAACAATAGTTATTCTGTAAAAGCAAGCCATCTCTTAATAATGAGAAAATAACCCAATGGAGAGGAAATGACAAAGAAGCCAAGTGACTTCACATATTCAGCTCTTCCTGGGATCCTCAAGTTATAGAGTAAGGGCCAAGGCTGTGTGTGTTGGAGAGATGTGTGATCCAGGTCATGTTACAACATCCAGGAAGTGAGAACAAAGGTTTCTTGTTTCTGTGATTAGCAGACATGTACCCACCCTGAACAGGGATCCTAAATCTTGGAGAAAAGCTCTCCTTTACTTTTGAGTCCCAAGGACCATATATGTCTTTCCCAAAGTATGTGGAAATGGCATTTGGCTTAAAAAGGGTAACCAAACGAATCCATAAGAATTGACTTTCCATTGAAATAGTAGCACCATAAATGGACTAAACTGCTTCAGAGGAAGAGCAGGCTGCTCTCCCTCAGCCCAGGTAGCAGAGCTACAGCTGGTATTTTTGCTCACACAGATGTCTCTGGCACACCTACCCCTTGAATGGCTTGACATTCCATTAGTTGCCTCACATCCCCTCCATGCTACTTCTGCTCCTTCTTTCTGATATAGAACCTATGTAGACAGCATTTAGCATTTATTGAGGTGTTATCCTTTTGGCTAAATATAGAGCACAAGAAATGTCTACTCAAAGTTTTCAATAATATATAAAATCAAAGAAAGAACTGATATGCCATTTACTCTGTGAAGTCTAACCTGTTTTTCTTTCTGTTCTTCTAGTAACTTTTCCCTAGCCACCTGAGTTTTCAAACAGCTTGATTTAGACTTCTTATTACTATTTCTTTTCATAACATGCCATATGCAAAGATATTTAATAACAGAGGCAGTTTTCTTATTGTTGAATATGAATAAAGCTGAAATAAAAGAGGATGACATCAAGGCACTTAAAAGAGACTATATTTAACCTGCCTCGAAGGGCTTTCAACATATGGCTCACATACATCTGTTTGCCCTCTGATGGTTCAAGGGCTCCTACTGGCCTCTTATGCCCGATTCTTTCCTGCCAACAAGCTTCTGGATAGCCCCAAAGTTTATCAGAACCAAGACAAAGAGAAGAAAAGTTCACATTTCAATCAGGGCTTTGAGATCCTAAAAGGTTTTGTGGTTAATATTGGCAGTGACTTTTAAAAATAAGTGATTAAAAGCAAGGGCTGAAAAGCTTAAGGTTTACATAGAACACAGTGACAACAGAGAAGGTAAATGCTGTTAAGCAGAAAGTATATGAAGTAGGACTCGGCCATAGTGAATCATACAGAATGAATGTCTTCACAACAGCAGACTCGTTGAGTTTGTATATATAGAATACAGCATATTTAGATAAAACACATAAGAATAAAACAAATATAACAAAATATGCTTTATAAATGTGCACATGTGTATTTTATTTAGCATCTTAAGTATACATGTTAATGCTGCAGAGTTTCCTTTTATTCTATTTACATACCAGTAAGTATATACTCAAGTTTCTACCTGGAATAACTTCTTATTCCTTTATCAGTTTCCTTACTTCTTTTTTTCTTTTCAGACCAAATATAAAGGTCATATCTTCCATGAAGCTGGTTCCAATAAGTCTCTTTCATTCATACTTTTACCTTTTTTTAATTTACAAATATTTATTAAACATATGCAAGGTTCGGGCATTGTGCCAGGGGTTTGGTTATATAGGATTGGAGAAGATCCTAGCATCTTCTCTGCCCATGTGGAATGCATAGCCTAGCTCACCTCTTCCCCAATGTCACAGTGTGCCAACCTCTTTTTATATTACCTATCACTTTTAATCATCATTTTTAATGTGTGTTTTTCCCACCTACTAGACTATCAGTTTCTTGATGTGGAGAGCAGCTATTTCTAAAATTACCACTGCATTCTAATCCCTGTGTGCTACTCAAAACATAGTAGGTCTCTATAAATGTGTTGAAACATAATAAAATTTTTTTTAAAAGCTGAGGCATGAAAAGCATATAGAAGCTCAATATTTCCAGCTATTAAAATAATTTCCCAGAACACCATTTCTATGAACATGAAATTGAATATGCAACTAATAGTCACCATGAAAACAAGTATCAACACATTTTAAGAAAAAAAAACTCTCATTTTAGCTTTAAGCAGTGCTTAGGAAATTTCATCAACACATTGTAATATTAATCAAGAAAAAGTTTGTACATAACGTTTGGTGTGCCAAAAAATACATTTACACTATAATTTGTTTCTTGGAGAGGCCATGGACAGAAGTGCAATGAGAATGGTCTGACGCTGAATTTAATAAAAATAACTTCCTGATTAATTGTCCTTTATAAATTGAAATGTGAGTCATTGAATATTGCTTCTCCCACAGTTTGGTCAATATTTGTGCACATTTTCTAGTTTATGTTTCTTTATTATACAAAAGCCAACCTTTTAAGAGATTTTCTTCACTATAACTTGGTTTACATGTGAGAGGTTGTTCTCTCCCCTTTCACTCAGGACCAAGTTTCAAGCAAGGAGGCTTTCCTAATTCTGTGATCAATTTCATTGCTTGTCAGCAGGTAAAAACCTGAGCCAAGCACAAACCAATGGACTCCTACCCAGAACAACAACAACAACATCAACAACAAATGACAGGCTCACATTTCACTTTTCCAGACAGACTTTGGTGGGTCCCACTTATTTCATTACCAAAATGTTAATTTGAAGAAGTTACCAAATGACTACACCTAGTTGTATGTAAAGGAGTCTATAGTCTTGATTTATATACATTTTTACACAACTGGGATCATTCTATAAGTGTTGTTTTGCAACTTATCTTTTTAAAACTTAACACTGTCACTATACAGTTTTATACAACAGCATATATTCTTTTAGATAGTAATATTGAGCTATGACCTATTCAAATGTTTCCTTTTATGTGAACTTTTAGGTTATTCTCAGAGATATATATGGGTCATCTCAATCAATGGTTTTCAAACTTACAAAACTGAATAATCACTTTTTATTTACAAATGAAATTTTATACAGAATGTAGTAAGTCAAAGTTAAATTTAGAGCAGGAGTGTGTGTAGCTTCTGGACCCCGCTGGCTCAGTTTGGGGGGTTCTCCCTGAGCAGCTCTGCCTCACATGTTACTGCAGCAGCCTCTGAGGTACCCTGACCCAACTCTCATGCTCTCACAACAAAGCTGGGAAAGCCTAAATGACCAGATTAGAAATTCTAAGGATTCTCTGTTCTAAACAGTAAAGGTATCTGACCAGTTGGTCCAGAGATCAGTAAAGACGCTATTGGAGTGGATGTATTTAAGCTTCCAATGTGAGGTATTTACAAAACTGAAGACTGTAGAAATGAGAACTAGGACAACATTCAGGATATAGTCTTCACACACGGTAGACTGTGGAAGGACCAAAGGCCAAAGCAAGTCTTTTTGGCTTTCCATGTGAAGTTACCTCTCTTAGTACTCAAGATGATGAGTGGCAGTAATTTATTTGGTATGTGACGAACTGTAAGAAAAGAAATTTTATTGCAACAAATTTGTTTTCCAAATTATGTTTTCCTTAGGCTAAAAATAAAGTGCATTTTCAACTCCTACACACACCAACTGAAAAGAAGAGCGAGCAACCCTGATATATGATGTATGACAGCAAGAAAACAGTGCAGGACCATATTATTTTCTGTTAAATGAGTAATAATGAGTAGGCAAATACCCCCATTATTATTTTCTATAGTGGGGAAATTCCTCAACTTTTAAGTGCAAATCATACTCCACAATTCTTAGTGACATATCATTTTTACACCTAATAGCTAATTAGAAAATATCTGCTGAATCAAATAGTTAACTTTAATGAAATTTCATTTCCAACTGTATGTAATATACACACATATTGTAGGTTATATATAATTGTCTGTAATGCACAGGCATATTAAAGCAATATGAGGGAATTAGGTAATATTCAGAAAGTTGATCAAAAGTTAATGATAAAATGAAAATGAAAAATTCTGTAGCATGAACGAACAACTGTCCATAAACTATCCCCATGTGAACATGATTGTGAAATAGCCCCTTCTGCTCAGACCTTCCACCTCCTTTTCCTGCACCTTTACCTCCTCCAGTATCTCATGCCTGCTTCTGAGCAAGCTCTGTGTAGCTCCCATCTGCACCCTGATACATAAGGCTCTCCACTTTGAGACTCTACCTAAGCCTCCTTAAGAAGACACTTCCCCATAGTTGAGTGTCATAGATTTTCCAGAACGTCCCAATTTTAAAGTAATTAATCTTACTTTTCCTAGCAATACACTCATTTGTCAAAACATGTGTCCTGATTAGGAAACATGACCAATATTGCCATGCTACAAAGTTATTCCTCTCTCCTTCATATCAGTTTATATCTCATCAAAATACCATTCATTTCAGAAATATAAGCATAGAATATCTAATTGAATTAAACCTTACGAAGTGGAGAATAACTTGACCAAGCATGATAGTTGTAGTTTTAGGAAGAGGCATACTGAAAAGTCATGAGTCTCTAATTCCAGAAGATCTGTATTAGTCCATGAAGATTTTTCTAGTATCCAACTACACCTTAAATGACTAAATGATAAGAATTCATTATTTGTTTAAGTTTCCTCATATGCTTTTTCTCCAAATGAGATATGGGTAGTGAACATCTGTTTACTGGTACATGCAAAACAACAACAACAACAACAACAACAACAACAACTACAAAAGACCATGGCATTTTGGATGCAAACAATAGTTACATTGTGGTATGTTACTGTATCAATATTTTTCTATCTTCATTAATGCTCTTAATCATAAATATTCCATGCATTCTCTATTCCCTCCAGGCACTGTGAGTCATGTCTGCTCAGAAAGATACTGTTCTCACAGGCTGCCACTCACTGCCATTGTGAGAGACAGGCACTTCAGCATTCACTATGCAAGTGTTTACTGAATTCACAAACATGAGACAGCTTCACAGAAACACAATCTCAGTGGAGCCTTCTGCACAGATGTCAGATTTCCATAGAAGCCTCCCGGAGGCACACAGATCCCACAATGGACTATTTTTAGGCCTGATAATTAATACTGGAGGAAAAAGGGAGGAGGATGAAAATGTACCTCTAACAAAAAACCAATTACCATCAATACCATATATTCTCACCTACAAAATGTGTTATTTTCAAAGAAATAACAAGAGAAACCTAGCTCAAACCTATAGGTTTTTATGTTACACCTCCCATGAAGTAGACATTTAATTCTTGCCCTACAAAATCCTAGAAATACATTGGTTTCATAGGTTAATAAATGCATCAAGTACTACACCAGTGTGCATTCTACTACTACAAAATATGTTTGTTTCTAAGTTCCAGATAGCAAGAGTTTGCTTTCATCAAACATAACAAATAATCATGATCAGCAGCTGCTACCACAGAACCTTGGCAATGCCTTCCTGCTCCTTCGTATGGGGTTCCAGTGCCTCACTTTTAAGACATTTTCCCATTCTCTACAACTTCATTAAAATTGGTCTTGCCTATGAAACTTTGTCTGTGGATTCATCCACATCTATTAAGTAAGGGCACTTCTGTGCCACCTAAATTAAAACCACTCCATGATGAAATGTAAAACAACCTTAATGTCTGTTGGAGTCCAGAAATACAGTGAAAGAGGGGGCAGGAATGCCACTGTGGCCAGACAATGCTTGCATACTCCTGTGCACTCATGCCCTGAACCCATAGTTTAGAGCTGGGGTCATGGAGGGAGGATAGTTGCATTATGCAGAACCATCATGTTCCTTTCTGATTTCAACTGTCTCTTAGTGGACCTTTCTGTTCTATTTGGGATGATTAATCCTTTCCTTCCTTCAATGCTCTCCTCACTCCTTTGAAATTTGTATAAACTTTAAATTAAATTGTTTAATGCTTTTTAATTATTTTTGAGAGACAGAGAGAGACAGCACAAGCAGGGGGAGGGTCAGAGAGAGAGGGAGATACAGAATCTGAAGCGGGCTCCAGGTTCTGAGCTAGCTGTCAGCACAGAGCCTGACACGGGGCTCGAACCCACAAACTGTGAGATTATGACCTGAGCAGAAGCCAGACACAACTGACTGAGCCACCCAGGCGCCCCTGAAATTTGTATAAACTTTAGACTTTTTCTGACAGCTTTTCCTTTATTTCCATCAGAGTCTGCCCTTCCTCTGGCTATCAAAGAAATGTTAGTGTGGGACAAGGATTAGTGTTCTTCTTCCTAAATGTACATGTCCAGCTTAGATTTTGCCAAGATTTACATTTGTATCTTTGCATAGCTGCCTGGTATCTCCCACTGATACACTGTTGAATCTCAAATTCAACACTTCCCAAACTGACCTTAATATGTTTCTTGTGCTTGCATGCCCTCGGTCACTCCAAATCAACATGCACATGTCTTCTGTGGCCCTGGCTCTCCTTCTCCACATCCTGTGTATCACCAGTTCAAGCAATTTTGTTTCCAAAAGAAGTTCAGAATCCATACATCCCTCTTTATCTCTACCATCACTACTGGGGTTCAAACCCTTATTATCACTCACCTGGAAAACTGAAGCAGCTTCCTAAAGTGCCCCTATTTTCACGTTCTCCAGTCCATCCTCCATTTACGAGTGAGATCTTTTTAAGTTGAGCACAGCTCTGATTAGAGCTATGTGGCTGCTCAACTTAAAACCTTCCAGTGGCTTCCTATCATCTGAAGGATACAATCAAGACTCCTTAGCATGATATATAACCTGGTCCCTGCTTTTCCCTGTAATCTCACACATGCCTAAAGACTGTCATCCTTCCTGGTAAAATGTATTCTATAAAACAGAACTGTCTGAAGGTAATTTCATACATGTTGCTTTTATTATACCTTTAATTTGATGATACCCCCCTAACTAACTAAATCACATCTTACATCCAAGACTTAGCAACTGTTTTTTACTTTGTAAGATCCAGAACCAAGATCCTTGCCTGACAGAGTTCCCCTAAAACTCGTGATGCTCTGTGCCAGCTCTGCCCCCAAACCTAGTGTTATAATTGCAGGTGGTATAATTTACTGCAAACCATACTCCATCAGAGCAGGGACTTTATCTTGCTCACCATTGTATGCCCAGTGCCTGGAATACTGGTTCTTGCTCCATTTCTGGCAGTGAGTATTTCCAAGTACTCATTTAAAAAGCAAGGTCCACATGTGAAGATAAGCAATAACTCAGATTCATGTATTATGTTTGCCCCATGCTTCTATCTTCAATAGTTAAGCTTCTAAGAGTAATTAGGTCAAATCAAAGGGTTTCACTTTGAGAACCAAATTAATTTTCTTGTTTGTATTTGTTTTCCTACAGATGTTGTGAGTAATCTGCTTCTGCTTGAAGTTTTTCTCTCATTTAGTCCAATATCTATCTGTCTACCTATAACCATAAGATGCTCTGGGACCTTCTCCCACAAAAGTCAGTCTGTGGTTCTCTGTTCCAATCTCACTGTCTTCTCTAGAGTCATTTCCTTCATACCTATAGCTGTACCTATTACTTCCCTGCAGAAGATTCCAAACTTAATGCCTGCACTGACTGCCCTTCTGAACTTGGGGCTAGTGTTGTAACTGGAGGCTAGACTGCTTGCTGTCCTGAAAGTCCTATTGTCAATTCAAACAAGACACAAACACAAGATTTACCCTTTCTCCTCCCAAACTACCCCTCCCTACTTTCCCGTTTTATCTGATGGCACCAGCATTCTGAATCCTTCATCCTTGAAAATGCAGAATCCACTTTGCCATCTTCTCCTTCTAAGCCCCCCACATTTAATCAGTAACAACAGCCTTTTTAATTAATATGGGTGTGGGGAGATTAACAAAGTTTTCAGATATGACAAGTAGTTTGGTTTAATTGATGTGGAGGGTATGTTAAAGCACTGATGAAAGGTAAAGCCAAAATACTAGCAGAGAACCAGGTGCTAGGCAGCCTTAAATTCTAAGCCAAGGAACTGGCAATTCTTTCGAAAAGACACTTTGAATGTGGTAAGTATACTAATATAAGAAATGAGTTTTAGTAAAAATTAATCTGGTCTGGGCATGCAGAAGGGTTGAGATACTTGTGTTGGAATGCTATTTAAAGTTTAAACACAAGGGATGCCTATGTGGCTCAGTAGGCTGAGCATCCAACTCTTGATTTTGGCTCAGGTTGTGATCCCAGGGTCATGACTGAGCTCTGTGTCTGGCTAGGTGCTGAGTGTGGACCCTGATTGACATTCTTTTTCTCTCTTCCTTTCCCCTCTCCCCAGCCCATGCTTTCTCTTACTCTCTCTCTAAAATAAAAAATAAAATAGCAATAAAAAAGTTCAGGCACAAAGGATCATGGCTCAGGTCCATGGCTCAGTCACCAGCTGTGTGACTTTGTTAAGGCATTGAGCTTCTCTGAGGATAAGTATCTGCTCTAGAAATTAATTGAATAATAGTTATCATAAGAACATTCTGTGGATTAGAGACAGTGCACACAAAAGCACATACGATAGTGCCAGCACATTTGAGGCACTAAATAACTTGTCTTTAAGGCTTCAAAAATTATTACTACTCAGCAGGATCCTTTCTTGATTTCTTGATGCTCTGGCTTTCAGCCCTGGCTACAACTTAACTTAACCCCAAAGAATGTTGAGATTGTTTCTGGACACTTTAGCCTCAATCAATGTTCTATAGGGATATTCTGTCTGCTCCCTTCCGTTTAGATCACAAGCTTCCTGAAAGCACAACCATGGCTTATTCATCTGTAGATCAACAAAACATCTTCAGCACCTACACATAGAAAGATCTCAATATGTATCCAATGAATGAATGAATGACCTAAAGTCCATAGTTTGGCTTTCTCTTCTAGTGACTGGCTTCCTTTCAATGCAGTTAGTAAGATTTATGGCTATTTAGAGATCAGTACACTTCTCCAGTTCTATGAACACTTTTGAGTTACCCTTGGCACCTGTATACAGATATTATCTGGTACTTGGGTCCTTTTTCTTCTTCCAAGTGCTTTCAAGTACACTTTGAAGCTGTTCAAATTGGCAAAAAAGAATTTCCTCTTATATCTTCAAGAAATAAGGTAATAAGAATGCTTCAGTTCTATTTACATTAAAAGTTAATGTCTTTATTTATTCATTTACTTTTATGGATCTATTGTGCCTTCCTAAATCCATCTCCACCTCTCTGGGTTTCTCTCTGGACAGAGTTGCCCTTGCTCAAGCCAGATATATACATAGGAATTGGCAATTAGCAGCCCTATAAAAGGCCTGTGTGGGGGAGGGAGACAGTCTTCCTGTTCCAACCGTGGCAGCTGGTCCAAACCACCCTAGACAGACTCTGACTTCCCTGACCTCCATGAGGCTATCTTCAGACCTCCAATGCCTGCCTCCTTTCCATTTTTCTGAGCATCTCCTTTCATAGGATAATAATAAGCCTGATTTGGCTTTGTAATTTGGGGGATAAGGCAGGAAGTCAGAGCCTTTTTCTAGAAGGGCTGATCCAAGGAGGCAGGCCAGCACCAACCCCACCACCTTCCCTTCTCTTTGTGCATAAGGTAAAGCCACTCTACAGGGATCATTGTGTCCATCTCCAAGGTTTTTTCCCTTTCTCATTTCTGGAAGAATGGAGCTATGTCTCCAATCAGGAGCCAAACAGGAGTTGTTCTTAGCTTAGGAGGAAAAAAGAAGAAAAATATGTTGAGAATTGGAATGAAAGAAAAAATCTGCAAGTAAAGTAAGGAAAAATCTTACAGACATAGACTGAGCTTGATAAGTGAATGAGCAGAACAGCATCCCCTCACCTTTTTTTTTTTTTTTTTCTTTTTACTATTTATATTAATACTCATAGATCCCATTTGGAGAGACAGTGTGCCGAAATGGCTTCCTAGGTGTTTTAATCTGCCAGGCTTCAGTTCCATGAGAAGAGTGAGATAACTTGGAAGAAAGGGTTACATTTTGACTTGAGATGGATTTTGTTTACAGACAGACTTAAATTTTAATTCCAAATCCCATGATTAATTAAGTGACTAAAATTACCAGCATGCTTGATTCACCAATAGATGCCCAACAAATGCTAGTTGTTATTATTTATAATATCATGCTGCTGTTACTGTTATCATTTTGAAGATTATAACATGGCCAGGAGGGGAATATCTTAGAAGTCAGTTAGCCTTTTATCTTTTTTCATTGTTGCCAGAGAAGGGGGTATTCTCTGGAATGATGTGGTATCCAGCTTGTAAAGGTTTGACACCATGAAATTTTGAGGGTATTTCTAGGGCTTATTAGGGTGTTAATGTACACTATACAGAGGTCAGAATATTTCCCAGTGCACTTCTCATCCTGAATACTGTCTGTACAAACAGTAGGAAGGACCCAATAAATATCGATTAGGCTGAATGGAGTTGGGTCAAGTCCAAAGCCTCTGCTTCTGTCTCTGATGCTCATTATAAGGAGCTGGTAATAGAAGTTCACCAGTATATACTTTAATCACACAAAGAATAAAGACACATCCTTGAACCACTTGCTTTCCAGCACGAAGGAGACATCACACATTGGTGAAGGACTTGAGATCTAGAGTAAGACTTGGCTTCCAGCTCTGACTATGTGATTTTAGGTAACATCTAATTTCTCTAAATTCTAGCTTCTTTCTATGTGAATCAACCTGACTGATGGCATTACCAGAAAGATTAGATAAAGACTTATCAGAAGTTTAATTAAACCAACTGTGTATAAAATATGGAGCACAATGCCAGACAGGAAGCAATTGTTCAAAGGCATTCTTTTTGTTTGACTTACATACACCATTATGGATCTATATGTGCTTTTAGTAAGTAACCAGCCTCTTGCATCTTGAGATCAGCATCCTGCTCAGAGGCACACTGCCACATCTCTCTTTATAATTCTGACCAGTCCAGGGATGAGGGACTGATATTTTTATTTCCTCCTAACATTGGAAGCTGTTCAAGTCCTGTCACTGCAGCTTGTTTTCTTGATTTTAATTAAGTAAGGCTTTACGGTACTTACTTCAGTAAAGCTCAAGTAATAGAGAAGAGGTTAGCTGGTTGAACCTAGACTCTAGGGTGTTACTCCCAGCTTTGCTGATGCTGCTGGGCAATCTAGCTTGGCATCTTGTTGTGGAGGAGAATTAATAAAAAATGATTATGTCATTCTTCACAAATATGATTGCAGCAGAAATAATGAATGATAATAATGTATGGCTAGAGCTTTTGGAGGGTAGGCTACCCCTTACCAGTGGGTGTATTCCTGGAAACCAGCCTCTCCTAGGTCCTCCTAAGGGCTGCTTGGTGTTCAGTAGGTGCCTGGGTATTCCCAATGAATGTAATAGGAACTCCCTTTGGCCACTGCTAAATAATCACATCATTCTTGAATCTTCTTGCTCCATTACAGATCTCCATTTCTAGTGACTGACATGTCTGGAATCTTCTTCTTTCTCACCATTATCCTTACTATGGGCTTGATTCTAGTCTTTATTAGTTCTTTACTAGAAAATTACAAAAGGCTTCTAACTGATCTGTCTCCCGTATCACCACAGGGTAAGCTCTCTTTCATAGTGATGTGATACTGATATTTTTATAAGCCAAGAGCTAACCTCATGACTTTTCTCTCTCTTTTAATGTTTATTTTTTAGTGAGACAGAGCACAAGTAGGGGAGAGGCAGAGAGAGGGAGACACAGAATCCAAAGCAGGCTCCAGGCTCCAAGCTGTCAGCACAGAGCACAAAGCAGGTCTAGAACTCACAAGCTGTGAGATCACACCTGAGCTGAAGTCAGAAGCTTAACCTACTGCGCCACCCAAGTTCCCTAACCTGTGACTTCTCTAATTCAGATTCTTTACTGTCTTTTTGCTACATACAGAATAAACTCCAAACTTTTATGTGGATGGTATGCAAAGGAAAGGTATCAAAGAGAACTACCATTTAGTACAGTCTACTCTGTGTCATAAATTTAATCAAGTGGTATAACAAAATAAATTTTATTTTTATTTCATGGTCCACTTTAAAGGAGCTGAGAATAATAAAGTTTCAGAGGGAATTTTTGAAATTATATTGTCTAAACTCCAAACCTGTAGTCTTTCCACCAGAACTTCAAAAATATTTGTGATATTTCTAGCTTCATTTCTTCCTCTGCCTACCTTCTTTCTCCCTGTGCTTGAGCCACTCCAAACAACCCACAATTACTCATCAGGAGAGTGATACCCAGGCTTCCAAGCTTTTGCACAGACTGTTGTATGCTTAGTACATCATTACTCCTCACTCTTTCCCTGGATGCCTCTATTCCCACTCCTCCTTGAAAGGATCAGTTGGAATGCCACCCATCTAGGAAACCTTCTATTAGGTATATTAACTGTTCTTACTTCTGTCTACTTTACAGTAGGAATTACCCTTCCATTTATAACTTCCATTCATATTCATATTCACATATGCTACATTTTCATTGCCTTTGTTTACATGTAGCCTGCCCTCATTTATTTAATGCCTGGGAACTGGTGGATCTGTATCCGTATCTCTAATGCCTGGCCCAGTTAAAGACATTTAGAAGGTACTCAAATCAACTCTGACTGAATGAGAATAGACAAAAATTAAAGGATCAATACCAGAAATTCATCTCCTTGTACTGACACTTGTCTGTTTCTGTAATAGCCATCAAAAAAATACATTTTTCTCCTTGTGAATTCAAGTTCAGTTGAGTTAACATTTTTCAAATAAATATAACAGAAAAAGTTAAGTTAGCACTATATGATTCAAACAATCATGCATGCACATGAGAATCAATTACTTGATATCCCAGTTTCAAATATATATATATATATATAGATGTGCTGGCACCCCGCTAAGTTATAAACTAGATGAAGCACACTTATGACCACATCCTCAAGTCCCCTGTCAATAATATAACAAAGTGCTGGCATCACGGGGGGATTTCTTAGCTATTTCTTAAGATCATGCACTGCCAGAAGCACTGACACTGAAGGAGTCAAACTTCTATAATATAGACATCTGGCTGGAACTCCCTTGCCAGTTGCTTTTAGCTAAAGTTTTCCCAACACGAGGTGACAGATGAAAGCTTTGTCAGTTTGACCCTTCAGCTGCACATATCCAGGCTTCCCATCTCCACTGATGTCATCATTTATAACAAAGTACACTGAAAGGAAGAGGTTGAAACCATGGGAAAATGCAGATAATTCCTATCACACTATCTCAAGGGAGAGTGGGCTATCAAAGAGTGTGGGAGTGGGGAGAAAATAAACTCAGAGAGGAGCATCGGCAGTGACCACCATTGAAAACTGCAGCTAAGGCAGGGAGGACAAGGCCAGGAGAGGCTCCGCTGCTTGTGTCAATACTTGCAGCCAAAGAAACCACATCATTATTTTTGAAGGAGACTCTGGTCAGACATTTCATGTGAAAACTGTCATTTTACAAATGTTTAATTACTTCTCAAATGCAAAGGATGAGTGCAAATTTGTGATCTGTCCTGCAAGAAGCTATCAACCTCAACCTCCTCGAATCGCTGGAAAGAAAAACATTTTACATAGAAAATTAAAGTGGTTTAATCAGTTTGTATTTAAAATGATTTTTCTGTTTTCCCTATGCCTTTGTTCTCTGATCTCATCTATACCTCAGGGGAGATTTCCCAGTAAAAACCCCTGGCGCAGCCAGAGACGTCATCTCTCTCCCTGCTGATCTCATGCCAGGTCCTCAAGATTTACTTTTGTTCCTGCTGCATTGTTAAGAAATAACCTGAAAATTAGGTTCTGACTTTAATTAGAACTCTGTGGTGGTTTTCTGGGCTTTTTGAAGACCTAGCTCATTTTAGTTTTGCACATAAAGCTTGAAGCTATGATTGTTTTTAATGGGGTTGGTTGTTGTTTCTAAAAATGTCATGTGTTCATTTTCATTTGAAAAATATAACTGAATAATTTGGGGTCCTAGATTTAGCCACAGGGGGGACACTAAAGTGAGTTTAGGAAAATCCTCAGACTCTGACTCCTCTGGTTTCTTCATCTGGAATGTGTCCCTACCTATTTCCCTAACCAAAATCTAGTGTGGTTGAGTTCAAATCCTTTCTTCTCTATGCAGCCTCCCATGATAACTGGAAATGATCATGTCCTCTACTGAATTTCCTACATCTCTTTTCCAGAATGTTCTCATGGTATAGTTATTGACTTTTTTCCTTCTATCTCCAATTAGACTTTAAATTATTTGAGGACTAGATTTTACCTTATGATAGAGCATGCAGTAGGTGTTTGAAACCCAATGTTATATTAATGAAAGAAAAATTTCACCAAAGTATTTATATTGTGATGAAGGTGTGTGTGGGAAGAGGGGTAGACTACAATTTGAAATGGAGAATGATCAATATTAGAAGAGAAAAGCCAAGTGTTCTGCAGATTCAAGTAGGAAGACAGTAATATAATTAGATGAACATGTAATATGTCAAAGCTTAGGTGACCAATTGTCTGGGACTGAAGGGTTTCCCAGGATGGGGTACATTCACGCTATCACTGAGAAAGTCCCTGGAAAATCTGGATGGGTTCATTGATGAACTCAAGGATGAGGCTACATACAATAGGGGTAAAAGGAGGCATCCCACTGGGAACTCAGTTTGTATAAAGCCAGAGGAGGATATTACAGGGCTTCTTTGAAGAGGTACTGAATAGACTAGTTTCACATGCATAAACTGTGTTCAAGTATGTAGTGGGACATAAGGCTAGAAAGGAAGACAGGCTCTGTCTGTAAAGACAGATCAAAGAACTTGATAAATCCCTTCACCAGAAGTGAGAGACATGGGGAGCAGGAGGAGGGACACCTGTAAACAGTTTATGTGGATTGGTGTGCAGCCTCTTTTTGACACTTTCCTTTACTATAATCATAATGTCAACCATTAACCCTTCCCATAAACAGTTTCTAGAGAGGAACAATGATTCAGTGTCTATGGATCATTAGGGAAACTGGCTTCTCTTCTTTTTCAAAAAGTTTCAAATCTACTAAATAGATTGTTATGATGGGCAAGTAAGAGAAATTGAGGATGACAATAGATCTTGTACAAGGCACATTGTCTGGAAAGCTAATTGCTTGGGGGCTGGCATAAACCACTCTTATTCATCCCATTTGGCTGCCTTCTGAAAGGGCACCTCTGAACACCACAACAGGCATTGCTGTTTCCCTGTTTACTGAGGAGGCCAACACCCCCATGCTAGGGGCCAGAGTGTCTGGAAGCCAGGATAGGGAAGAAGCACTGCTTCTGCAGAATGAAGAGTCTGCCTTCAGGAAAGCAGAAAAGCCACAGCCCAGAGTTGCTAACCTCAAAATTTGATCATTTATACTGTCAAAAAAGGGTGTCTTATTTCCTCCAAATTTCTCTATGGCTATTAAGAGCTATGGTAGCCAGCTGTTTACATGATTACTGACGTCAAAAATAGAATTAATTGGGTCACCTGGGTGGCTCAGTCAGTTAAGCATCTGACTTTGGCTTAGGTCATGATCTCACAATTTGGTTCATGAGTTCGAATCCCATGTCGGGCTTTGTGCTGACAGTTCAGAGCCAGAAGCCTTATTCAGGTTCTGTGTCTCCCTTTCTCTCTGCCCATTCCCTGCTCACACTATTTCTCTCTCTATCTCTCAAAAATAAATAAGCATTATATATATATATATATATATATATATATATATATATATATATATGTTAAAACACAGAATTAATTGTATTATTTTATATTTTATCAAGAAGTATTTAGAAAGTTCAGTAAGAGCTTTCTGACATTAAACTATCTAGAAAAATACAACGAGTCATATATATTCAAAACTATTTTTTTCTTGAAAAACCGTGGGGGTACTAACTTTCTACATGGATTTATTGTACACTCAATAATGAATATGTACTTCTTAAGTACAGGTATGTGATAAATAAAATAACTGGTATTAGTTGGACAAGTTAAATACAACTTTCCTTTGTAGTCCAAGTAAAGTTGCAAACTGAGCCAACCTACCTCATCTGACTTTTCTCAAGTTTTATGTGAATAGCAGATTCTGAACCCTGATTTATCCTGAGAATTTTGTCAGTGTGCTAATTCAGTCATGCTCCATTCATCAGAACTGGGGATATGGGGGAAGGGAAAGTATAACAGAGACTGGAGGCTGGGAGTTGCTAACAGGCAAGGGCAGAAGACAATTGCTGGAAGATAAAATGAGTCACATTGGGCATGAGTGGTCACACAAAAGCAGACTTCAGAAGCCAAAGCAGGCACCACCAGAAATAAATGATCCTGGGAAGGTTGAGGCACTGTAGGCAATCAAAATGAAATGAAGCTGAGGGAAGTGTCTCATTCATAGCCAGAGCAAATGTGTTTGTGTAGGACCTACAGCAGTGCTGGGAACTGCTTGGAGTCTGCTGTCTACTCTCCTAATCTTTGTTTTTATTTTATATAGGAAATTCTGGCCCCAGAGAGCCATAAATGCTCCAGAAGTGGCTTCTCACAGGTTTCAAAGCGCAGCTTCAGTTAATTCTAGACAGCCAACCAGAAGATAGACATCTGTGACCAAGCAATGCATTTGAAGCTTACTCCTGGACAATATCCCATTTCTAAAAGGGTCATTTAAAATTAGACAAGGTAGAACACATGAAAAGAACCTGGAGAAAAATCATCCCTTTCTCTTGCAGAAGCAATAGCATGGGGTAAGCTGCTGTTCAGAGATGCTCCACTTTATGCACATCTAGGCCTCCTGAAGAGCCTTATAAGACCTGCTCAATTGCTATTATCCCAGAGAAAAGCAAAATGACATCGTAATCCTGCTTTTAAAAAAATAGCATATTGGGTAATCTTTTTCCAGTTTACATACAGGATATATATACTTTTACAAAAGGAGGAGCTCATTGTTCAAGAATCTAAATCAGGCCATGTTCATTGAACCTTGGATCAAATCCAACAAACATCAAAGTCAGCTATGTTTTCAGGGATGTTGCAAGAACTGCATATACTCAAAACATGCATGCAAAACAAAACAAAATAGCTAATTGATTTTATGTACTTAGGTATTCATCTATAAGAGAACTCTTTCGGGAAACATCTCAGCTGAACAGTTCAAACTGTTCCTAAACATCCTAAAGAAAGTCAAAGAAATAGATATTGAAATCTTGTGTGTTGGCCCCACCTCCCTGTTAAGAGTATCTGCAAATGTTGAAAGATAAAAATGAAAGGCTTTTTTATGGAGCTGGAGAATGAGCAGCATAAAGCCCCTTACACTGAATTTGGAGAACAGACATATTTTTCACTTTAGAAAACTGGAAATAGTATTACAAAGGTAATGGATGGACAAAGAATGGTTGGACAAAGAAGGACTTGGAAAAAGCAAATAATGATTTGGTGAAATTCATGGTGGCATACGCTATGTGCATATGTTTTCAGGTAATGTGAGAAAGAGGAGTCTCCTGAAATCTCTTCTGAGGGTACCTGATGTTTTTGCTGGGTTCTTCTCAATTACTTAATTTTAGAGGTAAAATGTGTTACCAAACAGTATTTTAAAAACCTATTAACCAAATCACCAGTCAACAAGATCAACACACTTTTACTTTAAAATAGATCTGATAAAAATTGAAGTGGTATTCCATGACTGTGTCTGAGTGGAAAAAAGACCTTAAAACCCTCCCACATCTGGACCCCTACCAGCTTTTCACTTCCTTACCTCCCACTGCCCTCCTCAAAGACCCTCTCTTCAATCAGCCAAACTTACCTACTTGTGCTTCCTAGACACAAAGTCCGTACTTTTCTACTTGCTTGCCTTGCTCTCTTTACATTTCTTTGCTCTGAACATTCCACCCTCTACCTGCAACTCCCATCAGATCTTTCCAACACAAACTCTACTTCTTTGATGAAACTCTGTCATCATTAAAGTCATACTGTTTCTGAGCTAAAAGAATTGAGTGACCCCTAGGCACACCCTCATATAGTATCTTTTCAAACCCAAAGACATTGGAATTGCTCAAGATTATATAAGCACCTGGGAGCAGTTACATTTTCTTCCTCTGGCCCTTCTTGGTCACTTGCAGTGAGTGCTCTTACACTGCATTTTTTTTATTCATGCCATCATCTTCTTTATACCCTTGCTCTCTTACCATGAATGCTATGCTTCTTTAGGACAAGGTTTATCTGAAATGTTGATTTCTTAAAAAACCTAGGGGAAAACCATACACATATGAACCTTTCTATTGGGATAAACAGAAAACAAAAATCTTTCCTTCAAATTTGATCAGCAGTTAGAGGTAAAATCTTTAGAATTACATTGCTAAAAGCACAGGCATTTTCCAAGTAAAATCTGATCAGAGATCTCAAAGGCTAGAGGTGAAAACTAAGAGAAATTAGGTATCTGAAAACTATTTGTTCTTGCCATGAACTGTAAAGTCCAATGACATACTGGGATTTACATTTTTATGTTTTAAATCTGATTACTTTAACAAGCATTTCTTAACTTTTACCACTAAAATGAGTGTTTGACAGTTTTTATTGCCAAGGGGCTGATTAGCTGGAGTGTTCAATTCAAATTAAAATATGACAAATTTATTGCACATATGAATAATGTACATATATTTTATTCAAAGGGCAGCAAGATTCTACAAAGAATTTTAAAATGGGAAAAATGGCCTTTGAGACTTCAAGGAGCTTACTTTTTTTATTACTGTATTTATGGTGTGGGGTAAAACAGATTAGATACATCAAAAATGACTTATAAAGAATAGGTGAATTACTGGCTTCTGCTAATGTTCTAGGAAGTTGATATTTGTGGACTGAGACTGAGTGAATCACTAAAACATAAGGGGAAAGACCCCAAGTTATAGAGCGTATTACAATTTGTATATCTCCATATTCTGCCATCTTCTTAGTAGTAGAATCTTTGGAAAATTGTTTCATCTTTCTAGGTTTTGGCCCATCTGTCAAATAGGATTAAAAATGGTATTATCAAATAATTGATATAAGGATTAAACAAGGTAATACCTGCAAATATTTCACAAAAGTCATTGCAACTACTCAATAAATGTAAGTTATGGTTAGTTTTAGGAATGGAGTTTATACGAAAAAGAACCTTAGGCAAAGTCTATGTTTCAGGAATGAGAACAAGATGACAGCCAAGCGAGAGAAAGAAAGAGAGAGAGAGAGAGAGAGAGAGAGAGAGAGAGAGAGGTAGATTGTTGAGAAAAAAAGTCACAATTATTAAGTGGTATAAAAGCAAGTGATGTGAGGAAGAGGAACTGATGGGTACACTTGAAGAAGTAGGTCTATTTACAGCACCTTGTTCTCTAACACCTAGCTGGGTAGGAATAAAGGGAACACTTAGAATATCTTTTCTAGGATGCTGACCAACCCAGAGTAATTTTACCTATGCTCAACAAAAATGTTTGATGGTACTTACCATGTTGTTTTATCTTCATCTTTGGAGACATGCCTTGCAGCATGTTTTAAAATGGGATATGAGCTATTCTAGCTAAAGGAAGGCCTTGGGCAGCAAAGGAAAACCCACCCAATTATCATAATGTTGACCAGATTTTTATACATACATACTGGCTAAACTAATGCATAAACTGTTAAGAAAATTCACAGCTTCTGCTTCTGATTCTGTCTCCCTCTCTCTCTGCCCTTCTCCCACTTACACTCTCTCTGTCTCTCAAAAATAAATAAACATTAAAAATTTAAAAAAAAGGAAAATAAAATTCACAGCTTGCACTACTGAAATCTAGCTCTCTCTTGACATAAACCATAGGATAGAACTTCTGTTGAGAGCCATGGTAATTCCTACTATATCTATTAAATGTAGAGATCTGAATCCAGAAGTTATAAAATTTATATAGGGACTAAATCAACCTGACTAATTTATATTTCTACAATATAAAAATGTGGTTTATATCCTACCTGCTTCTTATATTCCCCTCACTTTATAAGGCTGTATATAGACAGAGGAACTCACATGCATCCCTTTTGTAGGGCTTTAAACATAGTAAAAAATTGAAAGTGTTATACAACTACATTGCTAATCACTCAAGGATAGACTTTTTATTATTATTTTTTATTTTCTATATTCCTAAGCACTTAGTACATGTCAGACCAATGGGAGTCACTCTATAAATCTTTGCTGAGTTACTGAACATTATCTATCCCATACTACACACTGTATTATACAGCTACTTCGTTTTCTTTTTTTAAACATTTTTG
The DNA here is from genome assembly GCF_006229205.1 of Suricata suricatta. NCBI lineage: Eukaryota > Metazoa > Chordata > Mammalia > Carnivora > Herpestidae > Suricata > Suricata suricatta. Next base: position 81,965,702 of record NC_043710.1, on the reverse strand, counting down.
TTTTTTATTTATTTTTGAGAGACAGTGTGAGCAGGAGAGGGTCAGAGAGAGAGGGAGACACAAAATCTGAAGCAGGCTCCAGGCTCTGAGCTAGCTGTCAGCACAGAGCCTGACACGGGGCCCAAACCCATAAACTATGACATCATGACCTGAGCCAAAGCCAGATGCTTAACCGACTGAGCCACCCAGGTGCCCCTAGCTACTCTGTTTTCTTAAGAAAAGTGTTCCTCTTTTGATATCTATCTCTGTATTAAAAATGAATATAGAAACCCATGGTTTTGCCTCATGCCACTCTTCACTTTAGGGCCCTATATTATTAGCACCTAGGACCTGTGCCCTTCTCCAACATCATGTCCAAGGAGGCAGGTGAGACAGAAGTAGCTACTCTGATAAAGTGAGCCTTCCTGACATCCCAAACTAGATTAAAAATCCCTGGAAGTCATGAAATACCCTGAACAGGGCTCAACTAATGGCATAATATGGCAAAGTGGGGCTGTCAAGCCAGAATGACCTATGGATCCTAGAAGAGTCTGCTGTAAATGTAGGCATCTGATCAGTGAAGGCAAGTTCCATGCAGGTAGAACCTATCTGCCTTGTGTACTGGTGGTGCCTGATACTTGCCTGGAACATAAAAGGCACTTAATAAATGTCTGTGGAAATGTGAGGTAATTAATTAATTAATTAAGGAGGGAAACGGCAGATGGAACTTAAATACCATAAAACATAGATCCAAGTAAAGACCAAAAGCTAAGGTGTCAGACTGGAATTCAATATAGGCTAAGATAATAAAATTCAGCATCAGAGAGAACCAGTAGCAAAAGTTAGGGATGTAAATCTGCTGAACATATATGACAGAGGCTAAGTTATTTTCCTTTTTCTTGTTCTTTTTTTTTTTCTTCAGTTGAAGTATAGTTGACACACAGTGTTACTTTAGTTTCAGGTGTACAACATAGTAATTATGCTAAGTGAAATAATTGAGACAGAAAAAGACAAATACCATAATTTCACTTATACGTGAAATGTAAAAAAAAAAAACAAAACAAAACGAGTGAACAACAACAAAAGAAGCAGAAATAGACCCATGAATACAGAGGACAAACTAATGGTTTTCAGAGGGAAGGAAGGTGGGGGAATGGGCAGCATGGGTAAAGGAGAGTGAGAGATACAGGCTTCAGGTTATAAAATGAATAAGTCACAGGGATAAAAGGCATAGCACAAGAATATAGTCAATGGTATTATAATAGCATTATATGGAGATAGATGGTAGCTACACTTGTGGGCATAGCATCAGGTATAGACGTGCAGGGCTACATTCTTTTTGGAGCTGACGTTCAAGGGTAGTTACTGTAGCCACTGAAAGACTGAGGTTTCCAAGTACTGGACAAGCCTTATCAGCAAGGCTGACTTGATATTGACTCAGAGAAAGGCTGGCATATAATTCCAAACATTTCTCCCACTTAGGGACAGAATTGGACATGAAATATGGATGTGGGCTGTTGTCAGTAATGAGGCTTAAGAAGGTCTTATCTGCTAGGATTAGAAAAAAGCAGAAAGAGGAAGGAGCAGGCACATCATTAAAGAGACTATTTTGTACATCTCAGAGACTGAGATTTTCACCTAGATAGAATCACAGAAGAAATCAGCTTTAAATCCAGTTTAAAAATTCTGGGTCTTTTTCCAGGTTTAATAATTACAGAGATGAGAAATACATAAATATATAGCATGAGTCTGAGCTAGTCATCTATCTGGGTGCTGAAATGCTTGACTAGTTAGTGGTGTGTTGATGAAGCCAGTACATCAGGGATACTGTGTTGCGAAGAAGACAGCTAGTAACTCAGTTACATTTTTATACTAAGGTATTAGAACCTTTCAAAATTGGGGGCTTTTTTTCCCCTTTTCTCTCTCTTTCTTTAAAAATGTCTTAAAAGATTACAAAATTGGTCTTTTTTTTAGTTCTTTTCAGGATAAGGGAGAAATATTTATGAAGCTTATTAGCGAGCAGACAGCACTTTACTTGATAAATATAAACTATTCCTAAGCCTCCCAGTGTCTTCCTTACCAACTCCCAGAGGAGCAGAGCAGAGTTTTTACACATTAAAATAAATCTTCAGTGCTTTATCGCCATGAGTCCTGAAGGAGTTGAATGCAGTGTCAAGAAGATTATTCAGAAATTTTTCTCTCAACTCACAGTTTTGTAACCTAATTTGGTGTATCCTCACATTCACGATTTCTTTTCTGAGAAAAACTGGAATAAATGCGAGTCAGATGCATTATATGGAAAGCTTATTTGCTTGGACATATGATCACTTTGGGGTAATGGATCCACTCCTCTACACCAGAATACATTCGAAGAGGAGTCTGAAGCTCCCAGATACCGAGCCTTGCTGGTGATGTGGTTGGACTGGCTGAGTGAAGTGCATGGGATGATCTAGGGCCTTTCGTCAACCTAAAATTTCAGCCTAATAATTCAGCCAATATATGCATGGAGATATGTTTACCTTGAATAACCTGTATAATTGCTTTAATTTTGTATTTCACTTTACTAATAATACAGATCTGTTCATTGAAAGGTTTCAGAGAGGCTTGTTTAAATCTGGATTTTAAGGAAATAACAAAGCATCATGCATCCGCAGACAATTTGGAACAATTTTATTAAAACAAAATAATAAAAGCACTTACATAGACCCTAAAAATATGAATATAGCAACCAGGTAACTAGTTGCACAAAACACTCATTTGCATACACAATCAGGCATTTATGGAAGAAAATGCCCAATTGTACATGCAAAGGCGGGTTTCATTTGCACCTGATTGCTTCCAACAATGGACGTCCTGTATCCTGGAGGTCTATTTTCAACATGTAGCTTTATACATTTACCATTTCAGCTTTCTTTTTCTTAAATGTGAATGTAGTCTGCAAGCTGCTAGCTCAGGTTCAACCTCCTGCTGCTTGTTTCTGTTTGGGAGATTCTAAGTGATGACTTATGATCATAATTGTCTTGCAACCTTCATTTTGGCTTCCAAGGACAGTGGAGCAGAGCGAAGAGAAGAAATGTTAAGGGTTTCAAGAAAATACTGCTTGTTGACAGCGAAGATTATCTTGTTTGATAAAATCAATTTTGATGACAGCACAATCTGAGATCTTCCCTGAAGTTGATTTTATCAAGATAATAGATTAAATATGTCTGACAGCTAGATTTGGGGCAACAAAATTTTTATTTTTATTTTTGTCAAATTTCTCTTCTAGGCAAGACATACACTATGAATCCTTGCTTTTATTCTTTTTAAATAAAACACCATTTTAGAAAGAAAAAAGTCTGTGACAAAACATCCTGAAAGAAAAAAATGAGTCGCTTTTCTTTCAAACTCCTATGCTTCCAAGAGGACTTTTTATATGAGCCATCAATCATTCCTGAGCCCTATCAGCATTTGTCTAAAGTTGTTTCCTTCCCTGTCTCCTTCCACCTGCAAGAATAAGGGATGTAAGAAAATAGATTGGAAATAAATTAAGTGTTCTTAGCACTTTGCAAATCTATACCAGTTTTCATTTTGCAACGACAGGGGAAGTTTTGTTGTGCTGAAAACTCAGCAGATCCCATGGTTTTAAACATGGAATCTGGATTTTCACAGTGTCTACAGATGTTTAAGGGAGGAATGCTTTTAAATAATTGTTCATCACTCTTCTACGCCCAAAATTGCTATGAAGGGCTGCTCCATATTGCAAACTTGTGTGTGATATTTTTCTCTAACAGTTGAAAATTATACTGTATTGCCAAAGACAATTGTATTGATCCTGAACTACTGAGCTCTCCAGGAAAATGTCCTTCTTTGAACATGAGCCTCCCTGAAGATGATGTCTTTATAAGTAAGAGAGTGTTACATTCTTAACTTGCATATAAAGCTGAGTTAAAATTTTGTCTTCTGTTTCTAAGTGTAGAGGCTCAATTCTCATTAAGGAGCTGGTGACAATGGGGAAAAACGCGATTTAAATTTCTGGAACCTTGTGTGGACATCTTTAGGGATGAGAAAGCAGGACTAAAAAACCATCTAGGAAATAGATCTAATATCCCATCAATCTGTTCAATGTTTGATTCTAGGGGCACCTGGGTCAGTTATGCACCCAATTTTGGTTCAGATCATTATCTCACAGTCCATGGGTTTGAACCCCATGTTGGGCTCTGTGCTGACAGCTCAGAGCCTGGAACCTGCTTCAGATTCTATGTCTCCCTCTCTCTCTGCCCCTCCCCCACTCACTCTCTGTCTCTGTCTCTCAAAATAAAATAAAGACATAAATTTTCTTTTTAAAAAGTGGTTGATTCTGCTCCTGAAGCAAGTAATAAATAGGTTATTGGTCCAGGAATAACAATAACATTTAAGTTTTGATCTACTTGTATTTTATTTTATTTTGGAAATGTAATATGAACTCAAAAACATATTAAGTTATTAGGAACTCTATACAGAGAGCTGCTAGGTAGAAACTTTTAATATTTGCAGATTTGGTGAGGAGGGGTGTTACATGTAATTAAGGCTGCCTTTTTTTTTTTTAACCTACTCAATAACTGTTCCCACCATCACCATCACCAGACTGCCTTCTTTCTGTATCACAGGGGCCATCTTCCCCTAAAGAGGCTAAAATACCAGAAACTCACTTTCTGAGCCTCCCCTGCATCGAGGCAAGTCATGGGAATGTCACTTAATCCTAATTAGCAGGATCTGAGGTAAAGTTTAAGAGAACATATCTGGAGAAATATTCCCTACTTCACAAAGAGAGATAGAAGAGCCAAACCTCCATTCTTTCTTCCTCTCCGACATGTTGTTTTGTCCTTGTGTTTGTCTGCAAATGCTATCACCCTCACTTCACTGGGATGGTTCAAACCTGCAGACCAAATCCACGTAGCGGCAGAAGACACAAACAGCCAAGTTTCAAGGCAACAATTCTAGTCCTTATTTCCACCCATTCTTTGATTTTGAGATAACAAGATGTTTTTCTTAGTTAAATTCCTTTCAGCTGATTTTGGGAAGGAATCACTCCTTTACCACTGTTGAGTTCCTGGACTTTCCCATACACACCACTCACCAAAGGAGAGGAGGAATATCTTAATCTAATGAGTGAGTTTGGAGAGGAAATAAAGGACCTACCAGGCCTTTCTTTTCTGTTGGGAGCTGATATTGTCACAGAGGTTCAGAATTGTGCAGTACAAGATACCAAACCTGGTTTGAGTGACCTCGAGTTTCCTAGCACTTCCTGTGACTAGGGTTACAGGCATCTAATGCTTAGATTTAGAAATAAAATGGCCATCTGCCTGAAGATATAAACCACATTATCCACTTCCAACTTTTGTCACAAAGGAGGGTGTTATTCTTAGCTCTATTTCTCCCTTATCTAACTCTTAAGTTGTTCTGAAGTTGGGCAGGGAAAAGAGATGTTACTAATAGCCCCCCTCCAATGTTGGATGTTTTGTTACTTTCAGCAGAAGACATTTTGTTATGTTGTGTGTACAGATTTTGTGATTAGAAGAGAACCACCTTTAAAGCCAAGACAGAACGTCATTCCCGTAGGTTCCTCTGTTACCTGAGCTCAGAGTTCAGCATCAAGCTCACAAGTAATTCTGGCTGGTGATGAACTGACTTGTCATGAAAGCACTTGAAATAAATTCGTCATCCTCGATTTTTTTTCAATATGGTGAGAACATCATTAGTTAGGTATCCAATAGGTGCACGAAAAAGGGCTAAATAGTCATGTTTCTTTATATTCTCTGATGAAGAAACTCCTCCCTGCCCATCTGAGCAGTTGGAAGGAGTCCAGGGATGAACACAGCTTTGCTGAAGGCAATGGCTGATGCAGAGGTGTGGAGACAGAGGAATTTGCATAGTTTGGCTAAGTGACAACTGAGAGGCGGATATGACAGAGTAGATATATGTTTCACATACTAAGAAGAGTGATTACCTACCCTTGCTGAAGGTGGGGAAACAGAAAAAAGACAGAAAGAAATGGACACTTTCAGGCTGAATATCATGGAATCTTTCAGGAAGAGACTTCTCTGAGGCTACATGATATTGTCCTGGAGATAGATTGACACCGTGGAAATAATATAGCCACAGGGAGAGGCAAACCTCAGTTTAAGTCCCAGCTCTATTACTTAAAATATATCTGACCTTACAAAAATTACTTTATACTGCTGAATATCAATGTTCTCATCTTTAACATGGAAATAGTATTACCTGCTCTTCTTATGTCACAGAGTTGTGAAGGTCTAATGAGTTAATGAATGCGAAAGAACTTTTCAAATCATAAAGTATTATATAAATGTCAGATACTGCTTTGATGGCAGTTCCACAAATTTATGATCTCATTCTTGCCCCTCCTCCTTCCCCCCTCCACATACATACACAGCTGGTCACAGAGAATGTCTGACGTTCCCTCAGGGCCCTAACAGGATACTGCCTAAATCTCTACATGATGTGCTCATGCTATGATTCTCTTCTGTTCTGTTCAGCTGGACCCAGATTCCCTATCATAGGGATATTTACAGGAGGGACACATTCAGGGTGGAATTCATTTCAACAGCCCCTTCCAGGTCAATAAGACTACCAGATGTTCATTTCCAGTGACATGCATTGGTGCCAAAGTAAACCTTGACGGAAGTTACAGTTTTGTCGCCTTCCATAGACAGATCCTCGACATTCAAAAATGAATTGGTTGTCAACAGAAAAAAAAGTATTATTTGACCTGTGCTCTTAGCAAATGCTCTGATACATCTCACTATGCTATATTATTTATAGATTGTTTTATGCTTTTAAATCTATTTCCTCCTATTTTTAGTCTACTTATTTTTTAATACTATCGCCATAGGATAGTTTTTCTAATAAACTGTCAAATATGAATATCTTTTCCTTTTTAAACTCATTTTTAGATATCTACTCTTGGATTAAAAAATATTCTTCCTAGGGGTGCCTGAGTGGCTCAGTTGGTTGAAAGACTACCTCATGATTTCATCTCAGATCATGATCCCAGCATCATGGCATCAAGCCCCGTAATGTAATACCATGCTAGGCATGGAGCCTGCCTAAGATTCTCTCTCCCTCACCCTTTGCCCCTCCTCCACTCACATGCTTGCTCTCTTTCAAACAAACAAACAAACAAACAAATAAATAAATGTTCTTCTTAAAACTTGGGATGCCTATAGCCTAGGTAAATACACATATACATTTTCTTTGAGTTTTTAACATTGAAGGATTAATCTGTTTTTAAATTTATCTGGATTTCTTTGTTGAGATAAAATTTACATGCCACGAATCTTAAGTGTACAATTGGATGAGTTCTGAAAATATATATGTCCTGGTAACCATCTAAAACAAGTAAACAATATTTCCTTAAAAAAGTCATTTGTGACCTTTCTCCACTGTCCGTCACTATTTTGGTTTCTATCACCATAGATTAGTTTTGCTTATTTGAGTTGTATGTATGGCCTGAAATAGTATATACCCATTATTCCTGGCTTCTTTCACTTAACCTAATGATTCTCAAATTTTTCTCCATGTTATATATGTTGGCAGTTGATTGTTTTTTTAATTTTTTTGCTGAGTAGTATTTCACTGTATGAATATATTGAAATTTGTTTTCCATTTTCCAATGTACATTTGGGGTATTTCCAGTTTTGTGTTATAATGAATTAAGTTGTTATAAATATTTTTATACTAGTCTCTTGTGGAATTTTTTTTCATTGGGTAAATACCAAGGAGTAGAATTGCTGCCTCATGGAAGTGATGCACACTGATGTTTATAAGAATTTACCAAATGGTTTTAAAATCCCTGTTCTTCTATATACTTCCACCAGCAGTGAATGAGAATTGCACTGCTCTCTATCCTCACTAACACTTGATATTGCCAGTCTTTTCAACTTTAAATGTTCTAGTAGCTAGTGGCATATCCTTTCAACTATGAGAACACACACACATCTATCATACATACAAATATATATATTTAGTTGTCTTGCCTTTATACTTGTTGTAACACACACATTTTCTGATATCACCAAATATTCTTTACAAGCACAATGGCTATATAAAAAAACCATCATTTTTTTTTAATAATTAGAATCACATTTTTCACTAATCATCACTAACAAAAAGAGGTGCCTGAGTGGCTCAGTTGGTTGAGCAAACTACTTCAGTTCAGGTTATGTTCTTGTGGTTCTTGAGTTTGAGCCCTGCATCAGGTTCTGTGTTGACAGCTCAGAGCCTGGAGCCGGCTTCAGATTCTGTATCTCCCTGTCTCTAACCTTCTCCTGTTCACACTCTGACTCCCTCTCTCTCTCTCTCAAAAATAAACAAACATTTAAAAATTTTTTTAAAAAAATGAACATCTTTATACATTGTCATTTGACAGTTATTTATATAGTAAAAATGAAAAGGTATGGTATCACTGACTTAAGGGATAAGAATGTTTTAAAGGTTTTGGGGACATATTGCCAATTACTTTCTACAATAACTTACACCCCACTGATACGTTTTGACCTTTTTATCACAACCTTCTTACTACTGAGTGTTCTAATGTTGTTTAAATGTCAATATAGCACTGAAAAATGGCATTTGAATGTGTAATATCTTTATAATAATTGAATTAAATTATTTTATGAACATACTTATATTAATATTTTATATCCTTTTGAAATACCTTTTCTTATTTTTTAATCTCTTAGTACCTTTTATTTTCCTTGAATTAATTATCCCCTATTTATAGAATAATGCTATTAACCCTCTGCTATACATATTTGCAGTCAATTAATTTTTCCAGTTTTCTTAACTGTTCAATTTTGTTTTAAATAGAACAGCTTTCCACAGAGCAAAAATGACAATGTGTCATAAACTGAAGAATATGATAAACTCAATGCTGCACCTGGGGCCAACTAGGAAAAAGCAAAATAAAGCAAAAAATCATTTTTAGGTGTTTCTGACATTTTTAAAGAGGATTTTATTGGTATAAAAAAAGAATGGTTATGTAGTAGTATTTTGTTACTAATTTTTGTGAGTACCTTTAGAGTCACCCCTAGTTTTAAATACAATAAAGACATCACTAATGCAGATAAAAACACAGTAAGAATTAAATATAAGTTATTTGCTCATATTTAAGGTTATATCTATATAGTCCAAAAGTGAACGCAATGCTTTAGATGTACACACTTCTCATGGATGTTTATGTCCTTCTTCTGATCAGTTAGGCTGTATAAGCGAGCTCAGGGTTATCAATTACAGGCAATATATTGTTTTAATCAGATAACTGGGACTTATTTTGATTAGGTATGTGAAGACACACAGACACGGAAATACCTGACTTGAAGGTAACAAAGTTTGTTATACTCACAATTCTGTAGGTCACAGCATAGCACACAAGGCCACATGGGGAAGCACTGGGGTCAGCCAAGAGGCCGAAAGAGGGAAATCGTGGTTAGAGCCTGTAATATGCTTTCCATGGGAAAGGCAAAGTAAAGCAGGGGAAGCAGGTTTAGGATTGGATAGTTTGAATAATTTCTGCAGGATCTAGATTACACGTGCTGTCTGGTATCTGGTCCTGGGGTTATTAGGGCAGGTGGATGGTGGCCCTAAGTGTGAGATCCCAATAAAGAGGTGGTTGGAGGTGTGGGCTCTAAACTGGTTGGTTTGCATAGACAAGAAAGATGTGCTTCTTTGCAGAGAAGAGGTTTAGATCTCTAGGAATTGGCTGATCCTGGGCAGAGCAGATCCAACTCCTCCAGTGTCGGCAAGTCCCCAGATGTCAAATGCAGAAAATAAAATCAGGGTTAATAAATATGTTAACAGAAACTCCCTCCTCAAACATCTTTATGTTGCAAACAGAACTTGAAAAACACTCCTTTTCACACAGTTTCTGAATGTTTTTCTAACTTTGTTATCCAAACAATTCCTTTGAAATGAGATTGTTTTTCTCTCCCTTTCCTCTGCTCACCTCTCATTTACAACCTGCATGACATCTGTCCTGGTTACTGCAATTCCCTCCCATAAGACCGTCCTGAATCCTTTCCTTCTGGAGAACTCTGTTGAATATCTGGGACAGCCTAATCTTTAAATAGTGTTTTTCTCAGGCCACTCATCTGCTTGAAAATATCTAAATGGCCCCTTATTTTCTTTCATATCAAGTCAAAGTCTCCAATTTAGATTAAAAGAGCCTTTCTCTGTAATTTCCTTTTCCTTAATTACCACCCTCTTTCCAAGTATAATCCATTCTTCAAAGCCCAGTGCAAGCTCCATCTCCATTTCAAAGCATTATCTTATTCTCCTCATTTTCCTCCTCCCACAGTTATAAGGATTAACTCTGATTGGATTTGCTCCTTTAGTGTATATTTGAAATGCATCAGCCATCTCTTCCAATTGGATGCTTCTTGAGGGCAAGTGTTATATTTTGCTTCCACTGCTGGGCTAGGACAATACTTCATCACAACTGAGATTTTGCATAACGTTCTCTCCAGGGAGAATGTTCCTAGGGTTTACCCAGCTGGACATCACCTATATGTCATCTGAACCTCAGCTCATTGCAGATCTCCAGGACCACATCAGGGAGTTAGTCATTCTCTCCTGTATAAAAACCCATAATATTCTCCAGCATTTGATTATAGTTATCTACTTCCCAGTGTCTCTACTACCACAGTGTAAGCTGTGGAAGGGAAGAAGCCACAATTTATACATGGCCACATGTTCATACATTGATGGATTGTACCTACACAGAGAGTGCTCTATATTCGAAGCATGAATAGCTAAGATTAGGAACCCTGAATACAGCAGCTACCTGTAATATTCTTGCTGTACAGATTGCTATAATAATTTGGTTCAGATTATTCTTTGTTTTAGTTTCTATCTAGTTTTACTCTTGGAGAACAGTACATTTCACCTACAAATGTGAAGTCTAATTATTTAATATAAATCTCATCAATCTAATATAAATCTAATCAATTTATTATAATAAATCTCTCAATAGATGTATAGTTTTTCTGGTTATTATATATCATATATTCCATGTTCTTATGTTTTTTAAGCAATTCAATAACCATTTATATTTAGTCTGCCATCCAAATTCTCTCTTAATTGTAATAACTATATGATGGATACGCTTATTTTTCTCTCTAGATTTATACTTCACTATGTATTTATAGCCTTTCAGTGCTGGCAGGTGTGATGTTTCATCATTTGAATATATCATAAAAAAGTTAAAAAAATACAGAGAGAGAGAGAGAGAGAGAGAGAGAGAGAGAGAATGTTCCCTTAAAAGTTTTCTGTACACAAGAGATATTTTCAGCAGTAAAACATATGTGAAGGAATCTATAATCCAAAACCCAGGCAGCTTGATTAGTAACTCTCTGTCTCTCCTTTTTTTTTTTTCCATTTCATACCATATAGCAATAAACCAGTTTATTTGAATCCTAGGCCACTCATACTTCATATGGTAGACTCATTTATTTGTGCCATGTCAGGATGCCCTTAGTGGATCATTATTTCTAAAAGGAAAGCATACTCATACAGATAAGCTGATTTTTCATTTTCTACCAGCCTTTCCCATATCTTCTGTATACCTTATCAGCATTCTTGATAAGATACATACAGTTTTTAAATAGAAATCTGGTCACATTAATCATAATTTTCTCCCAGCTTAAAATCCTTCTGTGGTTTCCAAATTCCTTATCTTTGCATTTAGCTCTCCAATGTATCTGACTTTTGCCTTTTGTCCAGCTTTATCTCTCCCACACTGTGTTCCAGCCATCTGAAGATCTTGAATAGGAGTTACTATTCTACTGGTCCAAGTCTGTTTTCCCTTGCCAGTTGGGGTTATCCCTCATCATACTTCCAGAATCTGTATGGCATCAACCATTCTATCAAATGTTTCTAGTTGTCTGTATAAAGGAGTGACCATTTCCTCTTTTAGCCCTATTGTACCTGGTTCATGCTTCTATTATAGTGCCCACGATAGGTCATCTATCAGTATTTTGGTTTGTTTCATTTACACTAATGATTATAAACTTCCTGAAGAAAGGGACTGCATAGGGCCTGCTGTCTACCTCATCAGAGCTCCCTGAATGTTTCCGGAAAAAAAAAAAAAAAAACACTGTAGACAGGTATTTAAAAATATAAATAAAATACAATATAAGTGCTACTTTAGGAGTATGCCTGATACAAATAGAGGAGTAGCTTACAGTTCGAGTAGTTGTATTAGGGAATTTCAAAATGGCCAGGAGCTGGGGCACCTGGGTGGCTCAGTTGGTTGAGTGTCTGGTTTCGGCTTAGGTCATGATCTCACGGTTTGCGAGTTCGAGCCCCATGTCAGGCTCTGCACTGACAGCTAGTGTAGGGCCTGGAGTTTGTCTTCAGATTCTGTGTCTCCCTCTCTCTCTGACCCTCCCATGTTCATGCTGTCTCTCTATCTCTCAAAAATATATAATACATTAAAAAAATTTTAAATAGCCAGGAGCTGTGAGGACTCTTAAGGGTATAACAGGGGTTGTGAAAGATATTTGCAGGCATGAATTTTGCCATCCTTTATATTCACACCACAAGCACAAGTTAAGAGCTCACTGATGCCAAGCACTTTGCTAGGTGTTGGGTAGATAGAGACAACAGGCTATGTCTGAGTCTAAAATCAGACTAGCTCATGGTCTAATTTTGAAAACAGGTAACAAGCAGACAATTATAATACACATAAGTTTCATCACAGTGATGTATGTATATGGTATGCACATAAGAAAGGCACCTTATTTAACACTCAAATTTAAGAAAGGCTTTCCTGAAGCGATGACACTTAATCTGCATTCTGAGGGCATGAGCAAAGGTGTTTCTACCAAAGACATAAGTAACTTCTAAGGCCTAGAGATGTAAGATCATGGTGGTGATTTAGAGGTAGTATAATAAATACCAGAGCTGATCTTAGAGTCTGTGGAACAGGAAGCATATGAGCTGATAGAAGTCTTCAAGTCCTACTGATATCATGGATGAATTTCTAAAATGTGCTTTTCATACCATTGCTCTATATAAGAGCCTGCCCTAGTTCTCCTGTGATGATTGCTTTTCATATAACTTAACACAACATTAAAATCTGATTGTCTTGTGGAACATAGAATTAAGGGAAGTAAGGCAGGAAGAATAACAGAATATTGGGGGAATCTGAGTAAGAAGTGGTAAGAATTTATGTTAAGATATTGGTTCTGAACTAAAGAAAAGTATTCAGGTAAATAAACCACTAGAGAAGTGGACTTAAACTCACTGGTGATTGTTTGTCTTTGGTAACTAGCAAGGGGATACAGTGACCAGCTAAAATACCAGACACTCATTTAAATTTGATTTTAAGTATTGAATTGCATTGACCAAATCATCATGTTTATACCCTAAATGCATGCCATTTTTATTTGTCAATTATAAATCAATAAAGCTGAAAGGAATAAAATTTGAAAAACAAAAATTAAAAAATGTTGAAAGGAACATACAAATACTAAATAGTGATTTGTTGCTTTTCTGAACTTCAAGTCTGACAGAGTGCTCTGTTGTTGTTTTTCCAAAGTCTGGCCACTTTTGTGGAGCCATAGATAGACAGAGAGCTGAATAGGAAGAGCAGAAGGAGTAGCTAAGGAGAACTAAAAGCTTCATTTTGGACCTGTTGAGTAGAGGTGTCTGACAGGATACTCAATATGTATGTCTAGCGTATTACTGCTTTAAGAGTTCAAGAGAAGTTTCCAGATATTTGAACTAGGATGAAAATTTTGGATCAGTAAGATCAATATGGGGAAGTATAGACTGCACAAAGGAGGACATTAATGGAATTGCAGTGAGTCCTGTCTTGTGAGGTTAAACCTTGAGGAGGCATTCTTGAAAGAGATTGAAAAGGGGTCGGTAGAGGCATACAAACAATGTGGAGTAACATCATGGAAACAAGAAAAGAGTATTTCCAACAGGAAAAAGTTTTTAACAGCTTCAAAATCTATTGAGGGAGGAAGTGTGTGAAGAAATAAGGCCAGCTACTTAGGTGTTAATGAGATTTAATGAGTTAATGTTATGAGAAGTTTCAATAAGGTGGGGATGGAAGTCAATTATACATCCTCTTTCCACCTGCTCTATTCTCATAAACACCTGAACCTAGTTGCTGAACTCATTTGCCTATAGTTGTCTTTCTGTAAATCATAAAGTTATTAATTCCATGTTTTATAGTTTTATTAATTTATATATTAAGTTCTGCAAATAAATTATGATTCACAGTTGCAACAGAAGTTGAAAATATTTAAATGAGTGCCTGGAATGACCTAGCCAAAATGCTAGGTGCTATAGATGTGCTAAACAATGCTGGAGTAATTCCCAGCTTCACAGAGCTAACAGTCTCAAGTAGATGTACCAGTACATGCTAAGTTCAACAGAGCAATAAGTCCAACACAACTAATTGTCACCAAATACCAACTTTTCAGTGTCCATATGAACTCTGAGATTTGTTTTGTCCCGGGTAATAAAGACTTGTGACAGATCCTTCAGTGTAAGTGAAAGCTACTCTTGTATCTTATTTTTTAAGCAAAAGAGTAACCACCGAAAAACAGTTTATTTTCGCTGTCACCATCTTAATGTATTCTAACTAGTCACAACTGTCTAGATTGACCTTGTATGAGGGAAAAGAGACCTAGAGATACATAGGAAGGTAGTAGCCTTGGGCTATGCCTGCCCACCCACACATTTTCAGGGTACATCAAATGATATACAATACCCAGCCATTCCAGATTTTCTCGTTAAAACAGTGTATATAATAAAATGAAAATAACGATGTTACACCTACTGTGTAACCACCTGTCAGTAAATTTATGAACAATTAGAAAATGAAAGTACTTTCCAGGGAGCAATTTGTAGAAGCGATAAAATGCTCATTTTTTCCAGAAATATAATAGGACAACAACGTTTCTCTCTTTTCCCTCTAAAACAGCTTTTGCTGTAATTAATCAGCTCTGTTTTGTTGTTGTTGATTTTTAATGTTTCAGTTCTTCAAAATGCACTAGACAGGCACAACTGGAGGCCATGAAGAAGCCATTTAAAATTTCTAGGCAAAGTGAAGCTTAGAGCCCAGGCTGTTTTGCGTTGCATAGGTAGTCACACTACTCAATAAACTTGGGTTTATTCATGCTGTCTCAGGGGTTTTGCCACTCAGAAACAGATGCCAGCATTTCCCCGTGTGCAGCAACCATTAAACCCAAGACACCCCTGAAGAATCTGTGTGCTTTTCCTGATTAAGTTCATCAGCAAATGACCTGAGGTCTCCATATAGCATCCTTCAATAACAAAACTAACAAAGACAACCAAATATGTATAATGTAACGTAATACAATATAACACAATATAAATGACTAAATTTGATAGTGTTTTTTGATGCAAGATTGCCCAAATGACATTATCTCCAAACCACAGTTGAGAAAGTAGAGGTTCAAAGAGAAAATCAGTTGCCTGAGGCTCCACAATAAGCAGAGGGTTAGGTAGCAAGCCCAAGTTTCTGGTTCCTTTTCTTGTTCCGCTGTACGAAGAAATTTTTCTAACACCATTAACTGAGACTAACACCTTCACCTTTGACAAACAGAAGACAAGGATGCTACCACCTCCTAAACAAAACATATTACCTTAAAGAGAGAGAGAACTTTCAGATCAGAATCCTAGAGCCCATCCCAGGGCTGGTGAAATATAACAAGGACTGTCATGGCTCCAGGTCCCTGGGATTCTTCTCCATGGTGGTCCTGTGCACGAACTGCCAGGGCTGTCCAGGCCAAATTAGAGCTGGTGGATGGTGCCTGGCCTCCTGACCCACATCAGGCTCAGCCCCTGCTGCTGCAAACATTAATTTTCTAGCACAGCCATGTTTTTCCTCAGAGCAATTGGTGAGTCCTTTTCCCTCTGCTATTTCACCCCTTCCTTTTAATCTTTTTTATTTTTATTTTTCATCTCAAGTCCCCCTTTTTTTGAGCTTTTCGCTTCTTCAGTGGCCTTTTTATAGATTTCTGTGCCTCTCTTCTTTTCATGTTTGGTTCTTTTGTAAGAGGCCCTCTTTCTCCTGTCTTTGTTTGTCTGACTCCTCTTTCTAGGATGCCTTTCCCCTCTATTCATTGTTATTCTCCCTGAGATTCTTCTCTTGTCGCTCTAGGGACTTGAATTTTGATCTTTACTGCTGGACTAAAGCTTTGTCATCTTTCTGTGTTTTCTTTGTGAGTCAATTTTTTTCCCTCATCATTTTTCTTGGAGCAAAAAGAAAATATCTTTTAGCGGTCTATATGATCCTTTTGGTGGCTTGTGTTTTGACCTAAATGTTTGTTCTTCCTTTGATCATTCATTATTTTAATTGTAGTTGTCAAGGCTCTAGAGGTGGAAGAAGACAATGGATGGTCCCTTTCCCAGAAACTGAAAACCGTTCTTTTCTTGTAGAATCTACAAATTCCATGAAGGACAAACTTGCTCCATTTTTCTTAAACAAAAGGCTTTAATAAACAATTCCCAAAGATGTGGGCTTTGATGTTCTTTGTCTGTCTGTTTTCATAGTGATTGAGATTTGCTTCACAAAAATCTCAGGAAAGGTGAGGTTTTGTGTGTGTGTGTGTGTGTGTGTGTGTGTGTGTGCGCATGTGATTGAGGTTTAACTTAGATGCAGCAAATAGATTTCAGTGTATTGGTAGGTGGACTTGTAGTTGTGTAATCACCCATTTAACCACCACAAAGATCAAGATATAAAACATTCCTCCTTCCAGAGGTTCCTTCATGCTCTTTCCTCTTTAATAACTCCCCAAAAGATTGCTACTAAGATGACTCTCTTGAATTTTATATAAATGGAAGACTGTAATCAGTACTCCTCTGTGTGTGGCCTCCTTCACCCATCATGATATTTGTGAGATTCCTATGTGCTTCTGTATTTGTAGTTTATTCTTCAATAATTGCTGTGTAGTTTTTTAGTGTATTTATCCCATAACCTATTAATCTATTATCTTGATAGGCACTGAGTAGTTTCTAGTTTGGGGATATTATAAAAAATATCCTGTGAACATTCTTATTTATGTCTTCTAATGTGTACATATACAAACTTCTTTCGGAAAATTTTCTAGAAGTTGAATCTGGGTGGCACAAAATAGATACATGTTTAGCTTTAATAGAAATTACCAAGCAGCTTTCTAATGTAGTTGAGGCAACTCCCAGCACCAGTGTCTGATGTTTTAGTTGATACCCATTCTCACTAAGATGATGTTGTCAGTTTTTTTCATTTTTGCCATCTGGCCAGTGTGAGAGATTCAAGTTGAAAAGGTAACTGAACCAAATCCTGCAGTCTTTCGAAAGCCTGCATATCAGACATCTTACACTGCTCCTCAAATTCTCTTGGCCTCCTTGACTCCCAAATCCTTGGTCTCTTGCTCAGCTTCCCATGGCTGACCTCAAGCTGACCAGCTGAGCATGAGAAGTCTCTGGATCATCTACCACTTTCAACTTCAGATGAAATGCCATCCTTCAGGGCTTCTAGCTTCCCTAGCAGTTGCTGCAGGGCCCATGCAATGTAACCCAGAGGTCTGAGGAGTTCACTCCCCGTAAACTTATACCAAAGGAAGATAGGAAATAAGGCAAAGAGAGATTCAGTTCATTAAGTCCTCTCTTCATTCTTCCTGATCATGGATAGTTTCAAAGCATAGTCTCTCTCTTGAGCTGTTTGGTTCACTTCCTGAATGGCTGAGTGGGAACACCTGTCAAGTGGTCAACTACACCTCTTCACTGCTCATTAACAATCTGCAGTCAGTATTGATAAAGCAATATATCATATTACTTTCCATCCTTCTCTTCCTCACTTCCCTTTGCTTTCACTCTCTGCCATGGAAGTTCACCCCCAAAATAAAACATTGGCATTTAATCAGAATCTGTTTTCCAGGGGCCCAGAACTAAGACCTTGGTTAAAACAGTTTTTAAGATTTTTTTTTAATTTTTTTAAAATAATAGTTTATTGTCAAATTGGTTTCAATGTAACACCCAGTGCTTTTTCCCACAAGTGCCCCCCCCTCCATGACCATCACCCCTTTCCCTCCCTCCCCCTCATCCTTCCGCCCTCAGTTCATTCTCAGTATTCAATAGTTTCTCATGATTTGTGTCGCTCTCTCTCTCCAACTCTCTTTCCCCCTTCCCCTCCCTATGGTCCCCTGTTAGGTTTCTCCTGTTAGACCTATGGGTTTGATTGATATTATCAACTCACCTAATTTTAGAGAAATGAAATATGCGGGTGTGAATGGGGGACGCCAAGACTAAAAAAGAGATAAAGAAAACCTACCTATCTGAGAGTCTGAACAATTAAGTTCTACTCTTGGCATTACTATTTGTGATTTCAGTGCATTTCTCTATGGCTGTGAGACTATAGTTTCATTCATTTTCAAAGCTCTCAAGGATGTAGTAGAAATGGCAAAGATACTCTATTAAAGGAACTTTAATATAAAATATAGTATCATGTGAAATTGCTTGCTCAGTAGTTATCATTCAACAATATTGTTTTTTCTTTCTCTTCTCTCCAAAGAAAGGCATGTTCTAAAATTAAGAAAGATTCCTCTTTTGCAATCTTATCCTGATCATCATATCATTATCACCAAGATTTAAAAAGAAGTAATGTGCTAAAGAGACTTTATGGCAAATGAATAAATAATAAAATTTAAAAAAATTAATTATGCTGTTTCATACAGCATGGAATTACTTCTTCCTTGTTGTCGGCCAATTTTACCAATGTTTTCATGATCCTTTATTCCAAGTCATCTTCTATGTCACTCTGACTTCAACACTTTCTGGTGCTGATAGCATTCATCTGTTCATTCATAACTTATTCATCAAGTGCCTATTATATGCCAGGCATTACTTTGGTACTAGAAATAAAACAGAAAACATAAACCGTACAGTCTCCACTCTTATGGAATTTAAGGTTCATTGGGATGAGATGTATATACTACAAAATCATGAAAGTATGATCAACAATGCAAGAAGCATTTGGAAAAGAGGATGGAAAATAATAGGAAATTCTATGACAGGCAGGTTTGGCATAGTCATAAGTTTGAGAGGAAACTGCTGAGGAAGAAACAGTAGAGAAAAGATCTGGAAGCTAATGGGAGTTGACAAGGCAAATGGGGAGAGGAGAACGCTTAGAGAGAAGGCAGCCAATGCAAAGACCCAGAGGTGAGAGGGGCCTTGAGAGCCAGGAAGTTGTAAATGAAGAGCTCAGAATCTCAAGGGGAGAGTGTGTTTACTCAGGCTAGGAGGCAGCTGTAGATCAGAGCTCCTAGGGGATAGAGGTTAGCTTAAGGAATTTTATAATTTTGTTAGGACCAATGGGAAGTCGTGTAAAGGTCTAAACATAGAATGTGTTACAAACAGGTTACAACAGTGTAGCCACTCTGGATAACTATATGGAGGTTCCTCAAAAAGTTGAAAATAGAACTACTTTATAATGCAGTAATTGCACTAAGTATTTACCCAAAGGATACAAAAATGCAAATGTAAAGGGGTACATGCACCCCAATGTTGATAACAATATTATCAACAATAGCCAAACTATAGAGAGATTCCATATGTTCATCTACTGATGAATGGATAAAGGACAGGTGGCATATATATATACAATAGAGTATTACTCAGCCATTGAAAAGAATGAAATCTTGCCATTTGCAATCACATGATGGAGTTAGAGTGTATTATGCTAAATGAAATAAGTCAACCAGAAAAAGGCAAGTATACCATATGATTTCACCCATATGTGGAATTTAAGAAACAAAACAGATGGGAAATATAGAAAGGGAGGCAAACCATAAGAGACACTTAACAATATAGAACAAACTGAGGGTTGATGGAGGGAGGAGATAGAAAATAGGGTAAAAGGGTGATGGGCATCAAGAAGGACACTTGTTATGATGAGCACTGGGTGGTATATGTAAGTGATGAATCACTAAATTCTATTTCTAAAACTAATATTACATCATATGCTAACTAGCTAGAATTTAAATAAAAAATTGAGAACAAAAACATTGTATGTGTGTATGTTGTGTGTGATTAAACTCTTTAGGAGATCATTTGGACTGCAGGAGTAATGTGAGGTGGTCAAAAGTAGAAGCACAGCAGTTAACAGAAACTGCGGAGAAGGAGGTATAAGGAGATATTGTTTAATAGGTACTGAGTTTGGGATGATGAAAATATTCTAGAGATTGATAGTGGTAATTGTTGATAAAATTGGGAATATACTAATTGTCACTGAATTATATACTTTAAGATGGTTCAAAATAGTAAATTTCATATATATTTTACCATTTAAAATTTTTAAGAAAAGATGTAGATCAAACAAAACTTAGTAGGTTTTTGTAGTAATGCAAGTGATTGACAAGAGTATCTTGTTCTAGATTGTTGGGTGATGGAGATGGAAAGAAGTGGAGAGATTTAAGATTTATTTTTGGAGAATGGTGAATTGGACTTAGTATGGCAGAGACATGTTAGCTATTCAGCAAACCTATTCTTCTCTTGGTGGGCACATGTCTAGACTATTTTCTAGCTGTCAGGGAGTTCTAGACAAAGCAATGAGGGTAGAAGTCATATATTCCACTTTCAAGAAGCCTGGCCCATAAAAAATCTTTAAAATAAATAAAAATAAATAAAAACAGATGAAACAAGAAATAGTCAACATCTTTTTATGTTCAATCTTTAAGCTCCTTGCCAGTCAGCCTGTTAGGACCAGAATTGACCTTGTCACTGTGCTTTGAAAGGGGTAGAACCTCAGTCAGGTTATATCCTGAAAGATTGCATGCAACTTAACTCTTTGCCCTCTCCCAACTCCTAGATAATTGGAATATCTGAACAAGCAGTACAGTTTTATTGTGTTAAGGAGCTAATAGCTTGAGCTGTGAGAAGCTGGAGTTGTCCTACTTGGTACTTGTTTAGGGTTGAATTATGATTCTCCAGTTTCATACACTGAAGCCCCAACCCTCAATAGGACTGTATTGGAAATAAGGCCTTTAAGGAGGTAATTAAGGTTAAATGAGGTCACTGGCATGGCACCCTGTCTGATAGAACTAGTGTCCTTATAAGAGGAAGGGACACCACATCTCTCTCTCTCTCTCTCACTCTCTCTCTGTCCCAATACATGCACACAGAGACATGGCCATGTGAGTATACAGATAGAAAGCCATTTTCTACAAGCCAGGAAGAGAGTTCTCACTAGAAGCCAACCTTGATGGCACCCTAATCTTGAAATTTTAGCCTCAAGAACTGTGAAAAAATGAATTTCTGTTGTTTAAGCCACCCAGCTTGTGGAATTTTATTATGTAGCCTAAGCCAGCTAAAATAGTGCCAATGTTTAAAGGGACTGAGGAGAGATGTATCTAAGGAAATGATCATATTTCTCGTCCATGGGACTCAGTATATGGTGGTGACAACACTGGTGTAGGTAACATCTGAGTTCAGTTTTGGACATCTTGACTTTGAGGTGCCCCCAAAACATCCAAGAAGAGATATCAAATCAGTCTGCTTGTAAAGTAAATGAACACTCACAGGCTAATGCTAAATACTAAATATATGTATATATATATATATATACACACACACACACATATATATATATGCAAAATATACTTTGTTGCTCAATTCAAACAATTTTCTCTAATTGTTTTAGGAGTATATGTTCTGTCTTCCCTCAGGAATGAAAACTTCCTTGGACTCTTCCCCCATTCCTCCCCATAGTTCCTATCATATCATGAATATAATCAACATTCAATAAGTGATTAAGTAGGTAAATTTGTTTTTTAAGAAATGACTGGCTGGTAGCCAGGGGAAAAAGGCTTATCCAGACTATCATGGGGTTTTTAAGGTAAGACTTGACTGGTGGCTTAACTGCATACTTGCCCCAACATTTCCCCAAATACACTTGAAATTACCATAAAAGAAAACTATAACTTATTTGTGACTACTGTATTCCTTGTCATTGTCCTTGTTCCCTACTAAAAATGTAAAAATAAAGGCAAATTTTAGAATTCAAGTGGGGTTCAACTTAATTCTATTCAAGCAAACATTATTGAGTGCTATTATCCACACTGCACATTTTAGGTGTTCAGGTTGACACAATCAATCTCTTGTCCCCCAAGGACAGAGTGTAAAATAGTGGGAGGAGGTGTGGAAATCATCCTGCAAAAGGCACACTGATGATCTACATTATTTTATTCTCAGTGTTGTAGAAAAGCACTTAATGCAGAGATGACACTCAACATAATCTCATTGAATATGCTTTCACTTAGTAGGTATTAAATATTTAGTGAACCAGTAGATGAAACAGTGGATAGACTACAATATAAATATATCTGTTAAGGATTACAAAAATGTATTATAAAATATGTAACCCCAGGCATAAAAATCTAGATTTTCAGAGCAGGAATGGATTTTAGAAACCATATACTTCTCCCTTATTTTATACAGCAAGAAACAGATCTCAGAGAGTTAATCCCTATGCCTAAGACAGCAAAGTAATGGATGCTGAAGTAGTTTCTAGGTCTTTTGACTCACCATACTGTGTTCTTATGACCAAGTGATTATTTTCTACAAACAAGGCACTGGACCCTTGCATTTAAGGATGCTGGCACCATGGAGATACCTAAGGACTTTATGTTACTCACAAGAAGGAAAATAGATCAGGGACCCAGTAAAGCTTTCAACACATGAAGAAAAAGCTGGTCTAAAAGCTGATTTCCACAGAGATGTGCAAAATTTACCAGGAGAGAGGAGGGGAGCACTGAGAACACAGGCCACTGAGAGTAGTTAGGCAGCTTGCCAGAGGGCATGCTATCAGAATGTGAGAGGCAGTCCCCTAACGCTTCAGCTAACTATGGGCAAGATGACACGAGGGAGATGCTGATCCAGAAGGAGAAGCCCAGCTGGGTGACTTGTACTTGGAGCTGTCCCACTGACACCTGGGTCCAGCCTTCATTACCATCAATCACAGTCAGGAACCCTTCCCAGGCAATAGCAATGACACAGCACCTCTCTCACCTAGTTGTGTTCTATGGAACCAAAAGTTCCCGAACCCAAACAGAATTCTTTCCTGCCAGGAGCAGAACTTTGCATAATCATCATATTTTCAGGCCAACTAAATGTAAATGTATGCAAATGTACTGGCAAAGTTGGCCTGGCCCTCAGGCCTTTACAAATAGGCTTTACCTGCTTGCAGAAGGTAAGTGAACTCCACCTGCTTGGAGGGCAGAGGATTAAGGAAGAGGCAAGGGATTAAGGAACCAGTAGAAGAGGAAAGAGAACAATAGCACCTTTAGAAAGCAGTAGAATGAGGGAAGGAGATGTTAGCACTGGCCTCATGTAAGTAAGCAGGAACTGACTGAGCAACCGACCCCATTCACCTACCACTGGGACTGCTTTGATTCACTGTAGCTGCAGCCCTGGAAACATTTACTCTCTGAGACAGAAAATCACTGCAGGGGAATAGTTTCTGAAGAAAATGGGAGCATGTTCCAAATTGTATTATACCTAGAAATTATTTTCCCCTCCTAAAGTCAGAGAAGTCTATAAAACCCTTCTTGCTTCAGCCTGAATGGGCACTTTGTAGTTGATGTTTCTGCTAGAAACCGTACCAGAACCTGTTCACACTGGCAGGGCTGCCCCGGAGGTTGTCCATAGACTTCTGCAGTAGCAAGTGGGAATCAGAAAAAACTAGAGCAGGGGCATCTAGGTGGCACAATATGTTAAGTATCCTACTCTTGATTTTGGTTTGTGAATTTGAGTCCTGTGTTGAACTCTGTGTTGACAGCTTGGAGCCTGCTTAGGATTCTCTCCCTTACCTCTCTCTGCTGCACCCACCCCAGCTAACTCTCTCTCTCTCTCTCTCTCTCTCTCTCTCTCTCTCTCTCTCAAAATAAACAAATAAACATTAAAAACAAAAAGAAAGGACTAGAGCAGGATACATGTAATAGATGAACTCTTGAATGTCATGGAGCCTGAGCACTGAGGACATCTTTAGCCAAAGGCAGTGAGCATTGTGGTGTGGGGCACTAAATCTCAGTGAGTGGCTTGGGCTCTGGAGAATGGAAGAAAGAATTAGGAGCCCCTAAATCAGCACAAGATTAGAGACAGGCCCAGGCTGCAATGGAGATCAATGCTGCCTTAACCAGTCCTGATTGAAAAATTCTCTGAAAGCCTATGGAGGAAGGAAGGATGGGTAGTTAGCACCAGACTCACACCATAGCTATCCCTGAATAATATGAGATTCTTAGTTTATTTTTGCTTGCACACACATGCCAAAATCAATTTGTTTCAGTTTCCCTCAACCAAATATTTTCATCTATCTTATCATTAAATACTTATTGATTGCTCATTACATGCCAGACACATTTAATAAGCATTTTTGAGCATCTAATTTATGTCAGGTTCTGTGCTACACACTGGAAGTAAAATTTTTTGTCCACAGGGAGATGCAAACTTTGTCCCCGTCAGCACGGTGCTTATACTTTGGTGGGGAAATCAGGTGTACAGCTCTGTGGTTCCAGCCCAGTGTCACAAAACAATAGCCTGGAGGTGGGGGGTGAAATTTAGTAGGTCTTGGCTCCTGTAACACCTGCAAGTATGCATAGGGGAAGCCCCTGAACTAAGCAGGCACAAGTGAAATATGATGCACTTCATGGGGTAGAGAGAAAGAGGGAGGTGGTCCCCACCAGGATGTGCCTTCTGTAACCAGACAGGGAAATGGCCTAGTGAAGACCCCTGAACCCGGAGACTTCTCTTGACACCATTTCTAGGAAGCTTCTAATGAGAAGTCAAGCTCCTCATTAACAGATTAGTTCAGTGCAGTCAGAGCAAGTTGGTGCACGTATTCCCCAGGGCTTTGGTCCTGCCAATTCCTAATCAGTGGGTACCACCTGGATTGGACTGAGTCTGAGGGAGAACCAGGCCCATGGGGAGGCTCAATTGACTTGTATTTGAAATGTCATCACCTCCTGCTCACATATGTTCCTTAGGAACACATTAGCCAAAATGCCTCAATACAACTGAACTGATGCAACTGTAACTGAAACAAAGATAGACCTGGAGGCACCAAAGACTTTTGATTATCTGGGTGAGAACCTGTCCTCCACCAACTGGAAGGAAGGTACCAGGAGGCCTTGCCTTCTCACCCTCGCCTTCTCTGGCACCCAGGCTGTCACACCTTAGCTTCTTATGGGGTGTATAGGGCCCAAAGGTGCTCTTACTCCTAGAATGTCCCATCTGAGGTGTTTCCACCCTCTGCCTGGCACTTTCTCAAAGACAGTTTCCTTTGTAAGTTGCCTGAGCACCTGCTGATTGACCCCCAGTCTGTCTCAGAGCTATCCTTGGGCGTCTTTTTAATGGCCTGACCTTAATTGCATTTTCCTGTTTGTGCCATGCAGTCAGCATGCAGTTTAATAAAAGATTTTCAAGCTGCTGTGCCCATTCTTCCCTCCCCACCTACATCTTATGTAGTAGAAGATTTTAAGCCTTATTTTTAAGGTGATTGATTTAGTGTGTTTTCCACTTTCCTTCCTGCTGTGGGGACATTTTGCCTCTATGTGTGATCATTTTTTTAAAGCAACTTTGATTTTCCTGTCCCCTCACTTTCCACCCTGCTGTTGCAGAACCAAGGACTAGGAAGCTTTATTCCTCAAGGAGCTATTTGTGTTTTCTGATTCTGTTATTGGTTGTTGGTGCTTTGGATTAGCCGTGGCCAGGGCTCAGGGCTTGTCATTCAACACACACACAGGTAGGGTGTTAAAAGTGGGCATTTGAGGAGGGTAAGCTAGAGCCAGCCATGGACTTATTTTCTCAACTGGAGCATAAACTTATTTTGTTTTATTTTATTTTACTTTATTTTATTTTACATTACTTTGAATGTGATGCAATAAGAGGGAATTTATTATAAATGAAGCAATGCCATTTCATATGTGGTAGTGAACCGTTAAAAGATGGAGTCTTCGGAAGCTATCCACGTTTTGCATTTCCTTACATAAGTCATATTTATGCAAGAAAGGAAGGTTCTTAAGGAAAACACAGTCTTTGATGAAAGTTTTGATGATCAGTGTTTTTCTTTTTGGCCTCAAAGTTGTCTGTTTCATCTCTTAATGTTCTCTCAATAAGTATAATCATATATATATTTTTCAGAAGTATCTCTTTGATGTGAAACTATAATATTAGGACAATATCAAAAATAGTTAAAAGAATGCTTAAAAATAAGGAGAATTACATAAACCTCAAGGATAGGAGACATCACACACAAAGATTTGTATATATTCAGAAGATGACACTATTCTATTGTTATCCACAAAATTCAATATAATTTATTAAAACATTGGAGGTCAGTGGGCTATATTTTTATGTGCTAAAACTGTATCAGGATGAATAGAGGGTAAGTAGTTCTAAGTACTCCTGAATCACCCTTCCTTAATGCCTGTCATGCAAACCCAGAGGCATTTTTAGAAATTAACCTAGTAGCCTAAAACAAACAATTTTAATATTTTCCTTGTAGAAGACCTAGTAAAGTATTAAGTGCTGTCCACTTAATGCACAAAAGTCTTAAGAA
Source organism: Suricata suricatta (assembly GCF_006229205.1). Classification (NCBI taxonomy): domain Eukaryota; kingdom Metazoa; phylum Chordata; class Mammalia; order Carnivora; family Herpestidae; genus Suricata; species Suricata suricatta. The sequence goes on along the minus strand of NC_043710.1, from coordinate 81,939,112 downwards.
GGAGGTTTGGCAGGCTTTATTTTCCCACAATTTACTGATGAACGCACTGAAACTTATGCTAAGTAACCCTTTTAAGGTCACAGAAGCAGTCAAACCATAAGTGATGTTTTACGGACCTCCTACCTCCAAGCAGCCTCGTGAGTGGGTTTCTTTTCTGTGTATATTTTCATTAAGTTTTGGTTATCAACACTGCCTTTTCAGTTGGATTGCCCTAGGTTTTATACCACTTTAGAAACATAAACCCAACCATCAGTTGCCTGAGATGTGACAACTTCTCACTGTTGGTGTCTGGGGAACAGGAAGATGGCAGAAGGTAGGATTCAGAGGCCTTGCCTGAGCCTGATGGTCCACATGAGTGGTTGCATCAGTTTCACTTGGCCTCTTGCAGAGGACTTGCTCAATGAGCTTAAGCATAGCAGGAAAGCAAGTTGAGAGCAGGCATTTGTGGAAGAGAGGCTGTGGAGCGTCCTGGGAACCAAGATGCAATGTGAGTTGCACTGGAGAAACCCACATGGAAAGCCTCAGGAGCCAAGGGCAGCTGAGCTTCATATATGGCTTCCTCACCTCCATCAGGGGAAGTATCCTCAGTACACTGGGACTAGGTTCCTCCGTCTACTGTTTCCCTTTCTCTTGGCCATGCTCCCTTCACTTTCAAAGGCATCCTCTATTTGTATCTCTGTGCTCCTCCTTAGACATCTCTCAGGTCTTCTTTCATCTATTCCCCTTGTCTCCTTCTTCTTTCCTAAACCTTCCTGGCCCAAGTCCCACTCCCCCTGCCCTCTACTTCTGTGACTGCTTAAACTCCTATCCAGTGAAACAATAGGTGTTACCCCCTACCCCCATCCTCCACATCCCTCTCTTTCAATAAGCTCAGTGTGATCTGTTTTGGAGAACTTTGTGCAAAGGATTAAAGTTATGTGTGTGGGTGTTGTTAGTAGTAAATTAAGTATAAAATCTATATTCTGAACCAAAAATTGACTGTTAACCCTGTGTCTGAGGGAGACTACATTTCTTGTCCTGGAGCAACTTGTGCCTTGGAAATGACAAACGTCTGGACTGTTATTAGATCTTGGGCCACTGCGGGAGTTTTATAAAGCACTCTCTGCTCCATCCAGATTTCTCTCTTGGCATTTCTGGGACACAGAGAATCTCTTCTATCAACCTATAAATTCATTTAAAATCTGTGCTTTCCCACTGAAAATTCTACTACCTAAAGCCAATACCAATATGATAATTGATGGTTATCTCTATTAATAAGATAGAGCTTTGTTTTTCAGCACTGACCTCAATTGGGGTGACATTTTGTATGCAGTATTTCTGTAGGTCTGTTAATCACCATTCACACATCAAACACAGGGAACTCCTCTCTGCTTTCAACTAATCATAATACAATCATAAAACTTCAGCTTCTGGAGGATACCCTTACTTTAGGATTTTATATCACCCAGGTACCTGTTATGTTGTTTTTGAGGGGGAAAAGTCTATCTGAACAGAAAGTAAGAAGGAATTAAGAAGATAAAAAAAAGAATAGGAAGTGAAGAGGAGAACTGTAAGAGAGGTGAAATCTATTCGAACAATATCTTCTTCTAAAGCTGTTTATGATAAAAAGAGGATTAGGTAGCATGTATTCCCACTATATTAAATTAAATCCTAGGCCCTTTCCTCAGGCACTGGCAGCCCTGAGAACATCAATCCTATCACGACAAAATAGCCCTTGGGAAAAGAAATCCTCCTGGCAGTGTGCCATTCAGTTCTTATAAACTGTTAACCGTGGTAATGAACCAATCCAAGAGACATATTAATAATGACATGAAGAGACACATTTATTGTTGATTGTTGAGATGGTGGCAGATTTATTGTGAGCTTGCCAGGAGGGAGGGATTTGCCCAGCAATGGTGCAATTAAAAACAAATTGAATTCAGGGACAAAGAATCAATAATCTAACAGGGCAACTTTTAGTTTGTAAAATACAAATATAAATTAATTGACCTGAACACAGTTGCTAACTGGTCATTAATGTCTGCTTGCTGGCCAATCAGAAGACATCACCCATCTCATTATGTTCACTGCAGCAAGCTGGGTACATGCACTTTCAGCTCTGTCTTCCCAGGCTGCCCTCTGAGGCATCTTATTTATAGGTGATTTCCAACGCCACTAAAATTGGTTGTATCAGATCTTTCCCCTTGAGCTCTAAATTCTGAAATTTAAAAAAATGTTTCACTAAGAACTCTATTCAATAGGAATATTTTCCTACAGTGGACAGAAATCCACCCTAAGCACAAGGAGACAAAGGTAATAAATCCAAGATGATGCTGCTTTTTGTGATATGGTCTCCAATAATCTCCAAGATAGCATATTTTGCTGTTATTTTTATGGATTAGAAACATTTAATATAAATGTGTTAACTGGTCATGCCAATTCAAGTTGCAATTTCTAAATTGCACCCACATAAAAAAGTATGAAGCTAACTTTGGCCCTTGTCTTCAAGAAAATTATAATCTAGAGGCAGAAAAGAGTGAAATCCACCAATAGTTAAAATATAAGAGAAAAAGGTTTAGCTATCCTAAGAAAGTGTAGGTAAAATGGTATTAGAAATCCAAAGAAAGTCTTTGGCTTTGGACATTTAACCAATCTAAAACTGTACTGTCCAATATTATAGTCACTAGCATGTGTGGCTATTTTAAAATAAATTAAATTATAATTAAATAATACTTAAATTTAAAAATTTGGTTCAATGGTCCTACTAGCCTTATCTCAAGTCCTCAAGAGTCACATATGGCTAATGGCTACCATGCTGGACAGTGCAAATATAGAACAATCCCATCATCACTGAAACAGCTATTGGACAGGCAAGAGGTCTATGGGACAGTGCTGCTTGAAAGGGTCTCAAGAATTTGGAATCCCAGAGAAAAGAACATTCAAGACAGATGGATGGTGTGAGAAATTGAAAAGAAGGCAGGGCACTGTAGGTAAGAGTTTTACAAGGACAAGTTTGTCTACATTGTGTGTAGGACACACAAACAGAGTAACAGAAAGCAAGAGTGGAAAGTAGGCTTGGCTTTGAATTGGTTAGCAGTTGGAAAAGCAATCTAAGAGTGTTTGACTTTATCATTAATAGGGAGTCATCACAATTATGAGGAGGGGGTAGGTGACATGATCAGATGTGTCTGTCAGGAATATTTAGACAATGGTGTTAAATTCAATTAGGAGGTAACAGAGACTAAGGATTGTGTAGCAATTAGGATGTGACTAAAAAGCCATTGTGGAGTAATATTCTGCACTTTGATGGAACAGACAGGAAGAGAATAACTGTACTGGACATATCTGCTTTGACAGAGAAGAAAAAGAAAAAGAAGGGTCAAAGGTTAAGCAAAAGTTTTGTACAAGAATGATGTGTCCATGAATAGGAATATGAACAGGAAGAACAGGATTTTGAGTGAAGAAGGTTAAGTACAACATGGGACATGCAAAGACACGTATGGATGCCCAATTTGAAGAGTTCAGAGACAAATAAAAAATTAGAGGCTGGAGTTATAGAAGCAATTTAGAACCAGAAACGTTGATTTAGCAGGATGATATCAACCTGATATTAACTACAAGAAGGATGTTGTAATTACTAAGATAACTAGAAGGATAGAAAAAGGAAGAGAGACCCTAAGTGCAGAGATATTACACTGAAATCCTTTAACCAGAAATAACCTGGCAAGGAGAGCATGTGTATTGTATATATGGCAGTCTGGCCTGCCTATATAAAAGGGATGGAATCCAGAGGAAGTTCCATGTGGAGGTTCAGTGCAGGCTCTCCCTACAGACCGGACACAGGTGAAATCACAGCTCTGTATTTATCAGCTGGTGACTCAAGGCAAGCTCCTTAGCCTTTCTGACACTGTTTCCTTATTCAGAAAAGTCAGAAGATACCTCCCATCTTCTGGGCTTAACTGGAAAATAGATTTGGATTGTGTCTGTAAAATGACTGCCATACTATGTACTCAACGCATTATAGTTTTGATTTATGATAATTAAAAAACAAATCCTTGACTGCTTTCCTCATGATTATTTTTCTTCACTATTATTACTCTTCAGTTTCTATACCTATGGAGGAGAATTATTAGTGAGCAAATAATCAAAAGTTTTTTGATATATTTATGAGAGGCCAAACTACGATAAGTAGAAAGGATAGTTATTTTTGCCAAGGTACGGTGTCTAAGATACTGAGACACTGTTACCTAGGGACTCAACTCCATGTTTTGGAATACAAGTCAGGCTCTCCAAATATGTCTATACATACTACATATAAGAAAATATCACTATTCTGAATTTACATATTACTCTGACACTATGCTATGACTAATCTTGTGGGTGGTGAAATTTGAAATCTTATGTAGGATCCTGACTATAAGAGAGCCATAATGAACTTTAATCTATTCGGAGAATTTATGAACATTTAGTAATTTATCTTCTTCTAAAGTGTGATTGCTTTCTTTGCCCACAATAGGAAAGTTATCCTTGTATTTACTTGAGCTATGGACAGACTAGCCTCTTAGGAAATGAGCTGAACTCACCATGCAAATTGACTAGAACATAACAGGCATTTCATTTTCTCCTCCATTTCCACATCAGTGATGATTTTGAGAATAGACTTTATGACTCTCATTTCTTTAATTTGTTTATTATTATTATTATTATTATTATTATTATTATTATTATTATTTTGAGAAAGAGCATGAGTGGGGGAGAGGAGCAGGGGCAGAGAGAGAGAATCAAGCAGGCTTCATGCTCAGTGTGGAGTCTAACTTGGAGCTCAGTACCATGACTGTGAGATCACAACCTGAGCCAAAATCAAGAGTTACCATCTTGGTATTCCCTATTTCTTTAATTCTATTGAAAATAAGGCAGATAATAGCTCCAGGCCCTGCCACTTCTCTTTCTGGCTACTGTATATATCACTAGATGCCAGAACTGGCAGCACCATCTTAGATCATGTGCCTGTGCCTTAGTATAAGCCCACACACTTTAAAAGCCAGAACTTTCAAATGAAAATGTTACCCCCTTGGCAGACAGGGCCATACCATCTATAGCCCTGACAAAGTGTTCATCAAAGGTCGAATTTTGCTCGGGTCTCATTCATCTTGGAAACTCCAACTCTTCCTATTCCTAGGACTGAAAGATTTTAAGTGTTACAGGAGAAATGGAGCATATACCCCCACCCCCAGCCTTTTCTAGAGGAAGGCTGAATACACATATTTTTTAAACTATTTATATTGAGAGAGAGAGAGAGCATGCATACACATGAGCAGAGGAGGAGCAGAGAGAGAAGGAAAGAGAGAATCCCAAGCAGGCTCTGTGGTGTCAGCACAGAGCCTGACATCAGGCTCAATCCCATGAACTGTGAGATCATAACCTGAACCAAAATCAAGAGTAGGATGATTAACTCACAGAGCCACCCAGGTGTCCTGGCTGAACCTATACATTTAATGGAGGGTGGGATGGAACTCCACAGGCCAAGAAATAGCCATGAAGTCTGTGAAAACTGTGTGTACATGTTTGTGTGACCATGAGTGACTGTGTGTGCGTGTGCGTGTGTGTGTGTGTGTGTGTGATGATCTTACCTTCTAAACAGAGCCACAACAAGTCCCCTATTTCTCCTCACAAAAACAGGAGACTTGATAAAAGGAGATATGTTCTTTGTTATATAATGTCTTTTGGAATGTGTTGTCGCCAACTACACGTGATGTCACAAGAGGTGTAGCAACCTGGGAGACTGGGTGGAGTGAACATCAGTCCAGCTCCAGCTATCTGCTGACAAAGTCAGATAACAGTTAAGTAACACAGACTCAGGGAAGGGATAGAACCTTGAATGGAGAATGGGAGCATGGGCTTCATTCCTACCCTGAGGCAGAAGAAGACCATGTCAAGTGTGAAGAAAGCCTGAGTGGGGATACCCTTCTTGTGAAAGATGGCTTTTGAGATACCTTCCTCTATTGTGTGCTGGGAGTATTTTGAGGGCAAGAACTTCATTTCTATCCCAAGTTGTAGTTGCCTTCTTAGTTTATCCAGTCCCTAAATGAAGAATGTTAGCATAGGGGTGCCTACGTGGCCTACTCGGTTAAGCATCTGACTCTTGATTTTGGCTCAGGTCACAATCTCACAGCTCTTAGAATCTAGCCTCACTTTGGGCTCTGCACTGACTATGGAGCCTGCTTGGGATTCTTTTTCTCTCTCTCTACCCCAAAATAAAAAAAAATCATTAAAGAAAAGAATGTTAGCATATGTCACACTATTGGATATGGCTTATAGAGACTTTATAAATGTTAGAGTGGAACAGGGAAGGAGAATGTCTTTCTTTTCTACCTCTGAGCCACAGCCACTGTGGTTGAGCAAGGCTCAGAGTCACCACTAAAAATGGTATGAGTAAGGGTACCTCAAGTCTTAGCAGGTCTGAAGAAAATATGAATGAAAAAGGGGATAAGAGCAAAACTTTCTGACTTTCCCATCAGTGGGTGAAAGAGGAGAGGCTGGGGAAGTCCTCCAGAAAATTACATTAATAAATCCTAAAATATAATAACTAGAAAGGACTCCCTTACATTCTCATCAACCCTTCCGTTTTAAAGCAGAGAAATGAATCGCAGAGAAGTTCTTCTAACTTATTTTGTACTAGGGACTCTTTAGGCTGTGTTCTTTATTTGCACATATACATAGAATTTGCAGCTTGTAGATCCTTTCTCAGAATCTTATTTTCAAATGCAAAATATAATTTGCATAATATATAAGATTAAGGTATGCATATGTGTACCTAAATAAAATAAAATCATTTTATTCTTCACCCCAGGATAAGAAGCCAGGAAAAGAAAATCCTAAAAATACAGGCCTGGAAGTCAGAAGCAGCACTCAGGCTGGTGAGTGAGTTTTCTGATGCCCAGTCTTGTTCTTTTCCACTTTTCCACCCTGCCTCTGTGAAGAACAAGAGTGATTATAATTTAAAATAGAGGGTGAATAAATTAAATTTATTTCAGGTTGACTGCCTGCTTTTCCTTAGGCCGAAATTACACATGTTAATTGAAATGATTGTAATATTTAGGAGAAGAGGAGAAAATAGCTGAAAAAAAGAGGTTAGTTACAAAGGAAAATCTGAAAATAGGTTGCTCCTTGGCAAAACTGTGACTTGTGGGCAGGCCTGCATCTCCTGCCTACTGGACACGCTCCACCGGAGCCCTGCCCCACATCTGCTTCCTGGCTTCAGCCTCAGCCTTGCCCACTCCACCCCAGCAAGATACTCCTTGGTATCTACTCTTCTTAGCAGTACCTCAGAACTTTCTGCATTTTTCTCACAAATAGTAACATTTACTTGTCCTTTTATTTACCTAGGAATTAGCAGTCAGGTGTGTGAACTGGATCTAGAATCATATCAGGTGGCTTTTTTTATTAAGTGGTGCTTTGCCACTTACTTGTCAGGGTAACTTGGACAAATGACTTCACCTCTGAATCTCAATTTATTTTCTTGGAATACGGTAATTTTCTGTTTTGTCTCCCAGGGTTTTTGTGAAGAATTAATCAAAGATTAACAAGTAATGTGCTTTAACTCTATTTTGATAGCTGTTTTCCAGAGACAAATCTAGTGAAGGAAATGTAAAGCATTTGGTAGCACCATCATCTTTGGGCAAAATTTTGACCTCTCTGAGTGTCAGGATCCTTATTTTTAAAATGTAGATCTGATTTAGACTTTGTAGGGTTGGTGTGAGGATCAACTGAGCTAAGGTCTATGCTTCATGTGCCCAATGCACAAGTTGGCTTATGCTCAGCAGAGTCTCTCGGACTGGACTGGTTGGCAAATCAGACTTCTCGCAACATCGGGTATCAACCAGTCTCACCTGAAGTGACTCCAGTCTCAAAGACTCAAAATCTTTTGCAGACAAGAAAATTGCATGATGTTGTTGTGGAGTCTCAGATGTGAGAAATTCACATAATTCGGCATTTCTGGAAATTTGCATAAAATTCGGCTGAGCAAGAAGAGTTTGTTCCATGAAAAGAAATACCTGGTAGTAAACAAATTTCTGATCTAGCCAAGAGAGCAGACAGAAAACGTCAACATCCAGGGAGCAACGAGCCAGCAGATCTTCCTGCCAATCTATCCTGGACAAGGACTATAACCATGGCGACACTGGATATCCACAGAATTTCAGAGTGCTGAAGACTTCATGACAATTAGAATCACAATTAGATACTGGATTCTCACAGACGCCAGAGTTTTCAGTACTTACATAGGATAAAGAGGTAACATTTAAAATGTGTACCCCTAGAGGGAAGAGCTACTAGTAAATTAATTATCTTCTTTGCCTCTCTCAGCATCTCTACACCGTTTATTGTAGCTGTGGCATCCCATCCCCACTGCTAATTTTCTTCTTGAGCTTTGTCCTCAAATTCTGGTGGTACAATACAATATTAGTAGCAGGAAAAGAAAAGCAGGGAAAGAAAGGATAACTGAAAAATTCCCACGGATCTAAATTAGAGAAATAACCTCAGACATGGCTGGCAGTGGAGGTGCCAGAGCATACTGGAGAGACATTGATCTAGGAGTCATATGGCCATGGTTCAAGACCCAGCTCTGCTGCTTACTCACAAGGGACCCTGGATGCTCTTTTAACCTTCATGAGCTGTAGTTATCTAATTTGCAAAATGAGAACAGTCACTGCACTGCAGCCTCCCAGGGCTTGTTGTAAGGGTCAAGTGAGACAAAGATTGTGACCGGTGCTGTAAAGTGCTAAATAAATGCATGTTATTTGTGGTATATTTCTTAGCTTGTCACACTGAAGACCCTCATCTCTCCAGGGAACTGGTCCCAATTACTGTCCATTCCAAGTCATCTGGACAGTGTCTGACTCATTCCCCACCCGATCTGCTTGGAAGGGGTTTTATGATCAGTGCCTTCAGATGCCATTTCATTCTCTGTGTCAATATGTTCCTCCATTCATTTTATAAACATTTGCTGAATGCCTAGTATACCTCAGACAGTGTGCTATGTACTGGGGACAGATATAAATAAATTATAGTCCCTGCTGCTCTGCAGAAATAGTTAATTCAGAAATCTTACCTGCTCTTGTGTTAGTAGGTTCATAATGAATGTCAGATATACCTCTTCTGATGCTGAGTTACACCTTAGTTCTACAGCACCTGTGTAATGTTTGAGTTTTCTTTGTCTCTAAACTTAGCAAGACTAATGCTTTCCTATCCTAGTGGCCCAGGATCCTAATTCCATGATTATTAGCCAGGCTGTCAACATTTTCTCAAACTCAAAAATGGAGGCAATATCCTTTTAATTCTTCCTCTTTTAAGGCATTAAGATTAATCCTCTCAATTTCCCTTGGACAGTATCTCCTGGAGGAATCTTCTCCATTTCCACAGGTAGAGGTACAAGCCATTCACATCACACATCTGAGTGATGGGAGGAACTTCCTCCCCAATACTCTTGCTTCTCTCCACTTCACTCCATCCGCAACCCCAACAGGGCTGCCAGTTTGATTTTCCTACCTGACTCATCTGACTCCACAGCAACACCTCTCTCTTACTCTGGATTTTCTTAATACCTAAGTATACAGTCTAGGTCACATTATCATACATACTCACATGGTGCATTTTAAAATTATTCCCTCAGCAGTCAAGACGTGTTGTGGGTATCACTGATAGTATTTTAACGAGTGCAGCTTCTCTTGAAGAGGACTTGGAAATTAATTCTCTCAGACATGTGGCAAAGGCCACCTTATAAAACAGTAAAAGAGAGGCTTTGAGGTTAGTGACAGAGTCTCTCTGAGTTACTCACATTGTGGCAGCAGGGAACAGCAAAGCCAGGGCCCCCTGGGACTGCTCTCCCTCTGCTAATGGCACTTGGTTGGCAGAGGTGATGAGATTCTAGCATTCTCAAATGAACAAAAGATAAATAAACATCTCTCTCTCTCTCTCTCTCTCTCTCAATAGACAAGTTGCATCTCGGAAATTTTTCAGTTTTTCTCATTGCAAAATCAATATCCATCAGCAGTTTGAAATTAAAGGCAAGATTAGGCCTCAGTTTTATACATGCCTTATTGTGTTCCAAAAGCTTTCTACTCAGTCAGATAAATCTTCTTTAAGAGGATTAAGAAACTTTCATTATCTTTATCTAACCTGAACTAACACTAAGTCTGAAAAATTAATCTATAGACTGGACAAAAGCCGATAGCTGCTGGGAAGAAGGAGGACTCTTGGACTTCTTTCTAATTGAGCAGTGGGGTCTCTGCTTCCACTCACTAGAAATTCAACTGGTTTCCAAAGGAAGAACAAGTCACCCATTGCTAACCAAGACAGAGGAGAATGCAGCTCCCTGAGTGCCGTCCTTTTACCTCTCAGTAAATGTAAAGGCCCATCTGCTAATGTTCCAAAGGAAAGATGTCCCCTCCTACCTCCACCCGCCCTGATCTTTTGCATTGGATGTCACACTTCATTCACCCAGAGCTATAAGAGTCATTTGGCCTGCAACGTGGAGACAGTGAGAAACTGACCTCTGAAACTTAAGTCACTCCATGGCTCTGCTCTTGCCTCTTCTCAGATCCTTTCTGACCCAAACCTCTGAGGTCCACAAGGAGACACCACTAGCTTCTATATCCAGCCCAAGGAATTGCTCCAAGGGCCTTATAAAGCGCATTATCTCTGAGGCTCTGCATCACTAGCCCTTTATGGCCTGTATTGACTTTGACATGCTTACACCATCTGTCTTACTTCCTGAAAAGTGATAGCCTTGTTCTGTTTGAGTCTGTTTCTGTACTGTGCCTGACAGTTCTTTTTTATTTCAGTGCTGCATTTTCTGAATTTGAAGATAACTTTGCTGTCAAGGCCATGAAGGTGCCATGGAGGCGTCACTTCCAATGCTGAGAATTTCAGCTCCTCTGGAACTAAGCCCAGGTGGTAGGCGGGGTAGTGAAAACTCACACTCCCTTGTTTTCTGCACCCCCAGAAACTTTCAACAGACATTCCAGCTCATCTCAGATAACTGATCTCACCAAGCACCTCCACCATCCTCCGAGAAGAAGTATCAGACATGATAGTTGTCTTTATCTCCAGATGGCAGGCCATCTTGTAGCTCCAAAGCAGTGATCATCACCAAGTCACACCCCTGGGTGGGACACGCATGGAGAATGGAAACAGCAGAGTGTACAGACATCTGTGGTAGGCAGCCCAATGTGGGCGTCTGAAAGCACTTAGGGATGAGAGAAGGGCTTGGAGACTGAACTGAGGTTGGGCTTCAATCATATGGCAGCACCCAGGGCCTGCTAAAAAACAGAGCTGCAGCAGACTGATCTCTGGTCCAGCACATGCCATTACAAATGTCCCAAGAACCAGCGAACTGGATGCTATGCTAGCAAAGAGCTGTTTTAGCTAAAAGAAAGAATGGCCACCCTGATTTATACAAGTGAATGAAGTGTGAAAAGACACTAACCACTACTCAAACTCTCCATTAAACCAACTGAAGTGAGTAAAGTAATATTTTTTTTAGCAAAGGAGGGTGAAGGCATCCATATTAGCTAAGCCGAGATGCAACACACATTTCACAAACTGAAAACAATTTGTTGAACCTACTGCAGATGGGAACCGATAAAAGGCACTTATTAAAGGCTGAATTACAGACAGGGACTCTCTCTGAGAGCTTAGTATATAGCTCCAAGAGGTCAGTATAGGAGACTGTGAGAAAGGTCCACCCACATCTCTCATTTGGTGGAAGAAGGCTGTGTCACTGGGGGACAGCAAGTAGTCTCCTTAGCACTTCATTGCTACCATGAGTCAATGCCTGAGAATTACTTTACAAAGCAGGGGCAGGGTGGGGGGTGATGTTAGTTGGAGGCAGTTCAAAATAAGTAAATTTGTATTGCTATCTTGCTTTAAAATGGCTCCCAAATTCTCATATAGCTATTTTTTAATATGTTTTTAATTCCTAATATTTAATAGTTAATATCTGGGATTCTGACATTTCCTTAGCCTTAGTTTTGTTCCAACAATGTGAAATTCGAATGAAAAACTATGGCACAATATGTTTGGGCATGCTGACATGGAATTTTAAAGAGAGAATGAGAGAAGATATTAGGGGACACCTCCCCTTTAAAAAAATTTTTTTACATTTTATTTATTTTTGAAAGACAGAGAGAGACCGAGCATGAACAGGGGAGAAGCAGAGAGAGAAAGAGACACAGAATCCAAAGCCAGCTCCAGGCTCTGAGCTAGCAGTCAGCACAGAGCTCGATGTGGGGCTCAAACCCACGAACCGTGAGAGCATGGCCAGAGCCGAAGTCAGACGCTCAACCGACTGAGCCACCCAGGTGCCCCCACATCCCCTTTTTAAAAAATTACATAGATGTATTTCTGGCATAGACTTGGAAATAGCATTTTCACTAGTATCCCTCTTAATATATGTTCCACTGCGAGGCTAAAGGGATGCACAGACCAAGCCACCATGCTGGGGTGGACTTGCGCAGCACCCAGAACTCCTTCTGGAACATGCAACAATGACCATGTAAAACCAGTCACAAGTCCTCTAACATCACATCAGTGTTAACCTTTTATTATGAAACAATCCTATGAAAGATAATTAAAAGGCACAGAAAGTAATACCACCTCTGTTTTTTGTTTCTTACCCTACTTCAAAGCTCTAAGTAACTTAAAGCTCAGCAAACACATGCCAAACAACTTATTAACAAAAACAAAAGGACCATAGGTACAATTGAGAGACTGTGAAGATATTCACTACTTAGTCAAGAATCCAGCAGATGAGAAGGAATCCAGCAATCTCTGGGTTCCACAGAGGAAAATGGTTCTCATATCTTCATAATGAGTAGAAGCAAAGACAGATAATGCTTGCCTTCTATCACTGACAGGCCCACCAAACTCTGAATCCAGCTGTAACTCACCTTGCACTATGAGGTGGACTCGGGAAGTTTTCGGGTGGTTGTCTGTCTGCACTGAGCAGGTGTATGGGCCCTCGTCATACACATCCACATTCTGGATCATGATGCTGTATTGGGTTGGTGTGTTGACCAGGATGATCACACGGGGGTCTATGGACCACTTGTCATTCCCAGCGTAGAGGATGGTGCTGCGGTTCAGCCAGGCCACCCGGGTGACTCGATCATCTATGGTACACCTGTGAGTGAGGAGGGGGAGGAAAGGTGATGGAGGACATTGGGACAGGGGAGGGGAGAGGGGGAGGGAATGGAGGTAGGGAAGGGAAAAAGAGCATTGAGAGACTGTATCATAAATGTCGTTGTATTCTGAGGAGTAAATAAAATAACACAGGCCCATACTGAAAGGAAACAATCAATTATTGATGAAACTTCTAAAGTATAGGGTGACAGCAGCCTGAATTATCCTGAAGATACCATGATACAAATTTGTTTCAGTTTGATTTAGGAGCATATTATGTGAAGATCTTTCCGTATATTTGCTTTCCATCTTATTTTCCCCCCAGGCTTATATGAAAATTAGTTTATATTTCTTGAGCACATTTACCACCTTGTGGGAGACATGGCCCAGGGGCAGAGGGGCAAGAAAATGGATCAGTATTTCAAACAGGTCACAGATAATCCACAGAGCTAATACCTAACTTGTTGTTAGGCAAAAATTGAACATATTTACCACCAGCCCTCCCTGATATTGATAATCTCCTTGTACCCCTAAGCTACCCAATGCCCTCAAACTACAATTTATAACGTGGATTGATAAAATTCACCTTAGAAAGCCAAAAATATTTGAGGAAGTTATGGCTGCTTAAGATGTCAGCAGAGGGAAGATGAAAGTGGTCTGAGTTCCTCTTCCCTCCTACTGCTCCCCTGCCCCCCCCCAGAACAGGGTGGCTGATGTCACCTCGGTTATCATCATGGCAAAAAGCTAATCTCAAAAAATAAAAGCTAATCTCTACCTCTTATACCTTGCACATACTCTTCCTAACAATTGGAAGGTATGAATGAATGTGGAATTTGTTTTTTGCTATGTATGACTTGCAGGGTATCAGGTTTAATGAAGAAATAGATAATGCTTGCAGGTCAGAAAGAAAATTTGCATATGTGCCCCAGGATTTTACAATCTATTGAAAGAAAATAGAAGAGAACCCCTTGTAAATGTGGGCTTGCAAAGAAGGGTGTGGTTCGAGGGCCTTAGGTATGCCCACCAGCCACTCATCCCTCTAGTCTGAACCTGAATTGCAGTCTCTGGCCAAATAAGGAGGTCCAATTGTAGCTGCACTGTTCCTGTAAGATGTCCTAGCAAACAGATCCAAGGCATGCCTTCTGGGCACAAGGAACATGAATCCAGCACCTCCAGATGAAAAGACAGAAAAAACACTGCAGCATCTCACCAAATCTGATCCCATTTTGACTGAAAAGTAGAGATCCTTCTGATAAGCCTCAGGAAATGAGAAGAACACCAAAGACACTGGCAATGGAGGGTAGAGCATGCACTTTTGGACATGCTGTTTTCCCTTAGCAACATGACCAGCCAGACACAGCTTGAATGGCTATGGGAGAAGAATAATACTAGAGCACTAAAATGGCAGCTTCTGTTGAAAGGGGAAAATGCTCAGTCTAGCAAAGTACTCTCCTTGGTTGGTAGGACACATCAAAATAATACTAGCTTCCAATCACAGAAGTCTTTGTATCTACAGGTCCACCTGTCATTCAGCAGGTTCTGACACCTTCGAGTTAGGGGTGCAGTGATAATTAGATGCTTTCACAGGCAGGAAGAAAATGTTCTCTTCTAAATTTTCTTATTTGCTGTTTTTCAAATTACAAAAATAATATAAGCATGTTTAAATGTAAACGAATGAGGTCCTTAATTTTGTAACACTCTTGTTACCTCTCCTTCCACATCTCATTCTTTACATACATAAATTCACATAAATACTGTGTTGATTTCTTTATCTGAAATAGAATCATACTCTAATATTACTATGAAGTGCTTTTTGTTTTCTTTGGGACTTGGCCACAGGTATCCCTGAACACCGGTATTATAGATCTATTTTTGTAATTTTTCTTCTTTTTTGAGAGAAAGAGAGGGAGAGAGAGAGAAAGAGAGAGCACAAGTGGGGGAGAGAGGAAGAGAGAAAGGAAGAGAGAATCTCAAGTAGGCTCCATGCTCAGGATGAAGCCTGATATGGGGCTTGATCCCAAGATCCTGGGATCATGACCTGAGCCGAAATGAAGAGTCAAATGCTCAATTGGCAGAGCTACCCAGGTGCCCCTATTTTTGTAATTATTTCTAAGTAAGTCTAAGATCAGCAAGATGAGTTTTGGAGGCTCAACTGCATTTGCCATTAGATTGTAATAATTTAATTATCATTGAGTGACTCTTTGCCACCCTCACAGGTGTGTCATAGTGATTTTAAAAAAATTAAGTTATGCTGTTTCCTTCATATCCTGGGACCCTAGCTTCACTCTCTGCAGTTTTCTTCTGCTACAGAAACTTTCCATTTCCCTTATGCAAACTAAAAGGTCCCCAATGGACCTTTCTACCCTTTCAAAAGCATTTCTTAGCAGGGGGGTGAAATAAACACATTCATTCACACTCAGTTGCAACTGGGTGATAAGGGTTCCTGTGCAAGCTTTCTTCGTAACAAATGTATTTTCATAAACACCAAATCTCTATTTGAATTAACTCCTAACAATGAAGTTCTAATTATTCAGTACCAGGAACTGGCAAGCCTGGAAGTGAATGGTAAATGGGAAGAAGTAAAGGAAGTCACTTTTTAGTCCCCAAAACCACAAAAATCCAGGTAACGGAGTGCAAACAAATATTCTTGCTTTTATTTTGGTCAATTATGTAACCTCTTGAACATTGTAAGTTGATATATATATTTTTTTAATTTTTTTGAGAGGGCACAAGTCAGAGAGGGACAGAGAAAGAGGGACAGAGGGTCTGAAATGGGTTCAGCTCAGACGGCAGCAAGCATGATGTGGGGCTTGAACTCATGAACTGTGAGATCATGACCTAGTAGAAGTTGGAAACTCAACCAACTGAGCCACCGAGCTGTCCCTAAGTTTATAAAAATTTTAAAATTTAAGTTAAAAGGATGTACTGCTTACCTGTGGAGAATATTCACTATTATAAATTAAAATGTCATAACATTCCTTAATATATTATATATGTATACATATGTGTGTGTGTATATATATATATATATATATATATATACATACACATACGTATATATTCAATAAAACTTAAATGCAATACTGACTTGATTTTCCAGTTTCAAAATTCATGAACAGGTTCTTTATTAGTCATAAAATGTGCATTGTTCCTTTTTAAAACTTGAACTTATGTTTCTAATATGTCTTCTTCAGGATTTTGTCTTGATGCAATCTTTCACACTTAAAAACATTTTATTGATCAGCTACCCTATTTATTTGCAAATATACAGAGAAAGATGGAAATTGAAATCTCTTTTATGTTCTATAATCATAAAGCTCTGAGTAATGCTATTTCCTATTAGAGTGAATTATTACAAAGACAATATTGATAAAGCAATGTAAAATATTTTTGTGTTATTAAGTAATACTTAAACATAAAAAGTAAACTTTTACTGGAAATATAGTATTTAATGGGGTAGATGAGTTTTTTTAATTACTTTGAGGGGCACATGGGTGGCTCAGTATGTTAAAAATCTGACTCTTGATTTCAACTCAGGTCATGATTTCATGGTTAATGAGCTTGAGCCCTGCATTAGGCTCCATGCTGTAAGCCTGGAACCTGCTTGGGATTCTCTCTCTCCATCTCTTTCTCTGCCTCTCCCCTGCTCACATGCTCTCTCTAAATAAATAAACTGAAAATTAAAATAAAATTATATCTTGAATAAATACCCTTACTGCTAGAATAAGATAGAGCTCAGGACTGATTCAGTTTCTATTTTTGTTTGAGAGAAACCTAGTTCACATAAGCAAGGGAAAATCTTGTATAGCAGTGTCAATCAATTTTGTGAACCCCTTCCAAGATATGTGCCAAAAACCCCACAGAAATATAGCTTCAAAATTATTTTAATGATCTCACAGCTGACAGTTCAATTAGTTCCTCCTTCAGTTTTTTTTAAAGCAATGATTGAAAAATACCTGACTTACAAAGGGCTTTGTAGCTCAGTATTAAATTCGTTTAATTTCATAATATCTGGACAGTATAGTGTTAACATTTTACCAGGCCTTCTCAAATGACTATTAAAGATATCTTTCTCTTTTACTTAGAAGGACCTTCTTTAATCCAATACAGACAGAAAGGTGGGTAAAATTAAATGCTGTTTGTTTTAATATGCCAAATCACATTGCTCTCTACCAGAAAATGTCTTTCTCTAATTCTGAGATAGACAAGGTACCTGCTTTACCATGAAACCTTTGCCCTTTGCTTTCATCACAACTATTTACTTTGGTGGGTTCTCCAAAAGGACCTTTCTTTTTTTGGTAGTAGTTGGATGCTGGTTACAAATAAAGGTAAATTCTTTCCTGGACAATTTATAAAAGGGGAACACTCAGAAAGGACCAGTAGAATTACAATTCAGTTTCAGTCATTTTTCTTAGGCAGTTTGATTTAGGAAATCTGAGATCCTGAATGTATCCTCTTAAGTGCATGGAATCAGTACAAATTACCAGGGGTCTTGCAGGGACTTTGAAACAGGTCAGTCCAAATCCATCCTCCAGGGACAAAACATACTCTCAGTGCCCTGCCACACAGCCTTTGGAAAGCTTTGTGCACTCCTTAGGTACATATACCCCAGGCAGATGTCCACAGCCCAACTTACCTGCTGTCAAACCTGGGCCTCATTAGTAGGGATGGGAAGGGGCAAATAAGGTGGAGTAACTGGATAAATCTATCTCTCCAAATGGGGCAGAGCCTATTCACTGAGTCTGTACAGTCCTAGGACCTAAAGAATGATAAAGACACTTATGGGAATGATGATGTTGGTTGAAGGAAAAGAAGGAAACATAACAGGGAGCAGAAGGAAGAGTTCAGAGAATAACTTTTTAAAAAATGCTTAAGTGTTCTTCCAAATCTGGATCCTTCCCTGCTGTTAATGACTGTGTTGGACTCTCATTAACAGGAATCACATGGAGGAGAATTTTTTATGTTAAATAAGGGCGTCCAAGATGAAAAACAAGAAACATGAATGATAACTTTCTAATTTCTTGAAAACTCTTTTAGATCTCTAAAATTCTTACCCTTAAGCAAATCCTATCTAGTCATTCTTGATAAGATAGAATTCATTGCAACTCAATAGTTACATCTAAAATTACATAGTGCTTATTGGTGCCTAGTGCAGTTTAAGAACTTTCTATATATTAAATCATCTTAGCCTCATAACTACCCTTTGACATGGTCTAATATTATCATACTTTATAGATCACGAAACTGAGATGCAGAGGGGTTCAGGACTCCGAATAGCTGATACAACCAGAATAGGAAATTTATACCTTTCCAGCCTGGTGCAGAATTCCTGCATTTAAGGGCTGTTGGCTTCTCCTCAAAAAGAAAGTTCTTGTGGCTCAAGAACCAGAATAATAAGACCAGGAGGAGTTGGTTGACATTATCCGGTTTCCCACAAATTTAAAGTATTCCGTTTTTAATTTTAGCATTTAATTTTCTCATAAGAGATAAAATAGCTTAGGAGAACAGGAACGATATTTGAAAATAACTTTTGTACATTTTTAAATCACCTCTAGCTATTTGTGAAGAGTAGAAATACTCAGAAAGGGCAAAGAAATGCCAAAAGCTCTTGGAAGAAAGGAATCTTGCAGGCAAAGTTGTCATTTCCAATTCGACTAAGTATGGGACATGAGGTTAAGATGCAGGGTCATTTTGTTTTGTTTTTTTAAGGAAGAAGTGTTTTTAAGAGGAAATCCATGCTTTCAAGCAGTGTTTCTCAAACTTTACTGTGTATCAGATTCACCCTAAGAGCCCTTTAAAGCTCAGATTGCTGAGCCCAACTCCCAAGTGCTTCTGATTCAAT
The DNA here is from genome assembly GCF_006229205.1 of Suricata suricatta. NCBI lineage: Eukaryota > Metazoa > Chordata > Mammalia > Carnivora > Herpestidae > Suricata > Suricata suricatta. The sequence goes on along the minus strand of NC_043710.1, from coordinate 81,920,112 downwards.
GGGTTGAAGTGCAGCTGAGAATTTGCATTTTTAAGTTCCCAGTTGAGGCCCATGCTGCTAGACTGGGGAGTCTTTTTTGACAACCACCACCTTTAAGAAAACAGACAAGATGGGGCACCTTGGTGGCTCAGTCAGTTAAGCGTCCAACTTCAGCTCAGGTCATGACCTCACGGTTCATGGATTCAAGCCCCACATCGGGTTCTGTGCTCAGAGCCTGAAGCCTGTTTCAGATTCTGTGTCTCCCTCTCTCTCTGCCCCTGCCTTGTTCACAGTTTGTCTCTCTGTGTCTCAAAAATAAACATTAAAATAATTTTATAAGAGAAAACAGACAAGAGACAAGTTGGGATTCAATCAAAATAACATCTTCCTGAAAAGTGAAATTAGCCAGCTTTAAGGTTTTTGTATTTGTTCTTTGAGTCTGCTTTTGTTTTTATACTTTGCCTCTGAAAATACAAAATAAAAACTCACCATGATTCACATAACAAATATTTAATCAATATCTAAGGTACACTAGACAATGTTCCAGGAGCTGAGAATGCTGGCTGGCAAACAGGCAAAGGTCATGGTCCTTGAGGCTATGTCCAGTGAGACGAAGAAAGCACGTAAGTAAATAAGCATGTTAGTTTCAGAGGATGGCAAGTGGTGAATGCAAAGCAGCTTAAGGAATGGTGAGTGCCAGGAGGACTGGGAGCATATTTGATACAGAGGGGGTCAGTAAATGTCCTCTGGGGCCTGCATACTAGATGCTGAAATTTTTACAACCTTGAATCTGAATGCAGTACTGTGCACACGTGAAAATCAGGTATACTTAAAAATAAAAGTTACATCTCAATTACATACACAGATAGTTGTAGGAGCATGAATGACTAGAGAATGAGTGTTTAATTAATAACTAATTAATTAATGGGAACAAATATTTTGAACCAGCCTCACAAACAGTGCCTCACTTGTATGGGTAACTGTAGATGTTAGTGTTCAAAAAATTAAAAACTGACATTTTGAGAAACTGAAATGCCAGATAATGCCTTTATATTTCCCCACTTGTTATTGGAATAAAAACCTAAAATACATTGCATGCCTCTCTACTTTAATGACTAAACAGTAGTGAATAGAGTGAATAACTTCTAACATAGACTCATCATTTTAAACTTCTTTGTAATACAATGTTCATAGAGAAGATTCTAGACTTCTTCATAGAATGTACAATGGTGGATTTAATGATTTATGCACTTGTTTTGGGGTGCTGGAAATACCACATGGATAAGAACCATGCCTGTGATCCTCATTTTATAAGAACAGAACCTCCCACAGTGAATCTGGCATCTAGTATAGGTGATCAGTATATGTTTATAATGATCAAAAGGTGTAAGAAAATGTTTTTCAAACTGATATAAAAAAAAAAAACCAGCAAGATTATAGGGGCACCAGGGTGATTCAGTTGGTTGAGCATCTGACTTGAGCTCAGGTCATGATCTTGAGGTTCTTGAGTTCAAGCCCAGCATCCAGCTCTGTGCTGACAGCTCAAAGCCTGGGGCCTGCTTCACGTTCTGTGTCTTCCTCTTTCTCTGCCTCTCTCTCTCTCTCTCTCTTTCTCTCTCTTTCACACACAAAAATAAATAAACATTAAAAAAAGGAAAAAGTTAGAAAAAGCCCACAAAGATGATAAATAATGAGATGTTGTAATGAGAGTAGATCTTAAATCTTCTCACCACAAATAAGACAAGTTAATCATGTGACGTGATGGTGGTGTTAGCTTTTGCTGGGTGGTAGTCATTTGCAGTACATAAATTCATCAAATCAACATGTAGTACACTTCAAACCTAAAAATGTTATGTGTCAGTCATATCTCAATAAAGCGCACACACACACGCACACACACACACAGAACATACATAAGGTGAAGTAGATATCCTTGAAGATATTTTGTGTGTGACTCTGTAAGTTATGTACACACACACACATACACACACACACAACATCCATGGGATTTTTACTTACATATTTTTTTAATTTAGTGTTTTCATTTGTAACATATTCTGGAAAAACATATGCATATTCTGGATGTTTTATGACTACACTTATATTTAAATGTTCAGATTTGTGTCTATTATTACAATGGCATCAAAGAGTATGTCTTCTGTTGTTTCAGGTTAATGAGAAAATACAGAGATGGATTTAAGGTTCAGCAGTGCACTTCTGCCAAGGAAAGCTGAACAATGCCAGGGTCCACTATGGTAACAAAGGTTCTCAAAAGTTGGAATGAAGCCATGAGGAGAGATAACTCTGTTGTCATATGGCACAAACTAAATTTAAAAGTGATGCTGTAGCAGCAATCAAGACTATATTCACATTGCAACTTGGAAATTAATTCTAATAAACTTTCAGCTGCTCCATTAAATTAATGTTGTTAATTTCTGTGGTTATCTATGTGTATGATTTATAACTTTGGATTTTAGAGTCATTTAAGTGTATAAAGGTTAAGGGATTTATACCTAGTTTTATTATTTTATACATAAAATGTTTTTTTAAATAATGTTACTACTGGGAAACCCTGAAATTTTGTCTCTGTCCACCCTTGCTCCCTGCCTTTAAAATGGCCTTCTAGAGAGTATTCATCTTAACAAATGCTGATAAAGATGACAGAGTTGAATATTAAAGCCCAATATGCATTCTATTTGAATTTTCTTTTTAAATTTACTCATGATATTATTTTTTTTTGTTTTTGCTTTGAATGTCTTTGTCCTTTTTCATAAATTGAGTTAATTGAATTTCAGTTAAGAACCTTACATGTATCAAAACATATTAATAATACCAGTTTGAAAAATGGGAGGAAGAAGGTCTTGCTTTAGAGAATTCAAAGACCAATAATAAATGATTTTTTTTTAAGGAGAGGAGAGGAGGCAAACCAAAATGAAATATTTGCAGCTCAATTCCCAAGGTATTCTAAATTGCACAAGGCTGTTCTCCTGGGAAGCTTTAACTACTCAGTTATTTCCTGAGTTACAAATACAGCCAACTCTAGAGCATCAACAAGGACCCTAAATTATGTAAGGGAAAACTTTATGATTCAGATAGTCGAAAATTCAGCGAGAGTAATAACTCTGCTATAGCTAATATTTGCTGATAAGGTATTGGTGGAGAATATACATGAGAGCTTCTGCAGAAGAGTTGGGGGAGGGGACTAGAGCTCCTTAGAGAGGGTCCAGTATGTAATATTTCAGTCCAGCATGAGACTGACTGTGAAGGCTGACAGATACATGACATCTGCAGATTGTTTCTAATTGGAAGATGGTGCCACACTAACAATGGCTGGAGTTGGGGAGTTACATTAATACACAGAAAGGGTATGTGTGTATTTATGCGTGCGTGTTTATGCGTGTAAGTGGGGAGGAGTGTCATCCAGAGAATAGGAGAAAGCATACAAATACTTGTAGAATGGGGCCCTTGAGAGAACAGAGCATTTGAAACCAAACTAAGGAAGGTGTGGGGTCTCCTGAAAATGGTGTCACCTGAAGCAGAAAATCAGCTGCAAGATGATGATGTGTTGTGGTCTCAGCCATGACCGATGAAAAATGAGTCCATCAGAATGGTGCTCATTGTGTCCCGGAGCAGGCAAGGGGAACTTCCTTTCCCCACAAGCACAGTGAGGGCTCTACCTGAATCCAGAGAGTAACTTCACACAGCTCACCACCCAAATGAGGCAGCCAGGCAGAAGGCAGTTCAGAACAGAGCATCTGATAGAAGGAAGGAAAATGAAGGGAGTGAATTATGTGGAAAGATGGCTCTGCAAAGAGATGAAATTGCTTATAATCACAAAAAAGGGTTAAACTGCATGGCTGTGGAGGAGAGAGGAGGACAGTTCCTATCATGGTAACAGAAGGTAAAGCATAGGGTAGCTAAACATACTTGTGAAAAGAAAGGGTCAGTAGAAATCTCTCTGAACAAAACAATGAAAGATTAAGCTGGCTTCTTCCCAGATTTCAAGTTATTCTGTAAATTCACAGTTTGTTGAGAAGATAAGTATTTTGGTTTCCCAAACAGACAGAAGCAAGACCAAAAAAAAAAAAAAAAAAGGCAGTCAAAGCCATTGAAAGAGACCAGTGCCTGCCTTCAAGATTCTTGTGATCTTAGGTTAATGATAGAATATAAGAAGATTAAAAAGATACTCTTCATTTTAATGAATATAATAAAAAGTATAAATTCACCCATTTATATTTATTAAGTACCTACTAAGTGTCAGATACTCTACTGGGCCCTGTCTCTATCCTCCTGATATTTTCAGACGGTGGGAGAAACATGCAATCAACAAACTGAGAGAACACTTTGTGTACTTGCTATAAATTGAACTGGGATGATTGCTGGAGCAGTCAAGTATAAGGGACAGCGTGGGAAGCCCTGCTCAGATACATAGTCTACAGATGGGCCTTTCTGGACAAGTGAAAATTAACCTAGTGTTGAAAACTGAGAACACCAGCACATGTACTGGCTACAGAGAGCATCTTAGGTGGAGGAGGGCAGATGTGCAGACCTTGAGAAACAGATTGACTCAGGTAAGGATGGGAATAGATGCTACAGTGGTCCAAGCAAGGAAGATTGGAAAATTGGTAGATTCCATGGGACTGAGAGGGATACATCTCTATTTTAAAAGTCTGTATTATATTCTAGCTATCATGGAGAATCCCTGAATAGGTTAAAGTGGAGGCATGCCATAATCTAAATGATACTTTTTATAAGAAAATGCTGGAGTTCCATTGAAGAATGAACTGTAGCAAAACAAGAAGCAGAAGGACTACTGTATCCCTGTAGACATGAGAGAAGAATCATGTGACAAGAGGGTCCTCAGCGTAAGGAAGGGGTGAGGGAGTCAGAATGAAGAAAGAGAGTAAGGCATGAATGGACAGTGATGTGTTGATGACAATATCTGCAGTCAAAGCTTTCAAGAATGTTGTCAGCAAAGGTGGAAAAAGAAACAAAGCCAACAAGGGCATGAGGGTCTCTTGTGAGTTTTGTTTTGTTTTTATTTGTTAGTTTGTTACTTTTAGGACTAGAAATATTTGGGAACCTATTCATTCATTTTATATTTACTGAACAACTATTGGGTGCTAGGATTGTTCAAACTTTTATATGCCTACAAATTACCTGTGCATCTCATGAACTCACTAGGTCTGGGTGGGGACCAACATTCTGCATTCCATGCAATTATGCTAATGTTCTGGGGACCACACTTTGAGCAGCCCAAGTTTAGGTACTAGTAATTGAATAAAACAAGAACATTCTTAGATGGCAATATAGAAGTATATACTAATAAAACGGATCTTACTGAATGGGGGCAACTGATGATGGAAGAGAAAGGGGATATCTCATTGATATTACTGTAAAGGTGAAAAACTATGGATCTAGAACCCATGAAAAAGTTGACTCCTAAGAAAAGAAAAAAATAATGGAAACAGATATGCATGTAGATCTGGTCATAGGAAATCAAGAAAGCTACTGAATGATGGTTTCTATTTTCTCTGAAGTAAAGGGCAAAATTATCAGCTGAAGATAAGTAGGAGAGTAGGAGATAGGGGAAGGATGACGCAAAACAAGGGGAAGTAGATGTTGCAAAAAATGAGAGCAATATTACTGGGGAATTCTACTAGGTTCCCAGGCTGTGGTGAGCTCTATTTGTACTTCCTCACCAAGGATTTATCATGAAAATACTCTGTCAGCTTTGAAGATATTCTCCAACATTGCTCAACTGTAGACATAGAGAATGTAGATGGTTTGTGTTCATCCAATGTTGGAGTATGCCAGATGAGCAAGAGAGAAGATGCAGATTAAAGAAACTGAAGAAAATTTGACTAAAAAAGAAGATAGGAAGGGCTGATGGATAGAAAAAACCTGGTGGGTTTGATGCGCTGGAAGACTTAATAAATTCCTTGAGTAAATGAACTGGAATGGAAAGACTGTACATGATTGAAAGTAGGAAAATTTGGTGACATTATGAATAGGACGTTTGTCAATGAGGACTTATTTAACTGGCTAGTGGATCATCTGGGTGAAGCTTGACAATGTTGAGAATGATGGTGGGAGTCAAGAGCTCTTTAGGAGCTTCCATGACATATGTAAACTGAGCACTGGAGACACAGTATATTATAATGTTAAGGGGAGGGACCTGGCATCAAACAGATAAGGGCTCTGCTACTTACTAGCAGATAACCCTGGGACAAGCATTTTGTTTAACCACTCACTACCTCATTTTCCCATCTGTGAAGCAGGATGAACATATTTACTTCACAGCATTATTCAATATTATTTATGAGCCTGAATGAAGTAATGCCTGAATGAGAGTCAGAATTGTACCTGGAAAATAGTAAACATTCTTTAAACAGAGCCTTCTATTACTACTCTTAAAGATCTCTTTTGCTTCATTTGGAAAACTATAATTCAACCTCTGTTATCTGGGAGTGTGTGCTAATTTAACCAAGTGATACTGAAACAATTTGTTTATCATATTCCAAGGCATTCTGTAACTTCTCTTTCTATATTTTCAAATCTATAAAGAATGGTGTTTGTGGCACCTGGGTGGCTCAGTTGGTTACATGTCTGACTCTTGGTTTTGGCTCAGGTCACAATTTCACAGTTTGTGAGTTCAAGCCCCAAGTTGGGTTCCTCACTGAAAGTGCAGAGTTTGCTTGAGATCCTCTCTTTCCCTCTCACTCTGCCCCTTCTCTGCTTATCCTCTCTCCCTCTCTCTCTCAAAATAAATAAATTGAAAAGAACAAAGGACAGTGTTTGCTTTAGTGTTGTTTGAACCCAGTTTCAAGATCAGTTATTCTATTAGCTAATAGATCAGAAATATCATGAGATTTACATTTTTAGCATTACTTAGCAAATCAATCCAGTGCTTTTACATTTTACCCCTAGATTCTTTCACTTCTAGTAAGATTTTCCTTTTTTTCCTGAAAATTTCTTACTCCTCAGAAATATTTTGTACTTGACTGATGTAGAGTTCTACAATAGGATTTCATTTCCCTCTAAGGTTTATTTTCTCAGCTAAAGCCACTGGGACAACTCAAACTTTGTATTTTTATCAGATCTTGTCCACATTGTGTTGACACAGTGGTTGATGGGCTAGTTTCTAGATTGATGACCAGTGGTTGGAAAAATGCTGTATTTCTAAAAATACATAATTGAGAGATCAATCAATACAACCAAGTGCACCTGCAAGAGAATTCAGTTGGCCCGCAGGCCTCCAGTAGCTCATACTGGAGTATCCTTGTCTTGGGCAGCTTCACTGTGTAAATAGGCCAGACAATGGTACAGAAGACCAGATCCCAGAGCAGACTAAGACATGCTGCAGGACCAAAGAATGGTGGGGTAATGGGGGCAAGATCACAGCTGAACGAATTGTTTCAGGTTAAGAACTTCAGGGCAATACATTCAACTCTTTTAAGAGACATCGACTGCACACACACTTCTGGACACTAAGGAAAAGTGAAAATTATTTGAAAGGCCTCACTTTCATCCCAAGGAGACACCATTAGCCGGTAAGTCAGATTTTTAGAGACGGTAGTAAGGATGCATCTTAGAATAGATGACGGACAAGTACAGATTTTACCAAAGGGGCTCTCCCCAGAACTGGGCACTACGCAAGTCATCAGTGATGGTCCTCTCCCAGCCAAAATCATGGTTTGGCTCTGGGATGTCTTTTTTACTCACCTTTTTCCTTGCAACTTTATGTTAAGAGGTAGTGCTACAGCATAAGGTAAAGCTATTTCAGAAGCTAAGAGCCCTTGGGTAAAGAAAATGTGTCTTTTAAAAAATAGGAATGAAAAAAGTTTTTTCATTTCTATCACCCAGTCTTATGTCCCTTGTCCTTTTGGTCCTTGCCAATGGTTAAGAATTCCGAGTGGAATTGTAAAAGGCAATGAGGGTGTTTGCTGTCACACCTGCCCACTTGTTGGAGACAGTTACTTCTGAGATTGCCTCGTGGTGGGTCAGGGATGCCTTGATAAGCCAACTAGAACAATTCACGTTATTTATTTGTCACCTGGCTCCAACTGCTCTGTCCCTTCCTCCACACCCTGAACAGCTTTAAAACTCAGCCAACCGATTTGTTCATTATAGTTGGCAAAAGAAGTGAGCAAGATGAAATTAAAATATTTCCCAAGCACACACCATTTTCATTCCATTCAATAGATTATAGTGACATATTTACTCACGGCCATGTCTGTCTCAGTATCATCCATGGAAAAGTATAAATTAAAATTTTAAATTAAAAGCAGAGAGTCTGGGGAGCTTGATATCTTTTTGAAGAATGGAGCAAGTCAGCCACAGGCCCCCAGCATGAGTATCGTGGGAGCAAAGACTCTGGCAAGGCAGAAATTACAGCCCACGGATTTCCCTACAAATACCTTCCCACATATAATGTAAGGGATCACAGAATCCCAAAGACAGGCAAAACCTCAAAGGTCATTCTTCTTCCTCCAGAATTGTGCATAAACAAACTCCTGCCCTTCTGGGTTCAGGTGAAACTTATCCGAAACTGCTTTGAAACCAAAAAATATGCTGGAAATTGACGAGCTTTTACACTATCTTACAGGATTTCACTGTAGTATACTGAATAAGAGAATAAATACTTTAAAAGGAGGCATATTAAATCTATCACAGGTCTAAAATTTACCAAACTCCTTGTCCTCGTGAGCATTAGTTTTCTAATTTATAAAATATAAATAACATTTAAAATCATAGATTGTAATGAATATTGAAAAAATAATTCTTTTACTATTATCACAGTTCTAAGAGCCCAGTAGTTAATGTTTGCTATTATATTTCTGTAATTACTCAAAACTGAAGAATAATGATAAACCAAACATTATAATAATTTTGACTTTCCTTTAATTCTCATTTTCCAGTGTCCAAATATATCTGTTATAAAATTTGGAAAATTAAGTAGGGAATCCACTTTTTTGGGCCATTCTGCCTCAAGTTTGGAAGCAGAGATTGCATGTGTTCAAGTGATTGTAGCTTCACAGCCAACTAGTAGGCCAATAAGTTTGTTTGATTCGTCTTGTGTCATCCTAAACAGACTACACATCTGAACAAAACCTTATTTGAGTTTTTAAAAATAAACCCCTCATTAAACAGACAGATGGGCAGGGACAGATGGAGGAGGAGGGATGGGAAGTGAAACTTTTTCCAGTGCTTTTCCATTCTTACAAGCAGTTCTCCTGTAGAATGTCAACTCTCCCTGCTTAAAAAAAAAAAAAATATATATATATATATATATGTATATATATTTTTTTTAATAAGCCAATCATCTTTTCTGGAATAGTGGCTTATTTTATATAGATTATGAGAATGAATTCCCCTTAAAAAACAAAATAGAAGGCAGGCAAACTCTTTCCTTAGGCTGTGAGATGCCCAGAGAGAGCTACTCCTTGGGGGCGGTAAAGTCACAAGGTTAATTTTTGCAAAGATTTCCAGTGTAGGTCCAGAGAGTTGCTGTTTTTAATTTATATCACTTAGAGTTCTGTGCCACAGGTTGCCAGTCTGGGATAGAGAGGGTATTCTTCATTCCTGGGACTCTCTGGATTCTCAGAAGGAACCAAAAGAGTAGGAAGTCTTATCTGAAAGCACCCTGAATTTCCTCAACTTGACTCATGTTTTAAGTAAAGGGCAGAAACCTGTATGCATAGTACTCCAAACACTTGAGCAGACCCTTAAGCCAGGCTGAGCTTATAGAGCTCTGTATAGAGGAGAATCTTCTCATGGAAACTTGTTACTTAGAGAATTTGAAAAGGTATGCCATGAAACCCAATTATTCCTGGTAATGTGGTAAGGCTGAGTTTCCTAATCACAGATTTTAAATAAATAAATGGATGGAGAAAGAAAAAGAGACAGGGGGAAAGAAGAAGAAAATAAGTAAAAGGAAAGAAGGATAAAAAGAAGAAACAGAGAAAAAGAAAAAAAATAAATCTCTAGATTGGTTGAAAACATATGTAATTAATTTACTTTATATGTTTCAGCCAATGGATGTGACTTCTTAATTATGTTCTATTCAAGGGAATATTGAAAATAATTACGTACTTCCCAAGCACACATTGACTACTGGTTCCAGTTATACTTTGACAACTCTTTTGAAACACTTCATTTCCTGGGCACCCAACCGATTTGCCCTTAAAACCCAACCTTACAGGGTCCTTGCCATCAGTGGTCTTGGGTGCCCCACCTTCTTCCTGTCACACCCCTCACCTAGCACAAGTCCGAGCTAGATAGGCCACATGTCCAAGAGAAGAGGTTTCTTCCACTCAAATTAACTGTGGGAAAGCAAGCAGACTCTGGTTAAGTTAAGCCCTAGGGGATTCCAGCAGAGTGGAGAATTACTCCTGTCTCAGTTCATTATAATGAATAATAAAGAGATACTTACATGTGCTTTTTGGTAAATTATTCATCTTGTGCACTGAAGAATCAGGGCAGTAATACGTAAGGGAGACAACTGGTGCATCTGGGTTCCTATAAATACTCAATCTAACACATTTCCAAAGACCCATCTCCTCCCCTCATTAAGAACTAGGTAGTCAAGGGATGTTGAAAATAAAAGGCTTAAATCAGACACTTCCACCCCCTTCCTTGCTCTGTACGCACAGCTCCCTGTAAAGCTGAGGCTGTTTATAACATATTTGTTATTTTATTGTAGCTCCATCGTCACTTGAAGCAACCTGAGGAGCTCAGCAGGACCTCCACTTTGCTTTCTGCAGCCATCCTCAGGAGGTAATTAGGAGAGTGAGAATTGTTTCCAAACCAATAAAGTTCTTCCAGGGCCCTGCACCTACCATGTTCACCAAACCCCTGATTCTTATCTACTGAGGGTAGACCCAACCTGTCCTAAAAGAGACAGCATGCTTAGCTTGGCTCTTCACTGCTTCCTACTAGATTTAACTGTCGCTGTTATTTCTTCATGCTTAGAAGGAAAAAGGCTGAGACATTTAAAAAATGCTCACCAAGAGCTTCACCATCACTCATGTGCCAGGATGAACGAACAAGGGGAATGAGAGAGTCTGAGACTTAGATTTTATTCTTTCACCCAACATGAGATTTTGTTCTTTCTATGCCTTCATCTGTCAAGTTTTAGAAAATAAAAAGTCCTAATTGTCATTCATCCTGTTGATACTTCCAATTATTCATACTGTTATTAATAAAGTTAATGTTTTTAAGCTCATAGTTGCATTTTGCACAAAACACTCACCTTTCTTCCTGGGTTAGTGGTTCCATTTTTTCTTACACTGGGGCCAATTAATTGTATACTCACACCTTTAGCTTGTTCTTATAGGACATGGACAAGGCTCATAACTGAGGCTCATAAAACAAAACAAAACACAGAAATGGATGATGATCATCATCATCATGATAACAATGGTGATGAAATAGTGGAGCACATAAGGAGAAATAGACCAAAGAGAGTTAGGGTGGGTAAGATATCAAATATCTGAAAATATCTTTATAAATGGTCTCAAAATTCAGGGAACAAACCAACAGTGATTTGTAAACAGAAAGAATAAAGAAACTGAGCAAAAGTTCTAGATTACATTGATGAACAAGAAACCATACTAAGCTACTCAACTAAATCCAGGTTTATTAGCTCCATTCATGCTACAGTGTGATCTAAGAGAATTAAGGGGAGTCCTGTTTTAAAAGGGGGAAGGTGCCCTCCGATGGAAGCCACAGTCTGATTAACCACTAGATCCTGGGAGCTATGATGCAGACAGGAAGAAACACTTTCCATTAACCATTTATTCTTTCTTTCTTTTTTAAAAAAAATTTAAAGTTTATTTACCTTTAAGAGAGAGAGGGAGAGAGAGAGAGAGAGAGAGAGAGAGAGCGAGAGAGAGTGCACAAGTGAGTAGGGGAGGTAGAGAGAGAATCCCAAGCTTTTAGTGCTGGACCCCATGTGGGGCCAAACTCATAAACCATAAGATCATAACCAGAGATAAAATCAAGAGTCAGACACAATCAATGGAACCATCTAGGTATCCCTTGTCATTAACCATTTAGAACTCCATGAGGAGAATTTTTCCATTCATACTTTCTTACCTTGTGATGGCTTGTTGAAACAGTCAATTTAAATTTTCCCAGAAACAGAGTTAGGGTCAAAAATTGAATGTAACTACACAGTAGGAATCTAAAGGGTAAATAGTCTTTGTATTTCTGTAAAGCTTCCACTCTATTCCTCCTTTCCTCTCTCCTTTCCTTCATTCTTTTGTTCCTTCCTTACCCCCTTCTCTCCCTCCTTCTCTCTCTTTCTCCGTCTCTCCCTCTTTTCCTCTCTCTATCTTCCTTCCTCCCTCTCAACCAATAACACTGTATCATAAGGCATTCCTTTATCAGTGCTACTTACTTCTACCCTTTTCCAATTGACCAGTATTATGAAAATCTATATTGCAAGCTTACAGATGGTATATGGGTAAAGAGACTTCTTCAAAGTGTTTAGATAAAGCAGACAAGCTCTGACAAAGGTAGATAATAAACCAGGCCAGGAGGTTTTCCCTTGAAGGAATCTAATTAAGAACAAAGGCAAATGTACATTAACATTCTCCTCAAGGCATCACATTCACCTCTGAAGAAATTTTATTGTTATAAATCCAAAAGAGAAACCTTAGTGTCAGAGCAAAGAGGGAGAGCAGAAGAAGAGATAGGAGAGAGGCTTGTAATTTTGCTGTGGGTGGAAGGGCCATCTAGGGAACGGAAATTCAAAAGCATCTGAAACATTTAAATTTGCAGTAAGCTAAGCCAGGCCCAACAGATGGCCCAGAGGAAACCTGGCATCATCATTCAAGCCTGAACTTTTTTGGCAGGGGGATAGCCCCAGTGAATAATCAGAGTTATTTTGTTTTGTATTTTTTAAATGGAAAATAGGCCAGTTTAAGTTGCTGATCTCTTTACAAAGATGAAAATTTGCCCCAAATCCATGGGCATATTCCAGGAGGCCCAAAGTGGGGTGGCATTTGTCTTATAAAATTAAATTAACTTCAAAAACATTTTGTTTTATAAAATTAAATTAATTTCAAAAAATAACTTTGAGGGGTAGTAGTGGCTGTTATTTTATTAAAGTTTATTACATTCTTAAGATCATAATACTTCTGAGTAAAATTTCTCACTTTATATATATGATTCTGGAAGCTTATGAAAGGGAGTTTATTAAACAAGGATCTCATTTTAATACAGACTAGCTGAGTTTTGAAAGACCTTACATTGAGTTGCAGTCTCTCTAATGCCTACCAGCTGGTTTGCTCTCTCCCTTCTAACACAAATGCATCCAGTGGTTCTTCTCCATGGTAATCCTTCATGAAGATGAAAGAAATTATGTTATTCATTCTAAGTTATTTAATTTTCAGGTTAAGCTTTTTCTATTTAGATTTTAAAATAAGGTTCTACTCAAAAGTCTGTTCCTATCTGTGGGGCTAAAATAATACTCTCAAAGAAGAGAGACTAAACATGAAAAACAAGTCACGTTAGGAAGCAATTAGAAAGTATATTTAGTGATTTAACTTTTGTGATGCCTAGAGTTATGACAACACATACATGCACTTTATGCCAATGCTGTGCACATACATACATGTGTACATATATAAATAATGCATACAATTAATTGAACTGTCACCCTCCAATGTGGTGTTCAGTTGTGTAGTTGTGTATTTTGGATAAACAGATGCTTAAGCACTTGTCTTCAACATCATATGGAAGGTAGTATCCAGGAAAATTATGCAAGAAGATGATACCAAAAGCATCCAAATTGGAAATATAGAATTAAAGCTATCTTTATGCAGATGACATGATCTTGTATAAAGACAATTCTAAGAAATGTAGTAAAAAATATTAAAATAAATAAACAAGTTCAGCCAGATTTCAAAATACAATATAGAAAAATTAGTTGTATTTCTATTTAAGCAATAAAATATTTAAATATAAAATTAATAAAACAATTATATTTATATTAGTATCAAAACAAATATATTGTTAAGGCTTATCTATTTATTTTGAGAAAGAGCCCATCCACTGGAATGCCACAAGCCTGGGAGCATGCAAGCAGTGGTGACAGGGACCAGCACCACTCCACTGTGACTCCTGCTCCAATGAGCAGGGGAGATAACCACAGCACATGAGTGGGCTGCAAGCAGACATCTGGTCTGACTGCAGGCCCCACCTACCAATGAAATCTTCTCAAGGGACAATACAGGGGAAATGCCCTGCAATTCTGTGCTCCCACATCTCTGGCAAATGCCTGGTTTCATCCAACTCAAGCTCAAGGCAGCCCCAGACTGACCCATTAACCACTCAGAGACCAAACTCTTCCTACAATAAGCTTAGAGAGCCATCACAGAAGACTAGACTGAAAGCAAAAGCAGTTTAGCCACAAAAGTTTAAGACATACAATACACATGGGAAACACATGAAGTGCCAGGTGCTGGTGAATAGTGGACCCTGCACTGCAGGGCACTACAAGACCTCTTCTTCAGGAGGCCACTAGACAAAAGCAAGAGACTCTCCTAACACAGAGAACCAGACACAGAGTTAAACAGTATGAGAAGACAGAGAAATATGTCCTTAATGAAGGAAAAGGACAAAATCACAACAAGAAAGCTAAATGAAAGAGAGATAAGTAATATGCCTGATAGAGAATGTCATTACCATAAAGATAATCATATGACTTGAAAAATGAGTGGACAACCTCAGTGAGATCCTTAACAAAGAAGTAGAAAACATAAAAAGAACCAATCAGAGATGAAGAACTCAATAACTGAAATTAAAAATACACTAGACTAAATAGCAGACTAGAAGAAGCAGAAAAATGGATCAGTGAGCTGGAGGAGAGTAATGAATAGCAATCAAGCTGAAGAGGAGAGAAGAACAACAATAATAAAACTAAATATAGACTTAAGGAACACACAACATCATCAAGTGTAATAACATTTGCATTATACAGGCCCCAGAAGGAGAAGAGAGAAAAGGACACACAAAATTTACTTGAATATATAATAGCTGAAAACTTCCCTAACTAGAAGAAGGAAACAGAAATCCAGATCTAAGAAACACAGAGAGGCTCCAATAAAATTAACCATGGAGGTCCACACCAAGACACATAGTAATTAAAATGAAAAATCTAGTGATAAAGAAAGAACTTTAACAGCAGAAGAAAAAGAAAGAAAATATATACAAGGAAAGCCTCATTAGACTATTAGCTCATTTTTCAGCAGAAACATTGCAGGCCAGAGGGGAGAGGCATGATATATTCAAAGGGCTGAAAAGAAAAACCCTGCAGTCAAGAATACTTTATTCAGCAAGGCTGTCATTCAGAATAGAGGGAGAGATAAAGAGTTTTCCAGACAAACAAAAGTTAGAAGTATTCATGGCCACTAATCCCTCCCTATGAGAATTATTAAAGGGGACTCTTTGAATGGAAAGGAAAGAGCACAAGTAAGAGTAAGAAAACTAGGATGCGGATGCACAAAAGCAGTAAAAATAAGCAAATCTATAAAAATCAGTCAAGGGATTCACAAAATAAAATAATACAAATTATGACAACATAAACCTAAAACATGGAGGAAGAGAGGAGTAAAAAATGGGCTCAAATTTAAGCAACAATCACCTCAATAAAGATGGCTATCTGCCATAAATGGTAACCACAAATCAAAAACTGGTAATAGATATGAAAAAAAGAAAAAGAAAAAAGAATCTAAGTATATCAGCAATAAAAGCCAGCAAGTTGTGAAAGAAGAGAGCAAAAGAAGATATAGGGGTGGGGAGGTGCCTGGGTGGCTCCGTCAGTTAAGCATCTGACTTTGCCTCAGGTCATGATCTCGTGGTTCTTGAGTTTGAGCCCTGCATCAGGCTCTGTACTGACAGCATGGAGCCTGGAGTCTGCTTTGAGTTCTGTGTCTCCCTCTTTCTCTGCCCCTCCAATTCCTCTCTCTCTTTCTCTCTCTTAAAAATGAATAAGCATTTAAAAAATGAAAAAAAATAAAGAAATGAGAAAAAATAAAGAGAAGAAAGAAAGAATAATTATGAAGCAAACATAAAACAAGTTTTAAAAATGACAGTAAATACATATCTATTACTTTGAATGGAAATGTATTAAACACTCCACTCAAAGGGCACAAGGTGACAAATGGATAAAAAAGCACATCTATATGCTGCCTCTAAGAGACTCATTTCAGACCTAAAGTTACATGTAGATTGAATGTGAAGGAATGGAAAAGTATTTATCATGCAAATGGAACAGAAAGGAAACTCTGGGTAGCAATACTTAGACAAAATAGACTTCATAACAAAGACTGTAATAAGATACAAAGAAGAACACTATATAATGATTAAGGTGAAAGTCCAGTAAGAAAGTATAATAATTGTAAATATCTATGCACCTAAAATGGAAGCACGCAAATAAATAAAGCAGCTTATAACAAGCATAAAGATATAATTGATAGTAATATAATAATAGTAGGGAGACCCCACTTACATCAATGGATGAATCATCCAAGCAGAAAATCAACAAGAAAATCACACAGGTGACCAGATGGATCTAACAAATATATTGAGAACATTCTATCCTAAAAGAGGAGAATACACATTCATTCAAATGCACATGGAACATTCTCCAGGACAGATAACATATTAAGCCACAAAACAAGTCTCAAAAAATTCAAGAAGATTAAATGATGTCACATATCTTTTCCAACTACAGCTATGAAACTAGAAATCAACCACACACACACACACACACACACACACACACACACACATACACATACAAATCTAGAAAATGCACAAGTAAGCTCAAATCTTATAGAAGGAACCAAACGATAAAGTATGGAACAGTAACAAATGAATCAGAAACTAATAAAACAATAGAACAGATCAGTGAAACTCAAAGCCAGTTCTTTAAAACTCTTAATTAAATGGATAAATCTTTATCCAGTCTCATAAAAAAAAAAAAAGGGAGAGAGAGAAGACTCAGGAATGAAAGGTATCCAAATTAGAAGAGAAGTAAAACCTTCACTGTTTGCAGATGACATGATACTCCATATAGAAAACTCTAAAGACTCCACCAAAACAAAACAAAACAATGGATTTTTGGATTTAGAATGAATCAAAGAATTCAGTAATGTCACAGGATAGAAAACCAGTGTACAAAAATCTATTGCATTTCTCTATACCAATAATAAAGCAGCATAAAAATAATTCAGGAAATCAACACCATTTACAATTGGAGCAAAACTCATAAAATACCCTGGAATAAACTTAACCAAAGAGGTGAAAGACCTGAACTCTAAAAACTATAAATCACTTATGAAAGACATTGTATATGACACAAAGGAATGGGAAGATACTCCATGCTCATGGATTGGAAGAACAAAGACTGTTAAAATGTGTATACTCCCCACAACAATCTAAACATTTAATGCAATTCTACCAAAATACTAACAGCATTTTTCACAGAATTAGAAAAAACAATCCTAAAATTTGCATGGAACACAGAAGATTCCAAATAGACAAAGCAGTCTTGAAAAAGAAAAAAAGGAAGGAAGCTAGAGGCATCATAACTCCAGACTTCAAGTTACGTTACAAAGTTGTAGCGATCAAGATGATATGGTACTGACACAAAAATAGACATGTAGATCAATAGAACACAATAGAAAATGCAGAAACAAACCCACAATTATGTGGTCAATTAATATTTAACAAAGCAGAAAAAATATCCAATGGGAAAAAGAGAGTCTCTCAAAAATTGGTCCTCAGAAAACTGGACCGTAACATGTAAAAGAATGAAAATGGACTACTTTCTTACACCATGCACAAAAATAAATTCAAAACAGATGAAAGACCTAAATGTGAGAAAGGAAACCATAAAAACCCTAGAAGGGAACACAGGGAGTAACCTCTTTGACATTGGCTGTAGGAACATTTTTCTAGATAGGTCTTCTGAGGCAAGGGAAACAAAAGCAAAAATAAACTATTGGGACTATATCAAAATAAAAAGTTTCCCCACAGCAAAGAAAACAATCAACAAAACTGAAAGGCAAGCTGCTGAGTAGGGGAAGATATTTGCAAATGACATAACCAACAAAGGGATAGTATTAAACATATATAAAGCTCTTATACAGCTTAGCACTAAAAAAACAAATTATCCAATTTAAAAATGGGCAGAAGACATGAATAGCCATTTCTCCAAAGAAGACATATCTATCTAGATGGCCAACAGACACATGAAAAGATGTTCAACATCACTCATCATCAGAGAAATGCAAATTGAAATACGAGATATCACTTCACACCTGTCAGAATGGCTAAAATCAAAAACACAAGAAACAGCCAGCATTGGCGAGGATGTGGAGAAAAAGGAACCCTTGTACACTGTTAGTGGGAACACAAACTGGGGCTGCCATTCTGGAAAACAGCATGGAATCTCCTCAAAAAATTAAAAATATAAAAATATAATTGATAAATGATCCAGTAATTCTACTCGTGGGCATTCATGCAAAGAAAACAAAAACAACACAAATTCAAAAATATCTAATCATCCCTATGTTTATAGCAGCATTGTTTATAATAGCCAAAATATGGAAGCAGCCCAAGTTTCCACTGATAGATGAATGAATATAGAAGATGTGATATATTCAATGAAATGATCAGCCATAAGAAAGAATGAAATAATGTCATTTGTAACTAGATGAATGTGTCTAAAGGGCATAATGCTAAGTGAAGTCAGTCAGTCAAAGAAAGACAAATACCATATGATTTCACTTATATGTGGAATTTAAGATACAAAATAAACAAAGACAAAGAAACAAAAAATCAGACTCTTAACTAAAGAGCACAAACTTGCCAGAGGGCAGGTGGGTGGGGGATGGGTGACATAGGTGATAGGCTTACCTATTATGATGAGTTCTGGGTGTTGTATGGAAGTGTTGAATCACTATATTGTATATCGGAAAGTAATCAACACTGTATGTTAACTATACTGGTATCAAAAAATAATTTATAAAACTCTTAGAAGAAAGATTGTGTAAGACTTTAGATTAGGCAATGGTTTTTTAAATGTGACACTAAAAGCACAAACACAATGAAAAAATAGTAAGTTGGAGTTCATTAAAATTAAAAACTTTTGTCCACCAAGGAACACAATAAAGTAAAAATAAATCCATAGATATGAGAAAATATTTGTAAATCACATATACAAGTGACTTGTTTCTAGAATATATCAAGAACTCTTACAAATTAACACTACCACCCACAATACCAAGTAAACTATTTTAAAAATGAGGTGTCTAAAATGAACAAATCAACAGACTATAGATGCTGGCGTGGGTGTGGAGAGACGGGCACCCTCTTACACTGTTGGTGGGAATGTAAACTGGTGCAGCCGCTCTGGGAAACAGGGTGGCGGTTCCTCAAAAAACTATCCATTGAACTCCCTTATGACCCAGTAGTGGCACTGCTAGGGATTAACCCAAGGGATACAGAAGTGCTGATGCATAGGAGCACATGTACCCCAATGTTCATAGCAGCACTTTCTACAATAGCCAAATCATGGAAAGAGCCTAAATGTCCATTACCTGATGAATGGATCAACAAGATGTGGTATATATATACAATGGAGTACTACATGGCAATGAGAAAGAATAAAATCTGGCCATTTGTAGGAAAGTGGATGGACCTCGAGGGTGTCATGCTAAGTGAAATAAGTCAGGCAGAGAAGCACAGATACCATATATTTGCACTCATAGTTCTAACA
>NC_043710.1:81827114-81900238 GCF_006229205.1 Suricata suricatta | reverse complement strand
AGAGAGGGAAGCAAAACCTGAGAGACTATTGAATACTGAAAATGAACTGAGGGTTGAAGGGGAAGGGGGAGGGGGGAAAAGAAGTGGTGGTGATGGAGGAGGGCACTTGTGGGGAAGAGCACAGGGTGTTGTATGGAAACTAATTTGATAATAAACTACTTTAAAAAATAAAAATATTAAATAAAACAATAAAAAAATAAATTAAAATGATGTGAATCGGGGCAACTTTAGCTCACATCATGATCTTGCAGCTTGTAAGTTCCAGCTCAGCCATTCATGATTTCAAGCCCCACATCAGGCTTGCCGCTGTCAGCCTGTTAGCACAGAGCCTACTTAGGATCTTCTGTCCCCCACTCTCTGCCCTTCCCCCACTTACATTCTCCCAATAAATAAATAAATATTTTTTTTAAATGATCTGAATAGTTGATTAAGTGTCTGCCTCTTAATTTCAGCTCAGGTCATGATTTCACAAACTGTGAGCCCACATCAGGCTCTGTGCAGACACCTGCTTGGGATTCTTTCTCCCCCTCTCTTTCTTCTCCTCTCCTGCTCACACATGCATGCTCAATGAATAAGTAAATACATACATGCATAAATATATAAGTAAGTAAATAGACAAACATTTAAAAAATGACCTGAATAGATATTTTCCAAAGAAAATATACTATTAGCCAATAGGCACATAAAAAGAAGGTAGATATTACTAGTTATAAGATAAATCTAAATGAAAATTGTACTGAAATACCACTTCATGTCCACTAAAGTGAATATAATGAAAGAAAGAAAGAAGGAAAGAAAGAAAGAGAGAAAGAGAAAGAAGGAAAATAACAAGTGGTGAGAATGTGAGGAAATTTGAACACACACACCATTGGTGGGAATGTAAAGTGAAGCAGCTGCTTAGAACACCATGTGCAGTTCCTCAGAAAGTTAAACATGAGTTACCATATGAGCCAGTAATTCTCCAGGTGTATACCCAAGAGAAATGAAAACATTTGCCCACAGAAAGCTTGTATATAAGTATTCATGTAGCATTATTCATCTTGGAGAAAAAACAGAAACAACCTAAATGTCCATTAAATATAATCCATTATGTTATTCTGCCATAAAAAGAATTGAATAATATATGCTGTAATATGGATGAACCCTGAAAACATTATGCCAAGTGAAATTAGCCAGTTTCAAAAGAGCACTTATTGTATTGCTTCATCTATATGAAATATCCAGAATGGGAAAATCTATAGAGCCAGAAAATGATTTATTGGCTGCCCCAGGTTGGGAGGGAAGGTGGGTAAAACTGGAGAGTGACTGCTAATAGATATGGCGTGTATTTGGGGATGATAAAAATGTTCTATAATGGATTGTGTAAATAGTTACTGTGAATAAACTAAATTCTGAGAACATACGAAAAAGCATTGCAATGTGTACATTAAATGAATGAATTGTATGGTATATAAACTATATTTCAATAAAGTGATTATTAAAATGGGAGAACATGCTTAAACCATGAAAGATGATATTATTGAAAGAGATATTCTCATTGCTTTTTAATTTGGTCTTTAAGTAATCAAAATTCATGCTACGATTGTGAACATGTGAGTTTTATTAGATGTTTATCCCAGGGAACTGTTTGGGGAAACAGGGGAGGTGATGTTCATCCACCAAAAACATACTTTTTAGCAGACTCAACAGTAGGGAAAACTTGATCTAAATTTCCTCTTCTTTCAATTTTTCTTTTCCCTTGTGGATTCAAAATATTTTTCCAAACCGATGCATTTTTTACAATATGTGCAGGTCTATGGGCTGCAAGTTTACATGTAACTGTGATATGTTTGGAGTGCTGTGAACCTCTCTGTTTATCCTGGGAGCTGTATGGCCACGCTCAAGCCCTTGGGTACAGGACCCACCTCTCACCCATCCCCTTAGGCTTGGGCTCCGAACAGTACAATGGCCCCAATCCAGACTAATGCCAACCTTAGTGTATGTCTCTCTCATTAACCCACATCCAGGTAACTTGGTAATGATCTTCTTTGAGTAACTATCAGAATTACCTGGTGAAAAAAAATGACAGTAATGGGCAAGGCTTCCTCCCAAAGAGGAGGGGAAATCAGTCCTTTGCGAGTTTCTAAGATTTAAGCCTACCACGTAGGCAGATGCTCCCACAAAGACAGACTTGATACATCTTCCTCAGAGGTTCAGGAACCTTCAAGAGACCAGGGCCCTGGCTCTGAGTGCAGTCAAGTGAGAAGATGCATGGTGCAGGGAGCTGGGGCCCGCAGTGGCGGCTCTATCGCTGCTGTAATTGTAACAATTCTTCCTTCTTAAATACTAATTTTGAGGTTTTCCAAGGAATTATTTTACTTAGTGTCAACAATACAGATAACACTGTTGATAAGCTCTTTATATTCTAGTAGAGAAACTGGTCAGTGGCCGCTCTGGAGGCCTATTAGCCAGGGCCCTCCTTGAATCACTCTGGCAGTTTGCGCCGGGCTTCATTAATGATATTGACAGGCTGCCTGTGACATGGAGGATTCAGCAGCCGAGGCTGTCTGCTTCCCCTCCCATGCTGCTCTGCTTCCTCCCTGTCCGTGCTCAGTGGCCTCTGCTCTCACGCAAGCCATGGGCCATCCCAGCATAAGTGAAAGTAGAGCATCATTGAAGTTGTCAAGTAATTTCCCAACCACCGGGATTCCATCAGCCAGGAATGTCTGGAAATGGGGGTTCTTCCCAGACCTGAAGGACAAAGTGACCAGAAGAGAGTAAGGCAAAATAATTGTATATCATGTTTCGATGCTGATGATTTGCCCCCAAATCTCATTTTCTGGTGGCATATCTACCTAACCTGATGGAGTCACTAGCAAAAGAGACAGCAAAGACCATGGGTCCCTCATGTTGCCCAGAGGAAGGCCATGGGGAGAACTCCACATCTTGCTTACAGTTTATAATATACCATTTTTGAGGGGAGAAATTTTTCCCTCTTGTTTTTTGTTTGTTTGTTTTTTTTAACATTTGTAAGGTAAACTACAAAGGGCTGCCTCTGTAAATCATTTGCTAAGGGGAATAGAATCTGAGTTAAGAGAAAGCAATCAACTTTGGGATACTAATTAAGCACCTGCATATTGAGAAAGTGCGTTCAGAGCCAAGGTCTGCCTAGCAGTTGTGCTCACAGAGCTATAAAGAGGTGCTAAGGAGGTAATTAACCTTTCCTCAAGAGAGCATCCAAGAAGAGAAGGGAATTTTCTGGGCCAGGACCTATGTAAAGAACCTAAATCAGCCGTAAGTAAAAGTAAAAGATCTTTCCCCAACAAGACTCTTCTCATTATAAACAGATCAAATGTTAGATACTACTTTCTGTTCTCAAGGCCCTTATGATGACTGGACCTCTTTCACATTGTGCCCCGAAGGTGCCATTTACTTCTACTTGTCACTGACACACACCATCCTTGCAAAGATTCCCCATTACACAGACTGGGAATAAAGGCACCATGATCTCTTCAAGGTCACTCAAAAGAATTAAGCTTCCCACTCATTGATTCTGATGCTAGGCAGGCTATTCCTGTCAATTTGACTTTTACATACATTATGCTAGGCTTTAACAGAGGTATTGAATAGACTGGTGTGAAAAAGGAAAAAAAAAAAGTAAAAGTTGATAGGTGTGGAATTTTCTTAGAAAATGAAGTCTGTTGGTTTCCTTTTTAAAATGTAAAATGATTCCCTACCTTCAAAAATACAGTTCCCATTCTGGAAAAAGTGGGCCATTTCATCGGGTTTCAAGTGCAGGACCTGTTTTCCCAGACATAGGACCTCGGGTAAATTAAATAGCTTTCCCCAACTTCAACTTCCACATCTTTAAAACTGTAGTGATCCCATATTATACAACAATATCATAGGAAGTTTGTGAGCCAGAACTCAATGACCCAATTGCCTAATTACCATGGCCTGATGTTCCTGTCGTTGTGCCTCTTCTATAACGTTAGGAAGTAGAGCACCTCATCTCTGAGTGATATTAAATACATGCCGGCCAAAGCAAGGATTGGCTCAGTTAGCTGCCCCTGGGAAAATGCAAAGCAGGTCCCTGAGGGGCCTTGGGTAGGTCACTGTGTGAAAAGATAGGTTGTATTACATTGTATCAAACATCCCTGTCAGTTTTAATAGACTATGATTCTTTGTTGTTTTCACAGCTACTTCTTATTTTGTCTCCCTGAGTTGTCTCTTTCTGAATGGGTGTCTAACTGTATACTAGTATTAAACCTTTTGAATATCCTGCTATTCTATTTCCATCCGCTTTCATTAAGTAGCCAATAATACAATGCTGTTCAGCTCTTTTTTTTTTCCAAAAATCACTTTTGTAAATAAATACATGTTCAGCACCTATAGAGCAACAAACTGAGAGGTGAAAAATAAAGAACTTAACATACCTATCCCTAAGGAATATATAAACTAGTCAAGGAAACCAGCCATTTAATATTGATGATAATAAAAACCAAGTTAGCTACTGTCAGTATTTAAGTGCTTAGTGTGTATGTGCTCAGATACTTGACAAGTATACTTTCAAGAACTATGAGGCAGTTGACTTACTCCTATTTTACAGATTAGTAAACTGAGTCTCACAAAGGTCAGACATGTTGCCCTCAGTTAAACATTTACTAAGTGGTAAAGCAATGTTACTGTAAAACTCATGTTTTATCACTCATTCATGTTACATCCCATGACTTTAACATAAAGCAGAATATATTGACATACAGAATATAAGGCCATTTCCATAGGGGACAAAGATATTAAATTTAAATTAAAATCCTTGGTTGGCTTGTATGAATTTATATTTTTCTACCTCCATAGAAAAAAAAGACCTGACTCCTGTTATGAAAATAAAGATTATAAAGTTAATGGAGTCTTTAATTCAACAAATATTTATTGAGTGCCTACTATGTGCTGAATAACATCTATGCACAGAGAATCAGCAATGAAAAATGGGCAAAAGTCTTCTCATACAGAGTTTGGCTGTAATATGTATTTCTCAAAAAGCAACAACAGTCTGACAAATAAATAACTCTGTGGTCAATCTTATAAGATGATGGATGCCTCCCCCAGCTTGATCTTCTTCTCTTGAATTTCTCATTTGTCTTAAAGCTATTGAAAAAAAAAATAACAGTTTGAGATCAAGACTAGTACAACTATTAGATATGTAAAAGTCGTAGTCTCTGGTGTTCTCACTAATAGTTCTCTTCTTCACCCATCTTCACTTTGTAAAAGATAATGAAATTACCTTAGTTATAGTTGTGTTTATATAGGGCTGATGTTTAATTTTATGTCAGGTTTAATGCCCAAACCTGATTAAATTATCTATTGTCTATGGAACTTTTAAGTATATTGGGATTAGATTTGCTCCAAGAACACTCATAATGAAGTTTCATCTTGCCCCACGACCCCTACACCACATCCATTTCAATAGATGAGAACTGGATTTTCCCTTTCAGTTTCTGTGGTCATTGAAATGTCTCTTAGACACTTCTGAATGGTGTCAGTCTTAGCTGAATTCAGAAGTACATATGACATTTCCCCCTTGCTTGTTTGGCAGACCTTTAAAATTAGTCAACTTTGAGAGATACGCTTTGGTTTTCTGAGTTCTTTGAAGATGAATCAGAAATCTTCTTTATCAAATTTAAAGTCTAGGCTTTTTCTACTTCTTTCTAACCTACATTTTCTCTGGTTCTATCATTTTTCATGACATACCCGGTCATGACATCCTGGTTTGGAGTCACTGTTCCCTGTGGTTTAAGTTTTTCTTAGACAAGCTGCAAGAAACTACAAAGAAGAAGACAAATGTTTTAAAATGAAATGTAGCAACCATCCTCTTTGGGAAGAAAACATTAATTACATTTTTGAAGGAGTTATAATTGGATTTTTACTTCTTCTTTTCTTGATGGTTATTCTAGCTATGGATTTAACATACTCCCAACATCTTTTATTCAGTCAATTTGAGAAAGGGAAGAAAGATTTATTTGTAATTATCAGAAATAAACACAGTTCCTGCAAAATAAACACAAAGGAACAGAACCTGGCTTGGATCCCACCTCGTTAAAGATGCAAATTAGGAACAGACCATCAAAATGAGAAGTTTCACTAATCCTTTCTCAACAATGTAAATCATTAAATTAGCCTGGGGCTCAATGGCATCTGCAGGGTGTAACTCTGGGTTTTATACAAGGGATCCCAAAAGGAAGAGCAACTTCCTTTGGGCTTCTCTCATTGTTCTAGTTGGTATTTACCTTGAGTCACGGGCACGGGGCATGTTCACTTAATGTCCATTCCTGCCTGCTGTTATTTCATTGTCTACCTAACTTATAGAGCCATCCATTCCTTGATTCTGGTCCATCTGTGATCTCTCTTCAAACCTTCTGGTCTATTTCCGGTTGATCAGCACCAGGCTGTCCTTCAGGTGCTGGCCCCAGGTTCCCTGAAGCAGATGTGTGCAGATCATCAATTCTAACTCAGACTGTGCAACTTGCCTTTGGGGAACATGACAATTCCAAATACAATAACACTGAAAATGAAGACAGAAATTGCAATGCCTTGTATTGGAAAATGGATGATCTTCTAGGCTTTCACCTGAAAGCCAGGAATAGCTGAATCAATGAAAGTCTGATCTATCTTCACCAAAAGAGCTATTGAGAAAACACACTGTGGTCTATCAAAACTGATTCCACATTAATTTGCAAATGATGGAATCTAATGGATTTCACTGAACAAAATACTTCTTCCCTCCTTAACCCCTACTTCAAAAGTGAAGTTATTCCAGAACACCAAACTATTTACACAAATAGTTTCAGTTTACAGTTAGCACATGAAGTCTCTAGATCAAATGTGCAGATACCTCTTACTTTTCTAATTCCTTTGGTATATAAAACTCTTCAGTAGAAACATTTTCTGTTTTTATTATGTAGAGTTTCAAGAAACTTCCTTGAATTTCTAAGACAGTTAAAAGTTTATGTTTGAGTCATCATGTACTTTGTTTTATCATATAGATGTCTAGAATGCCCTAGTCTCGACACATCACCAAAAAGTTCATCAAGGATATTACCTTCCCATTTGAAGCCCATCTTCAGGGGGAAACACTCTTTCTTGAAGGATATCAGAGATAAAAACCTGTGGTGCAGAACATCAGATCTCTAAGCAAATTTGCTGACTGCTCTACTGAAAAATAGATACGTATTCCAGGTATCAGGATTCATTGTCAATACAACTGAATTGTCCCTCAAGAAATTCTAGCTAGCTTGGAGCCCACTTCAGTTTCATCAGCCACACAAATATTACAGGTTCAGGGGGCAAAGACTGTAACCACAGCAGACCCTTGAACAAGACAGGGATCAGAGGTTCCAAATCGCTGTGCATTTAATAATTCCCATAAAGTTTTGACTACCCTAAAACTTGACTACTAATATCCTACTATTGACTGAAAGCCCTACTGGTGATATAAACAGCTGATTAACACTCACTTTGCATGTTTATATATATACACTATATATACTGTATACATATATACTGTATTCTTATAACAAAGTAAGATATATATATATATATGATATTCTTATAATAAAGTAAGATAGAGAAAAGAAAATGTTACTAAGAAAATGATAAGAAACAATATATTTCAGTACTGTACTATATTTATTGAAAAAAATTCACATATAAGTGGACCCATGTAGTTCAAACCCATATTGTTCAAGGGTCGACTGTAAATTCTATTCTAAATAGGATCTGTAATTATTGTAAGCACTTGATAAACTGAATAATACAAAGAATGACAATCCCTTTAGAAAATTATTTATTGTTCCATAAGTATCACATGTTTTACATGTCTCATATGTAATGAAGAAATTTCCCCCCTCACTATGAGACCAATTTCTTTGATTTAGCTTTATCCTATTAAAGCCGGTTTTATTGTACCAAATATTTTGTTGATTTGAATGCTCTGCTAAAGGCTTGGGCTTCTACTTCTCAATCTATGTCATTCTTACAAACCACTCTCCTTTAAGCTATATACATAGATATTGTTTTTTATCTAGATAGCAAGAAATACTGCAGCATTGATTTGCGATTTGAGATCCCTGACATAAATCCTAGGTTCTTCTGCAAATCTTGAAACACAACCTTTCTTCAGCATTGAGAACAAATTTTTAGTCCTTTCTTTTCTTCTTCTTCTTCTTTTTTTTTTCTTTTTAATCTCTCAAATACTCAGGGAATTAAAAACCAAACTCATATTTAAATCAGCTTTTCCCATCTTAATCTCACCATTTTATGTTGTATCATGGTGTTTTCCATCTGAAAGCAACTCTCCTGTTTGTCACAAAATCAACTTCCAAATTGAAGTACTAAGTACCAAGTATTTAGAAAGTGATTTGGTTCTCATAATGTCTCCAGTCTAATTTACATCAGTCACTTTCTTTTGCAGGCAACTGCTTCCATTCACTCTGAAAAGCAGAGGGCTAGACTTTTTTTAAGTTCAATGTTTGGTATAAAACAGATATTCTACTAATTTGCTTTGCAAATTGAACTCTGTGATTTTGTGTGTAATGCATTCTAAGAGACTTTGCAAATCCAGAAAAAGCTTGCTGTGCCATTCACACAAAGTTACTTAACCATTCTGGTTTTCACTTTTCCCAAGATGATCCTACCACTTATTTCTTCAGTAGAAGGGAATTTTGTGTGATTCCTAAGAAACATTGGCAAACGTTGCCTTTTTTGGGTGAGGAATGTATATAATAATTACTATTGTTGCTATTTAAATTGAAGAATCATGTAATTTTTTTTAACAATTCCTGTCAAAAACTAAATTTTAAAACCCCTTCCAGGATTGTAAGATTGTAAAGCTACAGCCTGAACTTTCCACAGCAGTGGCGGGGGTGGGGGGTGGGGGGGTGGATTGCTGAACAGAGTATTTTCTGACCAGGTGTTAAATGAAAAGAGAAAAAAGCCACTGACCTGGTGACCATATTCAGTCCCAAGTTTGCCTCAAATTAGACATATGGCCCTGAGAAAGCAAAGAGCATTGCCAGGCCTCAGTTATCGAATCTGGAATACCAGGGTATTAGGTCCAATGATCGCCGAGAGTTTTTGAATTGGAGGCTATAATTTAGGCTTTGTCTTTTTAACCTCTCTTAAGGAGCAATACTCTATTTAAAACAGCCTAAAAATAATGATGGTATGTATCATTATTTTTGATGGGCTTAGTACTGGATAACCTTATATTAAGTAGAACCAGGGTACAACTTCAGCAAGAGTGCATCCGCCTAATGGAAATGAGACCTAACAAAGAGCTCCTTTTCATGTATTTGAAAAAGGAAGTTTCAGTGAAATGAGTTGACTGTTTTTTTAGCTCCTGAGATGACCCACAGATTATACACGACATGTCATGAGTCCTGAGACTGTCCCAGTCCATAATGTCAGTCTTCATAGTATTTTTAAAATGCATTTTAGGCCTACTTTCAGTATGTACAAAGAAAATGCTTGATAAAGTCATTTAAATTGTGAAGGATAGTTTGCCTATGACTTTGGGATTTTTGCTGAATTATGCAGCGAAGTTCCCTCACTTCGAATAAGAACCCTCTTTGTTCTCTCATTGATTTGGACTGATGAGTTTATGAAGAACAATGCTTGTTTAGATGGCTGACAGTCCAAATTTGGCAGTTAACAAAAATGGTTTTGTTCTGAAGAGTAGGGCAAAGGCTATCTGTGTATTGAAAAAACTTTGATTCTAGAAACCAAATCAATCCCATCCTTAGCTAGAGGTACTGGAGGAGAAATATATGTGCAACTTTCCTTATCTGTTGGCACAAAAATAGACTCAGAATCAGGGATGGTTCAGAAGAAAATCTGAGTAATTGTATTTTGACTGAGATGGTTCAATTTCATAAAATGACATTTAACAACCAGATTCTGAAGGGCAGCAAGGAGGTGTCATGAGCCATAAAAGCAGAATAGTATGGAACTCGAGGATACCTAGGCCTATGGAGGCATAACATCTGCATTCAAACCCAACTTGGCTATTTACTTAGCGGTAAGACCTTGTGCAAGTTGCTTAACCTTAAAACACTTTTTACACAAGAGATAAGCTATGTAAAATGTATCAGTGGAATGGGACATTTTCCTTTTGCCAGGCTAAATTTATCAAGAAGTTAAGAGAGAATTAAAATTTGCCCAGTACCTTCAGTTAACATTTGTAGAGAAAAAATTTATGGAAGTGCTCACAGCTCATGGTGAGAGAAAATAACTTGTCCTGTGACATGCTGTAGGCAAATCAACATAAGTAGCATTCTAAGCAAGTTTAACTAACTTTATATCCAAGTGGACCACGCTTGTCTAGACTCAAAACATCAATCAAAATTGTGCGGTTAGATTTCTCTTAAGCTGGTTCTCAAGCGTCACTGAGCATCAGAATAATCTGTAGGACCTGTTAAACCAAGATTTCTGGGGCCCACTCCTGGAGTTTGGGGATCAGTAGAGCCAGAGTGGGGCCAGAAAATCGGCATTTCTAACAAGTCCCACCTAAGTTAAGCTGATGCTGTTCGTATGATGAACACACTTTGAGGACCAGTGGTTTCAACAATGCGATGAAATCTTCCAGTGCCTATTAGTGTAATATCATGACTATGGGAGCGTGGCAAAGGAAAATTAGAGAGAGATTATTGCATGGAATGATTGGTTTACTTCTTTCTCTCTGAATACCAGTACTTGAGGCAGAGGAAGAGAAATGGAGCGGCTAGTGTAGCAAGCCATTTTTTTTTAATTCCACTGCTAATGCATTTATCTTTTCAATCATATATTTAAATACTATGTGTGCATGGCATGCTTGATTGTGTGCATGTGCGCCCATGTGTGTGCATATACCGGGCACCATGCTAGATTCTGGTTATAGCTTAGAAGAGAGACAGGGGTCATGGAATGGGGGTGATGGTAGTCTTGCTTCACCTCTAGACTTAGCAACAGGATTTTGGACTATGATGTACAACTTAGCTGGAAAACAACTATTAGTTTAAAGGAAAATGTCGTACGAAATTATGGGACTTCTATGTAGAACAATTCATTTGTATAAAAACAATATGGAAAATAGGCCTTACAGAATCTTTAAGGATGATTCATTCTTTTCTAAGCACTAATAAGATCCAACTTTTTCTACTGCTTATTTATTTTTGGGTGAGAGACACAGAGCACATGTGGGGGAGGGGCAGAGAGAGAGGGAGACACAGAATCTAAAGCAGGCTCCAGGTTCTGAGCTGTCGGCACAGAGCCTGATGCAGGGCTCAAACTCACAAACAGAGGGATCATGTCCTGAACTGAAGTTGGAAGCTTAACTGACTAAGCCACCCGAGTGCCCCAGATTCAACATTTATATAAGTCTTACTAAGTGGCAGACACTAATCTACAGACATTAATCAATTTAGCCTCACAACAATCTTATGAGGTAAGGTGCTATCAGAACCCCCATTTAAAATTAAAAAAAAAATGGAAGAACAAATAACTTTTTACCTTACTGCTAAGATCATTTTACACAATGTATACTTGATAAAGAACATTTGAATTTGTGAAATATTAATGAATGAATGATGGACTAGCATGCTTTCAGTGGTGCGAAGGTATTTGCTCATTGATAATAGCTCATTGTCTTCCACTCCCCAGCCAGAACTATATCGAGTTTGCTGGGGATCCTCTGGGTCAATTGGAGAGCAGGTGAAAGTCGCTGTGGAAAATGGTCTGTTGATTTTCACAGGATTATCCATGTTCTCTTTGCAACTGCATCTCCCTCTGTTATTTCTCCTAGCAACTAACTCCATTTCCTTTCCCAGCAGGATGGCCTCTAAAGTGTCCCAGAGCTTACATAAGGCACATTTTAAAAATGTGGGATAACGGTTATTGAGCATCTCTTATAGATCCGGTGCTGGCCTGGCTGTCCCAGTGACAGCACCTGATTCACTCCCGGGGTAGGGTGGGGGGTTGCAAGCATTTTGTGCTAATAACTTATAGTGTTTTCATCCTGTTAGGAAATTGGATGCTGTGAAATGGAGAATAAAGGCCCATGCCCATCCAATATGATTACCAAGTCTGATGAACATCTGATTATTTTCATGATTTAAATGTTCATCTAACTCAGCATGAGAAGGAAGCAGAATTTGAAACCAACTCTACTCTTTCTCCCCGAGATCAATTTTTGTGCTTGTGACCAGCCTAAGGTGTTATTTCACAGAGTGGGCGGAGGTATCTAAACTCTAGTTGACAGTATTGACAGATTTGAGAGTGTTGATTAAGGGACATGATATGGCAAAATACCCTCCTGGTTGCAACCTAGTGTTTGCAGAATCATAAGCTTGCAGAACACGTGCTTCAATCAGCTGGCTGTGTAAGAATTCAATCATCGTTAATCTAACACAATGCAGCACCTGCTCCCCGACTGATTTCTAGTGTTCTTCAATCAAAAGCAGCAGAAGAAAAGCATCATTTATTGCAAGCAATGTTAGCAGACCTGAAAATTCAAGAACTTAAAGTTCAATAGGAAGATCAGGTTCACCTTTTGCTCCTCTTCCTCTCATTGGGATGCTACAGAAAGGGTGAGCTATTGTTCACAGAGAAAGTGGGAGAAGGTTGGGTATGCCCATATAAAATGAGTGCAATAATTAGATGCTGGTAATTAACATTCCTTGCCACCCAGCTCTTGCAGCTATAGGATCAGTCATTTTGGGGGGGTTTGGCTAGTTTCCCTCCAAGCTACAGAACAGAAAACACAGGACAGATGAGACTAGTAGGTTGTATTAAAAGGGGCCCGACCACATTGCCCTCTACCCAGACTCAGACCAAGAAGCTGGCCTATTTGCAGGAAAATTAACAAATCATTCACCTAATCGGAAATGCTTTCAGTACTACAGGAAAGAAACCATGGGAATATCACACCCCTACATTTTAAGCTTCCTGAAGGCAGGGATGACAAAGTCTTACCCACAACTTTATCCTAGATAATTAGAATGACTACTGGCTAATAACAGGTGCTCTATAAATGTTTGCTGAATGAATACTTAAACAAAGCAGACAACACCAATTTTTATGTGCAAAGATGCCTTCCACCACTCAAATTCACGCAACAATAATTTTAAAATGTTCAGAGGCACCAGGGTAGCTCAGTCAATTAGGTGTCCAACTTTGGCACAGGTCATAATCTCATGGCTTGTGAGTTGGAGCCCCGCCTGAGTTTGAGCCCCGCGGCGGGCTCTGTGCTGACAGCTCAGTGCCTGTGGCCTGCTTTGGATTCTGTGTCTCCCTCTCTTTTTGCCTCTCCTCTGCTCCTGTTTTGTCTCTATGTGTCTCTCAAAATGAAATAAACATTAAAATTTTTTTAAATGTCCATTGACTATTGCATTGAAATTGAAAGTGCATCAACTTTTCCCATTGACTTTAAATGTCCCCCCCCAAATGGAAACAATGTAATTATCCTAAAGCAGACACTAATTAACAATGGAAATTGTGTTCTGTAAATTCAAACCCTTAACATGAGAGTACAATTCACAGTACTTGACTGGAGGTAGAAAATATGTGACTCTTACAAGTAATGGAGAATTTGGTATCACTGGAGAATATGTCCTCAGTCCCCAGCTCATTGCCCAGAAGGATTATTTTACAGCAGGTTGAATTCTTGACTAATTAGCTTCAAAACAGCTGGACTACTGGATAAACTCTATCTTAATGCACAGTATAAGAGCAAATAAGGATAATTAAACTTTGATTTCAGACTAGGCTGAAAAGGAGAGTGAGTGGGGAGACTGTTAAAAATAGCAGAGGGAGACAGCCTAGTAGTTACCTCATAAAATCCCTCATTGAGATTAAAAAATAACTTATTGTTAATATTTTGCTACTAATTTTGATAAATTTTTCTCTCAACCTAATTATGTAATATGCTTTGGGAAACCCCTAATCAAGTCCACTGGGGCCCTAAACGATTTGAAACAATTGTAAAAAATAATAACTTGATTCATCAGAAACATGCACCTAACAGAATTAGCACCTAAACTTCCTGTGGGCAAAAGTAATAACATCCTCAAAACAAAGAATATATACAAAAAGGAAAATTCAGCTGAAAGATGATGAAGCCATACTTCATGGGAAGTGTTATGAAGCATTCTTGCCAAATGAGAAATCTGTAAATTACCTGGGTAAGCAATCAGCTCCAGATTATAATTGCCAATTTGAGAAAATTTCACCAACAATTAAGCAAAATCAAATAACCCATTTGAGGAAGTGGAGTTGTGACAGGCCACCACCTTCTCCTCCTTGTTAAGGTTTACTATAATTTGTTTTTATTTTCCTTTAGAAATTGAAATTCCATTCTCTTTTATTGGGTTAGAAATAATCAAGGGCCAGCAGGGAGGGAGTCAGATACATCTAAGAGTAGTCTCTGAGTGATTTGGTTTCAGCATGAAAATAGGAGTCATGTGGGTCTGGCTGGAGATTGTTGTGACCCAATAATAAGAATCTTAAACTCAAACTACAAAAGCCCACAGGATTCATTATTCTGATTTATCATATCAGATTAGTTCCATAAATTAGAATGCAAAGTAAACTCACTGCAGGAAGGCTGCTGGAGGCTCAGGTTTGATTTTGTTCCTAGAACTTCTCACAGCTCTGCCACATGTAGTGATGGATCTTGGGGGAGGTCATTTAAACTCTTTGGAGTTCAACTTCCCTTTGCTAGAGAATGAGGTTGCTTCTATGTCCTTAAATCAACATCTTCTTCTATAAATACGTAATGAGTGCCTGTTATGTGCCAGATACTGTGCTAAGTAAAGAAGATATAAAAATAAGCAACCACTGTGTGCAAGTTACTGCAAATAGCTTCCTAATATCCTGTCTTCTTTTCCTCCTTACTAAGAGAATCCCACTGCTGCCCAAGGTGGCAATGTGCCTAACTAAAACACTCATCTCCCTAGACTTTTCTGCAGCCAGGGCTGACCACGTGATTCAATTCTGTCCAAAGAGAAGTAGAAGTTGAGAAAGGAATTTGGGCATTTTTACTGAATATATCTGAATTTCATATGAATTTTTACTTTCCAGATATGGATACTGCTATTTTCCCCTTTCTTCCTTATTTCCGTTCTGGTATAATGAAGATTAAAAATTTGGAATTGGAGCTGTTATCCTGAGACCAGGAGGTGACAGTGTTAAAATAAAAACCATAGACTAAAGGTGGCATAGAGGGAGAAAAAAGACCATGTCTGGGACATTAATGACACAGAAAAGTCTCTGGCGAGCTCCACAAAGCATAGCTTCAGAATCTTTTGTTGAGAAAAATCAATTCCCATTTAATTCAGACTTTCTTACTTGCAGCCAAATACAACTTCAACTGATGCACTATGTCCGTGCCCTGACGTGTGTAGGGGATTTCAAACTCATGCACAAATACGTTACAGTAAAATGTGGTGAATGTTGGGGAAAATCTAGAAAAAAAAGATTGAGAGAAATCAAGAAAGAAAAAGAGATAGAGAGACTGTTCTTTGGAAGCACAGCACTTTAGCACTTTGCTTGTTCTTTCTGGGTGTGATTGTCAAGCAAATCTTCCTGAAATATAATATGCTGTGTGACCCACGAAGGATGAATATTGTTGGTTGGGTGAAGAAGGGAGTAAAGATAAGGTGTAGTCAAAGACAAAGAGAGCATAAACAAAGACATGGAGGCATGAGTAGTATTATAAAACCATGCAATTCAAAGGGACACTGAGAATGGGGCTGAGGGGAAAGGAGGTAAGTGGGCACAAAGTGCTAAGAGCTTGTACAACACAGTAAGAAGCATGAGCTTTATTTTGAAGAAGCTAGTGAGACGGCAAAGGGTTTTCAAGATGGGTTGGAATAGTTCCACTAGTCAAATCTAGGCTTAATTGATGCATCGGAAAAAACACTTGTCAGATCGGGGCACACCGTATGTTTATTCAATGGCAGTGAATGTGAGAAGAATCTGTTTCCTGGACAAGCTAGGAGAGCCTACATTAGGAACTACTAGATCTAGTTGATCTCACTAAGCTAATGCACTGGTAACCTTTCCTTCCTGACACCACATTAAAATGATAGTAAAGGGAAAAATAGCCTTATCACATCAAAGAGAATAGGAGAAGGCTCATCAGAAAACCTGGAATTTCAGTCTCTGGAAGCATAGAAAGAGAACACAAGAGTAGAAGCAGTCAGACCTCCAGAAGATGCTTTCAGCCTCTCAAACAGATTTCAGAGGGACTTGGGATTGAAGGCAGAGGTACTGAAAATGAGGAGCAGGGCTGAAAAAAGAGGAAGAACTTGCTCATCCACAAAGCAATTGTACTAATTTGTTCCCTAAGCCTCTCCTTTACCTCTTTTACAGAGTGCAGGCCCAGTATTATCCCAGGCAAAAAGACCACATGACTTCTCTTTTAAAAAATTAAACAAGCTGCCAAGAAGTTTGTCTCATTCTGGCATTTGGGAATATCTAAGACTAAAGGTTAGTTCCATATCTATATTAACAAATGTGTGACCTGCCAGTAAATAAGCTTAATCACATCCAGCGGCTTTGGATTTCATGGCAGAAACCTAATGTAAAAAAAAAAATTATACATTTCCAAGAGAAGAGAAAACCCACAGTGGTTATCCTAGAATATCAGTCCACTTCTTCATAAAGATGTATGTCTGGTTAAATATATAAGACAATTATCAAATGAAAACCAGTTAAAAAAGAAGCCAAGATACACAAAGAGAACTGGCCTTAGAAGAAACAAGGAACTGAATAGAAAGTATTTTTAAGGGCCTCTAATTTGTATTCTCAAGAGATTTGAGATTTGAGATACTGTACCAATAAAATATAAATAAGATACGATGAAAAAGTAATAATTGGGAACAAATAGCAAACCCACAGGAATTAAAATAATTATTGTTGTATTAAAATAAAGTTGATAGTGTATGAGATAAAATATAGGGAATTTCAGAACATAGAGGCAAAAAGAAGACAAAGACAGAAAATAGGTATGTGGAAGCAAAACCTGACATGGTCAGGAGAACAGCTTGGGGAGCCAGACTACCAGTTAGAAAACTGCCTATCACTTAATAGCTGGGACCTAGAATTTTCTCCGTATCCTTATGCTTCAACTTTCTTATCTTTGAGTTAGGATGTTACTGCCTACCTGTTACAATTATCGTAAAGATGAATGAATTTGTGTAAGTGGTTTGGTTAGAGCAACTCCTATCAGAATAAAGCAACATCTTGAAGGCTTCTAAAGAAAAATAGATATATTTGTCTGCTCTCAGGTATTGGAAGTCTATAAAGGATCAATCATCAGGGCTGGAAGCAATTTTCTTATTATGAACCCTGGATGAACAAAGGTAAATGTGGCAAAACAATTTTTAAATGTTTTTATTTGTTCATTTTGAGAGAGAGAGAGAGAGAGAGAGAGAGAGAGAGAGAGAGAGAGGAAGGGAGGGGTAGAGAGAAAGGGAGAGAGAGAGAATCCCAAGCAGGCTCCACACAGCCATTGCAGAGCCTGACACAGGGCTTGAACCCACCAACTATGAGATCATGACTTGAGTCAAGACCAAGAGTCAGATGCTTAACTGACTGAGCCACCCAGTTGCCCAAACGAAACAATTTTTGAAACTAAATTTCTATAATTGCCTCTAAGAAAATATCAAATGTATATATTTTCAAAAACCCAGAAAACTTAACTCCCACATAAATTTTCTGAGGAGGTTACTTGACTATGTACTAAAGCCTAACTAAGTATGAAAACAAACAAAAAGGATGATGTAGGATAAAAGAAAAGGTGGAATTAAACTAGGAACAAATGGAAGTAAATCCTAAATTAATAGTAGATTGACAGGCCTAGAGAGCAAGTCATCCAAATAAGAACCAGAAGCCAGCGGGTACTCACAAATGCCTTTAAGAAGAATATATGGATTCCAACATTAGAATGAAATACTATGAATATTATGAATGAAGATATTAAGGACATTTCTTATTTCATATATATTATATATACAGATGTGCATACATTTATTTTCTTAGAAAATAATAAAGTCAGTTAGAAACTCTAAATAAACAAAAACAACAACAAAGATAAAGTTCAAAAAAGGAGAGAACTGAAATGCTGAATAAAGTTAGCAATTGATAGAGGACAAAAAGCAATGCATTTGACCTAGGTAGTAAGACATTTAAAGTCAAATGGCCTAGAGACTGTCCCACTAAGCCACTGAGAAGGAAAGCACCATTTATAAAACTATAATGCAAATGGCTCTTTAAATCTTTAGGATCAACTTAGAGACAAAATATATAAAGTGAAATATGGTTACAAACAGAGGGCTAATGTTCACCCGTGAAGGCCTAGATATGCAAGGAGTGAAGGATGTTAAATGGACCTGTCGAGACTTGGAGCTCCATCTTATAAGTGGTGAGTAGATAGATGTCATTGAAAAGTAGGAGTATAGATGCAGAAATTGGATGTATTATTTTGATAAAATGAAATAAAATAGTTGAACACATTGTACATACTTGTTAGAGTCAATCACTTGACATCTGTTGGGACTCTAAGCCTCTGTCATCCAGAACAAAAGTGATGGAAAGTCTTGGCGCTCCCCACCAGACATAGGTGCCTGTTCCTGCTTTCGGAGCAAGTTTATCATGCTACTTCCTTGCTTCTTCATAGATGTTCAAAATGAAGCCTCCAGAAAAAAATAGATGTATCTGAGGAGGCCAGCAGAATTCAACCTTCTCATCAAGAGAAGATTAAAATCTATTTAGAGGTGCATATAGTATAGAAAAATTCCAACATACAATCCCCTTGTGCCACACCCTGGGAGCCCCCACTTGAACCCTGCTTCACCTTAGCACCTTCCCCCCTCTCAGAGATCTCTCAATAAAGTGTATAGATTTGGGGTGCCTGACCCTGGTAAGTGGGCAGTGTGTCCATGCAACTGAATGAGTTCATTTAATTAGGAGTTTATTTGTTTGAGTTGTACATGAATATACCAAATTACATTATCAGATCATAGCACTGCTTCTGATTTATTCCTTCTTTGTTCTTCAAGGCTTCGTACATCTAAGCAATTAACCTCTCAAAGAGCTGGAGAACA
This sequence comes from Suricata suricatta, assembly GCF_006229205.1. NCBI lineage: Eukaryota > Metazoa > Chordata > Mammalia > Carnivora > Herpestidae > Suricata > Suricata suricatta. The sequence goes on along the minus strand of NC_043710.1, from coordinate 81,881,120 downwards.
CATAATTATCCTCATTTGTCTAAACGTCGCCAAGATGGCCGCCTTTCAATTAACCTTCTGGGGATGGAAGAAAGTTGGAGTGATATAGTGATCATTTTTAACCTTACTGTATGCTTTTTTAATGTAATTTAATTGAAATAGCCAGATGATAAAATAGTCAGATACTGTTTCCACAGGTAAAAGGATCAAGGGGGGTTTTGAGGGAGAGATGACTGGAAAGTCGACAGAGCTAATGGACCAGATGATGCATTGTATGAGAGAGAAGTTCGGCACAGCAATATGTAGAACTGCATCCATGAGCTTCAGAGCCAAGGCCCATTGGAATGCCTGAACCAGAGAGCAACAGACACATATGCTCCAGCCTTTTGTTAGCTCCAGCAGACTGTGGGAGACCAAGGAATAAATGATATTATTGCTCAAAGCAGAGAGGTTGAGGAGAGGAAAGGAACCAACTGTTATTTAATACCTAGGGTCTGCCAGCATTTTGCTAAGCACTTTAGGTAAAGGATCTCATTTAACATATTTTAGTTATACATGAATATACCAAATGATACCTCTCTAGTCACTGCTAGCTGATGAGAACAAAAACAGGCCTACCAGGGAGGACTCTTTGTATAGCTGTATTACATTATTCAGGGATATGGCTGAGAAAAGGTTCAAAGAGTGATTGCTTCTATCAATCTGCAGACTTATTTAATGGAGTGAGATCAATTGCCCTAATATAACCATCTATAGCATGCTTTATAGGCCTCTTCTTCACCGTATGAATCTTTCAATTCTAATATGTACAAACATACTGCATACTACTAGGTGATGATTCAGAGTGTGTTCAGGTCTGGGTAGCACTTCCAAAGAAAAATAGTAATAAACACTCATGTGTCTAGAAACCATGTCATAGAAGGAATCATGAAGGAACTGGAGATGTTGAGCCTGAACTTAAATGTGGGGCAGGTGTGACAGTTACCTTCGAATAGAAGAAGGTTTGTCATGTAAAAGAGAGAGAAGAATTATTCAGAGGAAATGAGTGAAACCAATAAGCAGAGTTTTCAGGATGATAGAAATGGCAAATTTATATTCAGCCAAAATTTAACTATCAAGACGTGCCATGATAGAATATGCCTCCTATTTTGAGGCATTATTATTTATAGTATGCGCCTGTCACAATGAATATTTAAAGTGGGTGCTAAATAAGCATTTGTGCAAGAAATATTGGAAAACAGATTTTTGCACTCAATGGGTAGACTGAGGGGCTTCTCTAGTTGCTTCTTACTCTTCAGTTATAATTCTATGACTATCGATACTCACAGTCACAAATCTAATGACTTAACTTACAGGAATTACCATTTTCTGTTTTCCCAAGTACATTATATTTCTCCCTTTGTAGTCCAAGATCCTTCACATAATAGTGAGAGTATCTTATTTGTACAGAAGTGTCATGAAAAAAAAAGAAAAAAAAAACTTTGAAAGTCAATTATCACTTCCACATGTGCAATTCTCTCTATCTGAGATGTAATTTGAGATGCTAAAAGAATCATTGTTATTTCCTTCTACTCAGCTATGACCAAAGGGCAAAATGGATTATTGATGAAAGAATTGAAAATCAGACATAGTAGGAAACAGAGCTAAAACTCACCTGGATCCCCCTTACTTTATTGGTGTTATTGGAGTACAAGTGATTTACTCAGGCTCCATCAAAAGAAAAGGTCAGAGAAGATGAATATATTTTTTGCTCCTCAGGAATCATTTAAAGGTCGTTAATTGAGAGATGGATGAAGCTGGAAATTTTCTCAATGAATCAGAATAAAACAGTTCCAGAGAGCTCTAAAAATCAGCCACACACAAAAATAATACCTTTCCTTTACACATAAAATATGGCCATCAATACCACACAATATAAAGAAAGAAGACAACACATTAATAGGTCTTATTTTCTGAATTTCTTTCATTTCACATTGAGCATATTTAAATGCAATGGCCATTTGTCTCCTGTTGTGAGTTTCTTATTCCTTAGCTTCATAGGATATGTTGCTTCACTTTCCTTCATGTAAGAGAGGCAGGTATTTAAGAAACAGAAAGAGAGCCTCCCCATGTTGTCACTTCTTTTCTCCAAAATTCTCTGACAAGCTGTGCTCTAACTCCCTGCAGTGATATTCATCAATAATGCACAGTGGATAACCCGGTGTCTCCACCTGCATCAGTGGGACCCCTTTCACTTGTCTGATGGAAACAGGTCAGCATCCAGCATGGTTTGTGATAAAAGGTAAAACTCTTCAAGCAGGCATTGTGGGGTTTTTTTTTTTTTTTTTGGTTTTTAACAACAACAACCACAACAACAACAACAGCAACCAACTTTTTATTCTGAAATACTTTTAGATTTATAGTAGAGGAATTGCAAAAATAATAGAGCTCCTGTAATAAAACCTCTCTTAACATCATGTGTAACTATGGTACAATAGTCAAAACCAAGACAGTAACACTGGTGTACTATTAACTAACCTACATATTGTTTTCACATTTCCCCAGTGTTCTTACTGATGTGCAGGACTGTATCCACCAATCCACACTGCACCTAGTTGGCCTGTCTTTTAGGTCAGTTTTAATCAGTGACAGTACCTTGGTCTTCCTTTGTCTTTTATGACTTTGATTTTAAACAGTAGTGACAGGTATAGAGTAGAATGTCCCTGAATTTGTTTTTTTTTAATATTTTCTTATGATTATACTGAGTAAGGATACCAGAGATGACTTTCCTTCTTACTGCATCATATTGGGAAAACATGAAATCCACAAGGCATTCCTCATGATGGCAATTTTGGCCACTTGGGAAGGTGGTTATCTGTTAGGTTTCTCCTCTGTAAAGTTACAATTTTTCCCCAAGTATGCTCTATTCATTAGAAGACAGTCACTAAATTGAGCCCACACCAAAAGGAAAGAGGACTAAGTTTTACTTCTTGGAAAGAAAAATAGCAAAAAAAAAAAATGTGATTTGTTAAAACAAACACAATGAATAATATATATTGGGGAAACATACATTGAGGCTATGCAAATATCCTTTTTCTCCTTAAAGTTTTGCCCACTAATTTGAGCTCTCTTTGTTCCATCTTGTCTTGAGCAGGCATTATTTTCTTTCTTTCTTTTTTTAAAATTTTTTAATGTATTTATTTTGAGAGAGAGAGAGAACACAAGTCAGAAGGGCAGAGAGAGGGAGAGAGGGAGAGAGAGAGAGAGAGAGAGAGAGAGAGTAAGAGAGAGAGAGTCTGTCCAAAGCAAGCTCCAGGCTCTGAGTTGTCTGCACAGAGCCCAACATGGGGCTTGAACTCATGAACCAGGAGATCATGACCTGAGCCAAAGTCAGACACTCAACCAACTGAGCTAGCCAGGCGCCCCAAGCAGGCATTATTTTCAACACAAGTTTACTTTAATGGTTTACATAAACATGTTTTAAATAAATTACCATATAATTTACCAAATAAAATACCATATCTCAATTACAAAACAAATGTTTAATGTTTATTAAATGTCTGTAAAATCGCCAGTAATCTAACAAACCTTCCTCACTTGTAAGCTAGGACATAATGAACATAGTGTCATGGTTCTCCAACTTCGGTGTACATTGGTGTCATATATGGAGCTTGTTTAAAATGCAGAGGCCTGGGTACTGGACATTTTTGCTGAACATGTACTTCATGTAGAACATAGTTAAGTGGACTGATGTAAACCAAAAGCGTGACAGTTGTCTATTAGGAAGTGTTTTTGTTTTCTTTTGATTGTAACAGTAATCAGTGACAGAGTATAAAATGGTATACTATGTATATTATAGGGTTTATGATCTTTATTTGGATACAAACTTCCTGAAGGTAAGAGCTGTCCCACCATTCAAATAATCATTAAGTAAAATACCTAAACTATTATCAGTGTGGTGGCACACATTACAAAGGAGATTACAAAGATACACAAGACTTGGCTCTGCCCAAAGTTGCTCACAGTCTGCTTGGAAAGATAAAGCGATTCGTTCATTAACTGTTTAATAGTTGTCATATGGTCAATGTTGGGACGGACTTTAAAAGTAATTGAAGAATCACAAAAGGAGAGGGGGAGGGCCTAGAAAATCAGGAGAGGCTTTGTAAAGGAGGCTTCATTAAAGATGGACCTGGGGCGCCTGGGTGGCTCAGTCGGTTAAATGTCCGGCTTTGGCTCAGGTCATGATCTCGCGGTTCGTGGGTTCAAGCCCCGTGTCGGGCTCTGTGCTGACAACTCAGAGCCTGGATCCTGTCTTCAGATTCTGTGTCTCCCTCTCTCTCTCTGACCCTGCCCTGCTCAAGCTGTCTTTCTCTGTCTCTCAAAAATAAATAAAAAACAGAAAAAAAAGCTGGACCTTAAATGTGGGAGAGGAGAAGGAGGAATAAGAAGAAGAGGAGGAGGAGGGGGCAGGAAGAAAGATAAAGGAGGAGAGAAAAGCCTGAGAAAAAGATTCAAGGCATAATCACCACCAGGACAGAGAGGTGGGTAGGTGAATGAGATCTGCTGACGAGGACACTGAAAGCCAGATAATACATCTGAACTTGATGTGAATAAAACAAGGCAGTATCAAAAGGACAGCCTAATGACAGTTTTGCTTTTTTTTTTGTTTGTTTTAAGGTAAAAACCAATCCAACTTTTACTACTTTAAGAAAAAAACCCACAAATGTTTCCATGCAGACCAAGACACTCAATAATACTGATGATGAACTGATGTAAAATGTTGACAAATGGGAAAAAAATGGAAAGAACCCAAAAGAATGACGTTCGAATAGGACAAATACATGTAAGCACACTTAAAGGAGAGATAGGACTGCCCAGAACATAATGGGGCTTGGTTCCTGGATATGAATATTAGAAACGTTCTTAACTTTACACAAATTTAATTTAAAATAAATGACCTGATTTGGATTTTTCACACTAGTCTGTTAAACTGGATATTATGTCTATTTAAACTCTGAAGAAATTTAGGTTCAGAGAATGTTACTGATTCATTCAAGAAAATAAAGCTAACATTAACGATTGGCAGAGTGTAGTCTTTTGATGTCACATCAAGCATCCCCATGGTGGGTGTGTGTGTGTGTGCATGTGAGATATATATATATATATAATATATATGGTACATACATGTTCATAAGCAAAGAGATCCTTCTTTCCCTTCCCTATTCCTTCTATTTTACCATCTCTCCTTTAAAATAGCAAAATTCACGTCAGTAGGGTACACATAGGAGTAGTTTAAGGAGTGAATATTCAACCAAAATAACAAGACTGCCGTAAACACAGAAGCTCTAGCTCTCATAATTGGAAGAGCCTATATGAAAAAATCTGGAGGACTTAATATTGTTTATAATGTGTCTATCCTTCATATTCCCTCACTCCGAAAGCTCTTGTGCTATAAGGTGGTGGCAGGTAGCTGTTCCTGGAGAGGAGGAAAGAGGTGGTCGTACAGCTATATCTTGCAGAAATGTACCGCGGAAAATGAGATTGGATGTTGTATGCAATTGATTTTGTAGAGGCGAATGGGAGAATGAATGTAATTAATGGAGCTGTAGGCTATTCAGGACTTCAGGCTGGTTTTCTCAAAATCCATAAAATGTTCCACAGGTGCCCCCCACCATCCCTCCTCCTCAACAAGTGGTTGGGCACAAATGTGCCTGTCTCCATGGAGAGAATGAAGGTCACTGCTTAATAAAGTTCCCTTTTGGTGGAAGAGCTGTCATAGTGAAATTGTCTGTATTTATTTTAATAAAAGAAAGGTTTGGTTGCAATACTGTCTGACACAGGGCACATTCTTCCCTCTCTTTTAAGCAGTATAGTCTAATAAATATGTATCATTTCTAACAGAAAGTACTGGGTCAAACTCCCACCCCAAGAACACGGGATTAAGAAGACGCTGTGCCAGCTGCTTTGCCACAGCTCCGCCGCCGCATGTCAATAAAATGTGAGGTTCATCACATTTCATTCGCTGACAAGCATGGCCTTCCAATTCATCTCTGAGCTGCCGCTTCCCGCTCAGCATGAAATCGGGCCCACCGAAAAGCAATTTCGGGTCCTGCTTCTTGCAGGTTTTCCAGTTTTGATGTGGGGCTCTGGCACTGGGCAGCCTGAAGGCCAGGGAATGAGAGGGGAAATAACATGCGGTTTACAGAAAAAAATGTTATAAAATAAAAATCTAAATCTTACTGGCCTGAATTGGCTTAAAGCACACCTCTCTTCATTAATGGTGTAGTAGAGTCTCGTCTCTAAATTTAAACAAAGTTCATTTCTGCTTTGCAGGGCCAGGGTCTGGATATGCTTTTCACACCTCAGCATGTTCTCATTTAAAAAGACATCTGCTTTTTCCTCCTTCTTTTCTACATTTCTAGTCCCTTTGTTATCTGGAAAAGCTTGGGAGTTCCTTCAAGACTTTGAGAGAGCCAGTCATTATTTCATTCTGAAAATGTAATGTCACCCAGAACAAGATGCCTTATCATAAAATTATAATGACACTGTGCTTCATAATTCATCATGCGCTTTATTTGCCGATTCATTAATGAATCCATCCAAGATTCCGGGATAATGGCCTCTAATTCTACAGGTGCAATACTTTATGGTAATTGCTCTAAATTACAATTACCTTTTCCAATTTCCAGGAAGGTTTTGGTAAGGAATCATCTCATTTATCATTAAGGTGAATATCTTTACACTCCCTTAACTAATATGCAGTAGAAAACTCTTAAGAACTTTGCAAAATAAACATGTTTTATCTTTAAAAATAGAAATTGCTTTCCTGGGACCTAATGTGCAGCATTTCCTTTGAAAATATCTAAAATTATAAAAATCATTTCATATCATTATGGACAACTTAAAGCACAGAGGGGAAACAATCACTCCAAATCTCCTATCCTAAGGCAAGCTATGTTATTTTATATATTCAACCCTCAGATCCCAGACCTAAGATGGGCTCAGCTAGAAATCTGGAATTGGTCAGAGAATTGGCGTTCCATCTCATTTCTTGCAGCATTCAGGGTCAACAGCTGGGCCCCTAAGCTACCAATATGAATGCCAGGCAGGAAAGGAGACTTCTCCAGGTGTCATTTTGTTATGTGCTCCACCTGTGGAAAGCTGTTTGGTAACAGTGTCAGAACAATCCTAATTATTGACCCAGTAATTCCACAGCGGGGGAGATTTCCTATGAAATGACCCTCTCTCAGATCTCCCCTGCAAGTATCTTACAGGAAAAAGTGTCACTCAAGTGTTAGTCATAGCAATGGAAACAATCTATGTGAACAGTATTAGGAGACTGGTTAGTTAACTTACATTACGTCCTTAGGACAGATGATGATATAGACATTTGAAAATATTTAAAAAATGTGAATTATATGTGAAAATTTAAGTTATTGCATAAAAGCATAAAGCAGTATAGTTTAGAACCTATAAAGCAACACAAGACTGAAAGAATATCCAGCAACACGTTGCCTACCTCTATCCAGTTGGTATGGTTAGTAATGACTTCTCTTTTTTCTTATGTTTTTTTTTTTTTCTGTTCTCTTTTGAAGACATTAAGACATGTCTAATGAAGCTATTTCTAATTTTTGTTTACCAAGTCTGATTAATAAAACATTGCAAGTCCATCCACAATGTTGGACATAGTGCAGTGGACACTGCATCTGCCTGAAATACTACCTCCTGTGAATAAGTCTAAGGTAAATCATGTACTAGCTGCTCAGCAGTTTTCACACAGAAGACCTAGGAAGATGCTTCAAAACCCCGTCTTCTACATTAGCTTCAAGGACAGGAGAAAGAAAGCGGCAAAAGCTAGAGAGAACTGGCTGAGTTCGCAATGCAGTGACATAATGAAAGCATAAAAGTTAAAGTCAAAATATCAATTGATAAATCTTGACTTTGGGCTCTGAAGCTTGACAGGAAACCTATAGTAGGTGATGTTGGTGCTGGAGTGGAAACAGGCCGAGAGCACTGGCTTATCGAATGTTTTATTTGAGTAATGGGCCTTGCAAATTAGCACCCCTGCGGCCTGAAATACATAACTTTTCAAGGACACGCGGGTTTTCAATTCGACAGGTGATACGGGGGGAAAAATCTCCAAGGGGAGTTTTGATTTCTGTACTTTTCAGACACAGTTATATTTTATTCCAGCTAGGACGATGTGGAAGATAGCAGAGAGCTCTGAGGGTGAGCTGAGGGCTTGGAGAGGAAATGGAGCAGAAAACAGCTCACAGTACAAAGGAAGGGAGGGTTCCCTGGAGAGAAAGTGGGAAGGACCGCTGGGTCCTAGAGACACCTGAAGCATCCTAGCCTCTGCCCAAGGGGAGGGAGGGGCGGGAAGCTGCAGACACAACACAGCACCAAGTCCCAAGGAGGAAATTTTACTCCCACTGTTTCCTCTCTTACTGACCCCTCTCCTCCCTCTCTCTTTAGTGCTCTTGATCTCACCAGTCAGAGAGTAGCTCAACAGTGGCTTTTCCTAGAAGATAGTTCAAGTCACTCACCCACTCATTCATTTATTCAACACCTACTTCTTGTGCCTCCACTGTGTGCCAAGCACCAGATTAAATGCAGCAGAGAAGCAGAGGGATAGTACATAATTTCTGCCCATGAACTGTTACAGCGTGACAGTATGGTGGGGTCTCAAGACAGACTTTGAGACTGGGAAGACTGGGATTTCATCCCAAGTTCTACCACTGCTAGCTCAGTGAGCTTGAACAATTAACCTCCCATTTCCGCATCTATAAAACGGGGATAATGAAAATAGAGGTAAATATATGTAAGGTGCATTATGAGACATGGTTGATGATCAGCAGAAGGCATTTATTTATTTATTTTTTAATGACAGGCCAATCTGACTTTGCAAACAAGTGTATGTTTCTTAGAAGAAAAGTCAGTGCCAAGTAATTTCATTTATCTATCCCCTAGGGTAATCAGCACAGATGTGGCTTATAGCACTAAATGTATCTATCTGTGGAAAGAAAGGGCAGTGGCTTGCCAGGTGAGAAAACTGTTTCTGGGGCTAGCTGAGGGTCTGCACACTCTAGCCCCACCTCCATGTCCAGGTGAGTAATGGCAGTGCTGTAGGACCTGTGACCACATCCTGGATCCAGAGGGCCACTAACTTGTGAATCTCTGAGGCTCATAAACCCTGTCCAGGAAGTAGACAAGAGGCTTAAGTAATATATGCTACAAGACTGGTGCTTCATGCTGGAAGAGTGAGGACACAGACCCCCCCTCTGATATCTATCATCTATCATCTCTCTGCCTATCTGTGATATCTATCATCTGCCTAGCTATCATCTGTATATCTATCTACCTATTGTCCATCATCTGTCATTTATCTACTTGCCTATCTATCTACCTATCAGTGTATAATATTTTTTATCTATCACCTATCTATGACATCTATCTCTCTACCTATCTATCCATTCATCCATAATGCTTTTAATAATAACAGCTCTCAGTGACCCAGGAAAAATGAGCCCTATGAAGGGTTGTATAGGGATAAAAACTTTATCAGGAAATTTTAATTTAAATCACTTCTCTAGGAAATCTAATTTAATAGAACTTCCCTACAAAATGTGCACCCTTCCTATTTGACATTTAATGCCTAGTTTTTACAACACAGAGGTAGATGTAATTTCTATTTAAAAAAAAAAGCCAAAGCCAGCACTCTGCAGTTTAATTCCACAATTTAAATTAATTTTTCAGGTAAATCTAAAATTGAATAATAATTTATTAAGTACCTAGTGCAGGCATGACATCAGGAATTACAAAGGGAATCCCTAACATTAACAACATTTAAAATGTCCCCAAGATATGAGATAAGACAAGTTATCTCTTACAAATATATTTTTTAAACTACCCAATAAGAAATGGATAAATGGCATTAAAAAACTTCACAAGAAGAAGGATTTAGTGACTAAATACACCTAAAAATGTTTGGCCTTACTCTTGAGCTAATAACTAAATTAAAACATTAAGATACTTTAGACATTTCTCATGTTATAAAAGTAACTGAACAAATAATAAAACTTTTTACATCAAATAAAAAATAATAATAGTGCACAATATTGAGAAGGGTCCAGTGGAATTGGCACCAACATTCATGGGTGATGGACACATTGTAAACCTTATTGGATGCTTTTGATCTGATGATCTAACCTTTTTGGTATCTACTACAAGGAAATAATCAGAGATGAGAGTACATATTTATATTCACATATCATATCAGAGTATAATTTGTAACGATGAAAAAAAAACAAAGAAACAATCCCCTTTTCAACAACAGGCATTGACTAAAGAAATTACATCACCACTATGGAATATTACACAGCCATTACAAATTAGGGTTAAAAAATATCTTATGAGTTGAGAAAGTTCACAGAATTAGGAGTAAAAAAAAAAAAAGCAGGATATAAAATAGTACACTAATACCATTAACACTATGCAAGAGAAGTAAACATGCCTAAAACAAGCCTGGCAGGATATATATTGAAATTGTCATAGCTATCTCTGGGTGGTAGAATTACTGAATCTTTTTTTTCTTCATACTTTCCATATTTTCTAAATTATCTAAAATTAACATGTGTAATAAGAGAAACAAGTGAAAGTTATATAAATCCTCCCTCATCCTAAACAGATTAACAAACTCAGAAAATAAATAGAAACCAAGAGGACTCAGATAATATAACTGTTGGAAATAGCTAGTTCCACAAAATGGATTCTTCCCACCCAATGTTTGCTTCCTTCTGTGTGAAGGGGAAAACATTTAAACTTTTGAAGACTGGAACTTCCAAAAGGTAATAAAAGCCAAAGTCTAAGAGCTGTGATATGTGAAGAGCAAGGAGAGGTATAGGCTGGGAATCTTTAAGGAGTCAAGTTTACAAAGGACAGATGGATGGTCCTGCGGTCACCAGTGATGCCTCAGGACACAGGCTCTTGCTTCCTGTGGAGATCCATGGAGAGAGAACTGAGAACTGCCTGGAGAAAAATCTCCCTTTTCATACTTTCCACAAGGTGGAGTGATAGCAAATCTCATTTTCCCAGCCTAACGAGTGAGACAAAGAAAATGAGACACAAAGATCATTTCAAGTCCACAGATTTTAAGGACTGAGCAGCTTTCACTATAATTTGGTGACATATTCTTTATCCTTGCTTCTTCTTCTGTCCCTGATATGACTTGGTGCTGAATCTCTCTGGTATTTCAGTAGATTCTCCTTTACCTCAAGGAGTGGAACACACGAGTTTCTTAATATTTTGTGACATCTGAAATGTTTCAAATTGGGAGAGTTCTTTCCAGAGAGGAGAATGGAAGATTGTGTGTCCTAAATTAAGTACAAGATGAGTATTGAGAAGGGTAGAATAAACCACAGTATGTTACACATGTAAAACATTGTAGGGGTTTATGAATGCATATGATGTATTGTGTATATTCCCAACAGGGAGGAAAAAAAACTATTTTGACTAGACATTAGTGAGAATGAAATCCTTCACTGATTCATTTATCCTCTAAGACTGGATAAATCTTCCAGGCTGGCTTGTTTCTCCTTCAACCCCACACACCTTTAGGGGGAGGCACTCGGTGAGTCATTCATGTGTGGACATGGCCGCAGCTCTGAGCCACACTGTGGCTGAGCGGGGAGGAACACTCCAGAGGGTCATCCCCTTGCAGGATAGCCATGACCTCACTGTGCACAGAAGTCTGTAGTGGCCACAGACCCATGTGTTTACTAAACCAATCTCCATTTTCCTCACTCAGCTTTCCCTAACCTGATCCATTCTGATACCATCGAACTGGAAGGAGAGGGTAATGAAGTTTTGCATGCAGCGCAGGAAGGTGATTCCACATAAAGCACTGAGTCTTCTCACCTCCCAGAGCAGTGTGGGGCCATGCACCATAGCAGGGGAGGGCTTCCCTATATGCCCGGGACCCCAAGTTAGCCCCAAATTAGACAGTTGCTAGCTTGCTGGTGTGGGCATGTTTTCCTGGGGACCTTCTGGGTAGGCACAGAGAAAAGCATTTTCCTCTACCTTTTTGATAAGACAGAGAAATAAGTCATATTCGATATGCAATGAGGGTATATCCTATGTGGTGAGTTCTTTGTTTCTTTGTTTTGGGTCACTTTGAGGGGGGAGGGTATCAGTATCATCTTCCTTTTCTGAGTTTGGAGTTAATTGATAGATTGACAGAGAGGCCAGGGACAAATGTGTCAACCGTATTGCTGATGTAAGAGGAGGTAATGTGGGTGTAGGTACAAGGGACCTTCTCTTACTTCACCCCAGACCTGAAATAATGTCTGAAATAATGTACTCACAAACCAGTGTCTTGTAGTATAACAGAGGGCAAACCTGAATGTCAGTAAGCTGTGGCCAGGTTGTTGCAAAGGAGAACTTTGGAGTGGTTGATTTTCACACAGAAAGGCTCCTTCTCAAAAGTTTACCTATGAGAAAAGCACCTTCTTCCACAGGGAGAGATAAGGAGCGGATAGGAAAGATCCAAGGAGTGGTATTCTCTCAGAAATCCTTTTATATTGAAATTTAAAAGCTATAAAATTGAGTACATTTTCCTAATAAAAGCTCTGAAGAGATGCTCATTAAACTTTACTACACAGGCCAAAATAGGCAGGAACAGGCTTCTACCAGCTGCTGTACAAATGAGCCCCGCCTCCTGGGGCAAGTTCTGGCCTGGAATGGACCTTTCTCACACATGCAGTTCTAGAAGGCTTAAGGTCGGCTTCCACAGGTGTCTGATGTGGCAAACTGGTTGGAACTGACTGGAATTATGTGGGCATCCTCCAAGGACTAGGCCTAGCACAGAAAAACATCATTGGGGTTCAAAACTTACTCTGTGATGAAGGTGCCTGCACAGTAAAGTCAGTAAAGTCCTCACATTGGAAAAAGAAACACCCCATGGTAAATAGATGAATTAGCCCTTTTATGTATTTAGACCACATGAGAGAGACTGATTTGCTCTGGGTATATGGTTAAAATCAGGTATTAGCCCAATACGTCTGATCAGACCCTGAACCAAGGCCAAGGTTAACATTTATGATCCTGGCCTGAATCCTGTTAGCCATGCCCTAGCCATAGCCTATTCTCCAAAAGACACTGCAGACTGTCTTCCTGAAAGCTCTAGCAAGCCTTATTCTGGCTGCCTTTGTTTTGCTATTTTTGCTTAATGCCAGGAAAAGATAAACGATCACCATTTTAAATGCTGAAAGAATTTCTCCAAACATTCTTTTTAAAATCTCTAGAAGAAACTACTTTCAGTTAAAAATTGGATTTGCCAAAAAGAGCTGTCAATTCAAAGTTACTGACGGATCCAGTCATTTAAAAGTCCCCACTAGTTCACTGGTGTGGCTTTCGAAACCTCATCAGCACACATATATTTCCCTAATTGGCTCACTATTTATCTGGGAATATATTCTAGCTGGAATTGTGGAGATACAATTTCCAAATGTCAATTTTATTGTCAAAGCTTCTTATATGGCTAAAGACTGACCTAGGATCCAATTATTGAGATAACTAACAAGAAAATTAGCTAGAGACACAGCATAGTCAGAGGTGGCTTATTTATGAAATTCTTCATAAAATGTCACATAATGATATCATTACCTTGTGTATGTGGACTACCTTTATAACTACAATTCAATACATGTCTGGCATTTTTCTCCTAATAGCTTTATATACAGTTTTTAAATATAAGGCACAATTATCACATGGTTCTAGATAAATCAATTAAAATTATCTTCTTACATAATTCAATCAGTAATCATTTAAAATTAAGTTTAAATTCCAAATCCCTCATGTATAATACAGATTTATTCTCTCTGACATTATGCAACAGATTAACACTTTAAGATCTAAAATGTGGTTTGACTGCTTATTCATTCATTCGTCCATTCATTCATCCAACATTATGAACCAGAGACTTTGTTTAGCCTCAGAGATGCAAAACTGAGAAAAGAATACTGTCCCAACCCTCAAGGAGGCCACAGTGAATGGGATTGTGTGTGTGACTGGCAGGACATTTAGTGCAATGTGATTCGGGTTACAACAGATGCAAGTTCAAGTCATGTGTATCATGCGTGGTAAGGGCAGTTGAGAAACTCTGTAGAAGAGGTGAAAGTGCAAGTGGCTTAAATGCACCAGCAAACAAAGACAGCAAGGGAACTGCATGCAGAATCTGTAGGCAGGGCAAAGTCTTGAAGTAGTTACCCTGAGGTAACCACCCAGAGGGGGCGGCGGCACAGTGCGGCTGGGTGTGTAGGACAGGGGCCCCATGGAGGAAGGGGCAAGGACCTGAAATGCAGAGTAAAGAACTCCTAAAGCCTCTCTGGGCACCAGCTACTCCAGACAGAATTTTCAGCCGGTAAGTAGGATGCTCCAGCTTGCACTGGGGGAAGATTTCTGTGGTGGCAGGAAGGTGGATAGCTGCCCAGGTGAAAGGTGGGGAATGAAACAGGGTAGGACACTTTTGAGGTGGCAGCGAGGAGTCCCTGGCAAGCCTGTTTTCCAGGAGCAGTGGGGGCGGGTGGGAGTTCTGGGTGGCAGTAAATGGAGACTGAATAGGAAATAAAATAGGAAGTGGAGGCAACAAAAATAGCCCGGCTTTCAAGACATTTGGAGGTGAAGGGACGGAGAGAGAGATCAGGGACTAAAAATGGTACCTGTTTGAAGCTCTATGGGGATTTTTCTAAGTTGGGAGACATTTATGTGCAGGAGCAAAGAGAATGCATTTTCTCTTTCATCTTTCTTTCTAACAAGTATCTAAACTCATATCACATCCATTTTATAAAGTTGTTTTTCAGAGGGGGGACATCCTGGTGAAGAAACTTCCTGAATTTCAAAAAAAGCATGCTAATCTAAATTTTTTTTCTTCTTGTGTTACAAAAACTGAAAAACTCTAACAGATAAAAACACAAGTATTTCAAGAAACTACCCCAATCACCTATCACACTCTTATGTGTCTGAAATGACAGCCAAGCTGGTAAAAGACAAACATGGCCAGTTGTTGGTCAGTCCAGACTCCTAGAGAAATACACAGCTCTTAGTCAAGAGCTCACTAGTTTACTGTGTTATCATATTTAACTGACATATTTGCCTTTTATGTCAGCTATTTGTCTTGTCACCTGCCTGTGCATCTGGCTGCAAGAGGGAGACCTATAAGTGGCTGTCAGTCCTCCAGGAGGCTGGAGCAAGAGCAGAAAGGGGAGGCAAATCCCTAGGACAGGCCTCAAAGCCTTGCCCTGCATCTAAAGGGAAGAGCTTTAGCATTATGGTGCTACAGTTATCAAATTGTTCTATCTTTTGTTACTTCTGTATTCATGCCAATTTCACACCACACTCCTCATACCCTATAATTAAATGAAAATGCATCGACAGAACCAGAAGGAATGGAAGCTGGTTGGATCACATTAATTTGCCTCCAGGGATAATGTTCTGGAGCTGCCTCTACTAGATTACAGAGGATGGAATCTTCTAGAACCAAAAGACAGCCTGAAAATGCATCCTCTCTGGACAATCTCATCTACAAAATCTTCTGAGCCAACAGAACAGAGAGCCAGGTAATTAGGAAATGATTATTTGCACTTCAAAAGAATTCACCACAGAATGCTTTCATGTAAAGAATGACCCTAGTACATTTAAAATATGCATTTATTTACCAAAATATATATATTAGTGCCAACCTCTCAACAATATTTTGATAACTTTCATCTGGTTTCTTTGCATAGCTTCACACTGTAGGTAAGGTAAGTCATTATAGCAGAGTGTCCAATGATTTTTAGCCAAAAAGATTTGGTGTGGGATCTAAGGAGGGCAAAGTAATCACTCCTAAACCCTGCAATAATATACCTGCCTCTTACTGTGACTTTAAAGAAGAACCAATTGCAAAAACATCTAGCACAGACTGGCATTGTAGTTCACATTCAATAACTGTAGTGATGTTTTAATGATGAAAAGTATGGCAGGATAGTTCTGGAATATTTACCTATATTTCCTTCCCCAGTAAATCCAGCTACTTTGTCGTCGCCTTTCCTTCTTTGTTCTTCACCAATCCTTTCTTAAGGCAAAGAATTCCAGATTCACTACCCTCAGAGCATGGTTGTTAGCAGAAATGCTAAGAGAAGTAACATAGTTAATTTGTGGCCTTAGACTTTCCAACCTGGACACGTGAACATGGTGCTTATAATATTTGCAAGCCTACTTGTGGAGTGAAGCCTACGTCTCAGCTCTTTTCACCAGCCCCAGAGGAAATAAAAATGCCAATGGCTGCAGAGTGGTGTTGGAAAAGAAGGCAAAGACAGAAGAATTGCTTCCCAGGCCACAGTGTAGGCACGAGGATGTTTAGGCAGATAGGGCCTGACATAGTCACATAGGACTTCCCAGAACCACCCCATTATTCTGGCCTATAAGTAGCCGAGTGAGGGCCTGTGGATCCATGACCGAAGACCACACTGGCACAAGAACATTCTGGGGATAATTCCAGGAATTCTTCTCACCTCGGCTCTCCCCCTCACAGTGCACTGAATAAGTACCCCAAAACCTAAAAGTCACCCTGGAATTGTGGAGAGAAAATCATGAAGTGACCAGGTTGATTCTGAATAGACTACAGTCTTGACCCAGATAAAATGGAAACATTAAGTTAAATTTTTAACAAAAATAATTGTAATAGGGGAGACTGATGGCTCAGTTGGTTAAGTGTCCGACTCTTGGTTTTAGCTCAAGTCATAATCTCATAGTTCGTGAGCTCAAACCCATCATCAGACCCCACACTCACAGTGTGGAGCCTCCTTGGGATTCTCTCTCTCTCTCTCTCTCTCTCTCTCTCTCCTTGGGATTCTCTCTCTCTCTCTCTCTCTCCTTGGGATTCTCTCTCTCTCTCTCTCTCCTTCTCTCTTTATCCTCCCATGCTTGCCCCCTCAGTCTCTCTAAAAGTAAATAAATAGACTTTAAAAATTCATAATGAAGTTACAGTTTTACAACCTTTAGCCTAAGCTTTGGCCTGTGAGGTTCCTGCCACTTACAAAAAGAAATATTGCACTGACTCCTTATGGAACCAAGGAGGTGGTTGAGTGGTTAAGGACATGTATGGGCTGGCAGATGGGCTCAGCAGAGCAACTGCTGTGGCCCAGACTCAGTATAAGCAGAAGCAGAGACTTGGGCACCGGAATCTTTCATGATAGAAAATGACTAGTCTGCTTTGCCTGCTTCTATTCCTTTAAGTGACAGCTCCTTTAATAAACTTCCAGGCCATGGTTCCATATGCTTGGAATGCCTTCCTACGCTAGCTAGATGCTACCTGCCTGATCACCCCTCCTCCCTAGTTTGTCAGTATTAAAGAATCTATAAGTATATTTAACTCAAGGTTCACGTCTCTTGTATGTGAACCTTCTTGATCCATTGCAGAGCTAGCCCAATACCCTCTGTGCTCCCAAAGCAGCTCCAACCTAGTGCACATGTATCAGCACTCACCACTACACTGGTCGCTTGCATTTATGGGGGACTTCATTTGTGTCAGACTCTGTCATGAGCACTGTGTATACACATCAGTATATACACAGTGGAGGTGGAGTTTTTCTCCCAAGGCTGTACAGATTGGATAGTGGATTGTAGAACCAGGCAGTCTGGGTGTGGAGCCTGCTACTCTCTATCATGCAAGCCAATCTCCCCCACACACTTAGCACTTTGTTACAACAGGGAGTTACCATTCCTGTTTCTCCCAGAATCTTGTGAGATCTTTGGTTTATCTGTCTATTTCCTCAACAAATAGGTATTGTATCCTCCAAATTTCCAGACAACTCTCCACAGGAGGAAAGATCTAGGACATGCTGCATGGACAGGAGCCCCAGCTGCTCCCCTGGCTACAAAGACAGCTTCTTGGCTGCTGCCAGGGCTGACCCAAGGTCCTGAAGCCCATAATGGTTGTCCTTAGCCTCAATTGCACACTGGAGTCACCTGGGAATGTTTATTAAAAAAACACATCAAAAAATTACGATTTAATCTGCCTTGGGTGTGTCTTGGACCCTAGGGTTTTTTAAAATCTCCCAGAAGTTGAAACCTTACTCTAGCATATCCAATCTGGAAAATATTTCACTGGATGAAACATCATTTATAGCCACTTAAAGTATTTCCTGAGGAGGATTGGTTACCTATTTTTAAAAACATCACCCTTTAAAAAGAAAGATAGGGATTCTGTTAAAATCTAAGAGTGCTGTGGCTGAGAGCAGATGCAGAATCTGCTAATGCTCAGGTAGAGCCCAGAGGTGGCCCTCATCTGCATGCAGCCTGGTCCCTGGCCCTTGCATGGCCTATGAAGGAGGAAGAGACATTTTGGCCATGTGGCTCACTTGGGATCTACAAGAACAGCATCAAAGTTTGATTTACAGAGAAAACTTGTGAAAAAGTAAAGCATATGACCCACCCCTAACCCACTGGGCTCCCTTGGAATGCTCCATGTTATAGCAGCCAACCTCTCTGGGAGCCCTCTGCCCCCCGTATGTCTGGTTCTCCTGGCTGGGCTCCCTTAGCCCTAGGCAGAAAAGGAGTTGTGAATTATTTGCGAATATGCTGAGAATGTCCTGCCTGGGTGACAGAAGTCTCATAAATCATTCCTTCCCTCTACTTAATCTCTTTCAAGTGAAGTAATGTCAACTCACTGGGGAACCTGTGCCCTCGAATCAATGTGAAGGCACGGTATAGGGGAGCAGAGCTACAAGAGAAAACAAAAAGCTGAACTTGGAAGAGGAGAAAGGTGCCAACCAGTAGATAACCTAAAACAATAACAACAGAAATAATAATACTATGACTACTAACTGTGTTTCTCACTAGTGTTTTTCATCAGCTGACAATGTAAGATTTATTTGTTTGTTTTTTGAGCTCCCTACCCTCTCTGACATAGCCCCCATTGTAAGAGGGCATGGCTGGTTCTTGCTATAATCCCAATGCCTAAAACAGTACCAAGCACAGAGTATATGTTAACACATATTTACTGAATAATTAAAATGAAACACTACTCACATACCATGTACTTGGCCCACATTAACTCATTTAATCCTCATAATAACCCTGAAAGGTAGACATAACTAATGTTACTTAGGGCTGAGGAAGCAGGCTCTGAATTACAGAAATTCCCCCCAAATATACAGTACCTATATAGCAGAGTAAAGATTCCAGTTACAGGGAATCTGGGTGGCTCAGTAGGTGAAGCATGTGATTCTTGGTCTCTGCTCAGGTCATACATAATCTCATGGTTCATGAGTTTGAACCCCATGTCAAGCTCTGCACTGACAGTGCAGAGCCTACTTGGGGTTCTCTCTCCCTGCCCCTCCTCATCTTATGTAGGAGCATGCTCTTGCTCTCTCTCTCTCTCTCTTCTCTCAATAAATAAATAAATAAACTTAAAAATATTTTTTAAAGTTTTCCAATTCCATTTTATCAGCCACCAAACCTGTGTTCTTCCTATTATCTCAATGGTGTGCTCAATGAAATAACAAAAACGGAAGAAGATGGTAGAGGAGGTAGAGGAGGAGGAGGAAAGGCAAGGGGAAAGGAGATGAAAAAGAATCAGAACAACAGTGTACAGGTTCAATATGAAGGAACTGCTTATGAGAGAATTGAGGGTGGTCACTTCTCTCAGATGTTTGGTGAGAGAGACATGCCTGGTCTCAGGGAAAACACGAATAAAGATCAGGGAGCTTTCTGCATTCTTGAATTCCTGGTCACTTCACATTGCACATATGAGTTTTATATAACATCTTTATATAACTCAGGTGAAGACAACCACACTGTATGCATATCCAGACACCACTTTGCAAATTCTTCATGTCTTCACATGTGACAAATCTAAAAATGACAACAGTGCCTTCTACTGCCATATATCATATGTCCTGGAGCTGTGATAAGTCAAAAATGAACAATCCCATTTTACAGATTAAGCAAGCACATACATACACACACTCATACCCACCCTCACCAAGATTTGACAAATGTTACATGGCTTGACCAAGGTTGAACCTAGATCAGGATCAGAGTGCCAAAAAATTTGAATTGTTATTCCCATATATTCTGGGCCTCCTTGACAGATGTGTTATCTTCTCTATTCTTCTAAGTTTTATTAACCACAGATTAATCATACTTTCCCATTAGAGAAAGACTTTGAAGCCATTACATAGAATCCATCAAAAGAGGTCCAGTATGAGGAAGGAATCAGGTTGCCCTTAATGTTTTTAGATACTAGTCCATATGGTTTGCATTCAAATGTCTTCTGAGTGACAGTCATGGAGTTTGCCATAAAGCATAAGATCACCTTTGTTGGTTGATGAGTATGGGCAGTGGTCAGAATCCAAGTAAAGAAAGAACCAAACACCTGATATATTACATAGGGGTTGGGAAAAACGTGGATATGCCCCTACAGAAGGCAAGTAGAACTTCTCTCTTATGTTACTAAACTGATGTTTTCCCAAGACAGTCTAACCTGAGTCACCATCATGAAGACAAACAAACTGTCGTTCTTGAAGAAGAGTGTACATGTTGTACTTGCCATTGTGACTTCCATGCAACCTATTTGGGCATATAGTGGCTGACTGATTAACTCAATGAATGTTAATAAACAACACAAATGTGGGGCGCCTGGGTGGCTCATCTGGTTAAGCATATGACTTTGGCTCAGGTCACAATCTGACAGTCCATGGGTTCAAGCCCCATGCGGAGCTCTGTGCTGACAGCTCAGAGTCTGGAGGCTGCTCAGATTATGTGTCTCCTTCTCTCTCTCTCTCTGCCCATTCCCTGCTTGCTCTCTGCTCTCTCAAAATAAAATAAAGACATTAAAAAAACACACACAAAGGGACCCATAGAGGAGACAGTTTAGGACTATGTTCTGATGTTAATTATCTAAACAGTGGTAGAGACAAAACAAAACCAAAACAAATAATCTCTTCTTAATAAAATGGCATATATGGGCTAAAATGTTCTAAAAAAAATGGAGTATAGCAGCTATGGGAAAATGACTCTTATTCTCTCTTGATAGATACTATGTCAATTACTTTCTTCTTTGTGAAATGTAATTTTGATAGTATAAAAATGTGGTGATGGTACTCAGGAAAATCACTCCCTGGAGAAGCACCTGAGAGATGAATTGTCAAGGAAAATCTGTGGAAGAGAACTGATCTGATAAACTGGACCAGGGGAAGGTAGAATGTTTGCAGGATCAAGAGTGGATGTTATTTTCATTTCAAAAATAAGTTCGAAATTACAGTGTCTCTCAGTACAAACTCCAAGACAAGCACAATGTGTGAGCAGAAAGTGTCTGAAAATCTGTTTGACCAACAAAGGAGAGCTTCAGGAGCTGGACACCAAGATTCCAGTCAACCCAGTGCCAGGAAGATAAAAACTTAAAGCTGCCTTACAGCATCACATAGAGCCCACATATGCAGTAAGAGAGGATCAGCTGGTGAATATGAGTTGGGAAAACTCAACATGTCAAGAAAGAATTTGGAGGATGTGCTGATGACAATAGAAATATAGGGAAGGAACCTTTGGTGGAAGATAGGATTATGGTCCTTTTTTTGTTTCATTTCATTTGCTTGGCTGTTGTTGTTTACATCTACAGGTGTGCTGCCCAATAGTACTGTCTGTGATGATGATCTGCCCTGTCCAATAGGGAAACTACCATGTGCTGCTGGGTACCTGAAAAGTGGATGGTGTGTTTAAAGAAATGAATTTACATTTGAATTGGATTAATTTAAATAATCACCCATATCTAGTGACTATCACATGAGCACAAATCAAGAGGCTTAAGAACCAGCACAATATCCAAATAATTCAGGACAACTAGAGGTTAAAGATGAGCGTACACCAAAAGCAAATAGAGAAAAACAATTACTAGAAGAACCTAACAGTCCTAATAAATCTGACAGTGATGCCAACCCCAGTTCATCTCACTCTTAAGATAGGAAAAGCTTGATTCTCTTAGATAAGACTAAGGCAAAGACGTGGACTATAACACATTGCTCTATGTCCTACAAGTCAGTCCGTGACTGACAGTTGAGCTACTGAGGATGATTAAGTAGGGGTATAGGTGGTGGGATCAAAAGGAGAAGTGGAAGGTAAGGAAAGAAAAATCAGCATGCATACTAAGAAAATTGATTTAAATTTGCTGCAGCATGGAAAGCTATGTGTGGTATTATAATTATTATTTTAAATGGATCACTTTGTGTACATAGAAAATGATAGGATCTTTATTTGTGGGGAAAATGGGGATGTTTGCTGTAGTAAGTCATGAGGTGATGAGAGAATGTTTATAGACAGATATACTAGTTCAGAGGGTTTTTTTTTTTTTTAAGTTCAGATTAGAGACGATAGTGTCTGGTAGGGAACTTAGAGAAGATGTGAGTGACTCAAAACATATTGAAGAACACAAATCTGTCTTCAATGACTACATAGATGGGGACAAGTGAAAGGAAGAATCAAGGACAAATCCCAGGTTTCTGGCAGAAGTGACGAGTGGGATTGGTGTGTCATTAAGAGAGACAGAGGTTATAGGTGTAGCTGCAAATAAAGAGGTCACTCATGAGTTTGTTTTGAACATAATGAGTTGGATGTTCCTGTTTGAGATATTTCCACACATCTCAGGACAGAGATGCAGGGATCATCAGCACAAACTGGTTGTTAAAACCATAACAGTAGATATGAATTCTGAGGTAGACTGAGGAGGAACAATGAGGAGGCAAAAGTGAACTCTGGGGAGCCCCAGTGTGTGAGGGGCAGTTCTAGAAAGATGCATCTATGAAAAAGACACAGAAGAAATAAACATCCAAAGTAGAAAGAAAACCACGAGAGACTGTTGATTTGTAAGAAAGAAGGAGATGGAAAAACTAAACTGCATGAAATAAAGCAGATGAGTCTGAAACGATAAGGACTAAAATGTGTCCATTGGATTCAGTTTTTGGAAGGTAGTGATGATTTTTCCAGGGGCAGCATCAGGGAAATTTACATGAAGAACAGGAACCAAACAGCATGGGGCTTAGGAGGCATAAAAGTACAGGAAATAGAATTATAGCATGTAGCAAGGCCAGAGGGGGAAACAGTAAATTACAAAAGGTAGTTTCTCTGAAAGAGGAGATGGACCAGTAGGAAAGAAGGGAGTAGAAGCTTTTCATACCGTATAAATTTTCACTCTTTTCTGCATTATCTGAACCACATGTTTGATATTATAATTAAAAACACAAATAAAGATAAGCAAAAATGTAGATAAAAATCACCACAAAGATAAAATGATTCTCTGCACATAATGCAGATGGATCGCTGAGAAAGATAATTGAGACAGACCTTTGGTAGAACCTGTTTTAGAGAAAGTTTTAAAGTCACAGGAGGCATAAGGACTGAGAGAAAGTAGAAAACAGAGAGTAAAAGGTGAATAGAAGGATAGATAAAAGACAGAGGAGATAATTAATGGAGCAATAACCCATAGTCGATGAGCAGGGAGAAGATTAAAAAGACACATGGAAGTGTTATCATGTAGAGTAAGATGAACATCATTTTTAGAGACCAGAGGAAAGAAAGTGGGTGCAGATAAACTTCTTGGCATGTGTACAAGGTTGATTTGGGAGATCAACCCTCTGCAGAGATTAGAGCTTTAAGGAGAGAGGTAAAGGTTTGGAATGGTAATCGGAAGGATGAGAAAGAGGTCTGGCCAAGGACAAGAGAAGGAATTGTTCAGGCCTAAAAACCCAGCTAAGTCTGGAGGCAACAAATTTATAGTGGCATAAATCCAGTGTTAGGAGATTTTCTTCAGCTGCGATCAGTAACCTGAATATAGAACCAAGAATTTGACTGTCGTATTGAACCACTATGGTAAGTGTGGTAGGAGGACAAGGTTACAAAGGGAGGGAGCTATGTTGAGAAATAGCTGAGATAATCAATCATTGTATAAAAGCTCAGCAAGAAATGAAATGAGGCCAGGAAAGTCTGATAGACTGGGAAAGAAAGAAGACCTAGAATCTCTAAAATTGAAGACCAAGTACTGGGAAACAGTTAAAAGTAAAGGAGGCTGTGGCTAGAGAGAAATGCAAGTATCAAATCAGAGTTAAAAATCTCAGGATTTTGAACTAGGTACAACTGAGACTGAATTCCAGTTTGCCATTACTAGAAATATGACCCAGAGATAAGTATTTAAATTCTCTGTGCCTCAGTTTTCTTATCTGTAGGATAACATTTATCACAGTGTTTTCTATGAAGACGAGACATACTAATACATTTAAAGCACTTACTACAATTCTTGATGCATGGTAAATATGCAGTAAATGGCAGGAAATGCATGTACACACACACAGTGGAGTTTCAGACTTTGAGATGAAGAATCTTCCTGATGTCCAACCTCCAAAATGCCCTCAATAACCCTCAGATCTTTAGGCAGAACCCACCTACACTAAATCATAGCTGCCTTATGTGTCCAGTGGAGTATGTCCAAAGTGATGGCATCTGGCTGGCAAGGGCAGGTCATAAAAGACACCGCAGTTTCTATCTTGTTCTCTCTTGGACCACTCACTCTGGAGGAAGCCAACAGCTGTGTCACAAGATCATTCAAACAGCACAAGAAGTCCACATGGTGAGGATCTGGAGCATTCCACATACAGCCAGAACCACTTACCAGCCATATGAGTGAACCATCTTGGAGGTAAATCCTCCAGTCAAGATCATGCCTTCAGATACAGGTATCATAACTACAACTTCATTAGAACCTCAAGTCTGCACTCACTAAGTCACTCTTGAATGTCTGATCCATATAAAGTATGTGAGGTAATAAATGTTTATTATTGTTTTTATCCCCTATGTGTTTTTAGTAATTTACTGGATAGCAATAAATAATTAATGAATATTTTGGTACCTAGGAAAGGGGTGTGATCAATAATAAAAACAGAACATGCAGGTAATGCAAAAGCTGTAAGAATATTGAGATGGGTGTTAGTGATAGCCTGAGGAGCACAAGTCATGGCTCCTGAGAAAGTCATCATGAGACTTTAAAGAAACATTGAGGAAAATGTTTTTTTAATGAGAAGAGATGGAATTCTTTTTATGTGAGGAAAAAATTTTGCAACACTATTGTTTGCCAAAACAAGGAAAGTAAAAAATTTACCTAATGACCTAGGTGATCTAGTTAAAACTTCAAGGCAGGCTGTTGAAGCTGCCTCCTGATTTTTCATGTTTTTTATGGTAAAATGAGAGAGAACAAAGATTCCCCAAAGCAAGGATTGTGAAATGTAAAGGAGCCAAGGCTTATCTCCAGATGACAAGCAATGTTAAAATTTAAAAATAGCTTCTGGGTGGGGCAACTGGGTGGCTCAGTTGGTTAAGTGTCTGACTTGAGCTGAGGTCATGATCCCATGGTTGGTGGGTTTGAGTCCCAAGTCAGGCTCCGAGCCCAGAACTGCTTTGGATTCTGTGTCTCCCTCTCTCTCTGCCCCTCCTCCACTCTTGCTCTGTCTCTCTTTCTCAAAGATAAATTTACATTGAAGAAAATTAAAAAGAAAGATACTGTCTGGAGCAGAAGCCATAAGGCTCAGCTGGGGCTGGAGGATCTGCTCACTAGCATCTCGGCAAGTTGGCATTGATTGCTGGCAGGAGGACTAATTGCCTTACCACCTAGACCTCTTCACAGGACTGTTTACTTGTCCTCACAACATGGAAGTAATCCAAGAGAGAGATCATGGGGGAAACTGCAATGTCTTTTATGACCTAGTCCTAGGAGTCATACACTCTTACTTCTGCTGTGTTCCATTGGACACACCAGACAGCCATAGTTCAGTTGAGGAGTGTTCGACCTAATTATAATCCTTATAATTGGATGATTGTGGGCCTTTCAGAGGCTGGCTACCACAGTTCACCCTCTGGCCCTTAACGTTTTACATCCCTTCAAGTTATAAAATATACTCACCCCCCTCTCAAAGCACTGAAGTGTCACCCATTTATAGCATTAGCTTGAAGTTCAAACTTTCATCATCTACATCAGCCAAGGTGAAAGTGAGGATGATAGTCCTCTGGTGTGTTTCCTTGAGTATATTTCTTTGAGTACAATTTCTCTCAATCCAAAGACCTCTCCTTATCTGCCCTCTCTCCCCACCACCACAACACACACCCACCCTCTCAAGTGCAGTTAAAATGCAGTAATGGGATAGTCATAGTGTTATTGGTAGAGAATGCTCCATTCAAAAATGGAAAAACAGGATGTACATAGGACTTACTGGTTCATAGCAATTCTGAAATACAGCAGAGTACTCTTGACATTTCCTTGGTTTCTGTTCATGGCCTGGGATTAATTCTCTATGGTTTTTGGTTGTTCCCACTAAACTCTTGGTTTTACCTTATGAGTCATCCTAAACTTTTTCCATTAAAGGCAGATTACAGTTGCATCTGAGTACTTTCCCCCCTGGCTATTTCTAGTATGTAGAGGTTTAGGGATTCAAAGACACCTTTTGTTTTGCATTGTCTCTGTTCTTTGCAATCCAAACTCTAAGAATTCTTGCCAATACAATTCTTTTAAAAACTTTGGTTCCTTTGTTAACATTATTGGGTTCATTATATTAGACAAAAGACATATTAAAAAATATTTTGTAGGTGAGCCCTTTCCTTCCCTGGGCTTTTGCTGAGGACCAAAACCTTTAAGCTTCTTAGAAGGCTTATTGTTTCACTGAATGGTCTTCTGAGGCACCAACCTAGATGTATCTGAGAACTTAACAAAGGATTTTATAGACACACCCTCAGTTTCTTAATACCAACTTTTCCTGACAATTTCTAAGGCTTTTTTTATTCCCAGAAGCTATGATTTTATTTTTTTAATGTTTTTATTCATTTGTGTTTTTTATGTTTAATGTTCATTTATTTTTGATTTCTCTTTTTCCTTTTTTTAATGTTTATTTTTGAGAGAGAGAGACAGAGAGAGAGAGAGAGAGAGAGAGAGAGAGAGAGACAGAGCACCAGCTGAAGAGGAGCAGAGGGATGAAGGCAGAGTGAGGGAGACACAGACTCCAAAGCAGCTCCAGACTCTGAGCTGTCAGCAGAGAGCCCAATGTGGAGCTCGAACTCACAAACTGTAAGATCATGACCTGAGCCCAAATCAGATGCTCAACAGACTGAGCCACTCAGGCACCCCTTGTTCATTTATTTTTCAGAGAGAGAAGGAGATCATAGGAGGGGCAGAGAGAGACAGGGAGACACAAAATCCAAAGCAGGCTCCAGGCTTCAGCTGTCAGCACAGAGCCTGATGTGAGGACCAAACTCAAGAACAGTGAGATCATGATCTGAGCTGAAATTGGATGCTTAACCAACTGAGCCACCCAGGTGCCCCTCTAGCCACTACCTTGATGGCAACTTTTTGAGAGACTTTAAGTAAGAACCAGCCAGCTAAACCACCCTGGAGTGCCTGACTCAGAATTTGACTGAGATCATCATCAATGTTTATTGTTATGTTAAGATGTTAATTTTCATAATAATTTTTATATAACAATAGATCATTATTAAAATTCCCAAATAGTTAATATTCAGTTTGTGGCTGTGGAGTCTGAATGATGAAAGTGAAATGGATTTTGTTCCTTGTACTTGAAAGTAATGTCTCAAATTTAGAGCGTTGAATTGTTCCCATGGGACACTGATGTTTCTTGGATAGTAGTATGACCTGGAAAAGAATACACTTGCCTAGGTTGCAAATTCTTAAACGAGTATGGGTTAGTGGGTTGCAAGGAGGTCAAATATTATAAAACATAATAGAAAACAAAGTGAAGTGAAGTTCGAAAGAGATGGATATCTCCTTATGTTTTTCAAGGGAGAATGAATAATTCCTAGGATGCAATTTTGTCCCATGATACTTATTCTCCTAAATTTTTATTGTTTCACAAATATATTAGAAATCATAAAGATAAGAAGGGTGAAAACTCATACAATCCTACCTGTTTTACATGTGTCATACCCTTTTATATATGTTTATATTTATAATTATGTGAGTAATCATGTAGTTACTACATAAGTAAAATTCGTATTTTCCTTTTTTAACTGATTACTCCACTATAATAATTTACAGAACACTATATATCCTTCATAATTTCTATTTAAAATAATTCCTTCAATGAATATAGAATAGTTTGCTTAGCCCTTCTCATATTGCTGACATTTACTTTTACTTTTTCCCCCAATTAAAAATCATGCTGTGTAGGGACCCTCCTCTTGCTTTTGAGTTATTTCTTCACGAACTTTTTTTCTTGGCTGAAATTGCTTGGTCAAAGTCCCCTAACCATGTAAAATAGTAACAAAGCAAGTTTTTTCCTTCTAGTCTAGACTTAGAACAAACTCCTAGATGCTGTGGGGATTAACTAAAATGGGAAAAGAGAAAAAAGAAAGCTGGGCAGAAGAAAATTACTACCTGCTTAACTGCCATCCCACAAATCACAGGGAGAAACTGTGATGTTTGTCAGACCACGGCAATTAGCATCTCTATGCCCAGAATGTACTTAGGGAACTTTCCTACATTTCTCCTCTATAAAATGTCCCCACCATTCCACTCCCCACACCCATCATGTGATTGGTCAGTTTTAACCAGACACTTAGCCTACAACCTGGAAGATACCCGGATACCTCTACTGGACACAATTAAGAAGAGAGCATTCACTTAGCATCCCGCAGGCATTGTGTTGAAATGATACATGTAATTATTCTCACTTTAGAGAAGAAGTACAGGCTGGAAAGTGGAGCAGATTGCCTCTGTCTGAATAATGAAGAACTAGTGAACCTCAAAACCTCAACACACATGTCCATTCTTTTCATAGCACATCGAGTCATCAGGGGCTTAATGTCTTATAATCAAAACTAATCCACATCACTCTTCAACTCCTTTCCAAACTAGAAAGGAAAAATAAAAGTTTTATGTCAAAATTCTTCCCATAATCATATTTTGAAATGTCGGGTTGATTTTTCTATCTTTCTAGTGAATGTGATTTTAAGTGTATGGTGGCATCTTTAACCTCATACATAGGACCAGAACGTTGCCAAATGTCAGAGAATAACAAACTTAGCTGATGAAGTATAGAGCTTAATCCTTGACCTAGGAAGTTTAAACTCTCGCTCCCTTGGCACACAAGTGCACCCCTCTTATACTAGGGTAATCTTCCTATGACGATCTTCAGATTTCAGATGCCCAAAGAGTACTTTGAATAACTACTTCTGCAAAGGATGCTCTTTAACTTCAGAAATGTGCAGCTTGAAGTGTGAACTACAGAGAGAAACAAAACCTGTCCCCCACCAGCCTAAAGGATTCCTCAGCTTGTGCTATACTTTCCGCTACAGACAATGTATGAAAGCAGCCTTCTTTGGTTTCTATAGATTACCAGCTGGTTTGTCATACTGTAGTTATGCATTGCTTCCAGTGTTTTGAAAATACCAGATGTGTCTTTGATTGAAAGTAGTCTGTTCTTAAGCCCTTTAATTATTTTGCAGTTGGATTAACTATTTTACATTAACTACAAAAAAAAAAAAAGAAAGAGGCAACCTTAGCAGCATGTGGTGCATTCAACCTTGTACTGTAAATTCAGGAAGGTGAAAATGCAAGAAAGGTTACTCGTGTTCTGGAATCAGCTTCACAAACAGCTGTGATGATCTGGAAAAGAACTTCCTAGAGGCACTGATCCAGCAGCTATACAGCCAAAGAAAGAGATGCTGTGGATACAGAAAATGCCATGGGTATGACACAGTATCAACCTAACAGCTGTCCCCTGGAAAACCCCACCAACTTGTAGCCAGATGACAAAAATGCTGTGAATTTGTGTATTTTGAGGGCAAGGCAAAATGTTGTGTAATAAGATTAAAAAATGAAAATGAAGGTAAAAATTTGTGCTCATCGTATCTTTCCTGAATTCTTTTTAACTTTTTTAACAATATTTATTGTTGAGAGACTGAGAGAGACAGCATGAGCAGCAGAGGGGCAAAGAGAGAGGGAGACACAGAATCTGAAGTAGGCTCTAGGCTCTGAGCTGTCAGCACAGAGCCCCATGAGGGGCTAGAACCCACAAACTATGAGATTTTGACTTGATCTGAAGTCAGATGCTTAACCGACTCAGCCACATAGGTGCCCCTCTTTGCTGAATCCTTAAATGATGTTATCTCTCAAGTGCACCAGAGCCCAAAGCTAGCATCTCAGCATCACCATCAATGGTATCCACAAGTCTCCATAAGCTGCATGATACAATCGATATCAAAGCTCCTGTCTACCCACTCCACTTTGCTACTGACTTATGGTATAACCCAGTCACTTGGTCTCTGTCTTGTGTCTTCAAGTTGTTTCAAAAAATACTGATTCAACTTCTACTATAGGGATACAATTATTAATCAGAAAAGATATCATATTTCTTTTCATTTACTCCCCCCTCAGAAAAAATTAAAACCCAAAACTCAACATATGAATATGATCTTTCATTTCTACATTTTAACAGGGCTTAGAAGAGTCAGATGTTTTAGAAGAAGAAAAGAAAGCATGTGTCAAAGGACAATTAGGGGAAAATGCTATGAGTTGAACAGACTTATTTGTAGTACCTGCTTTTTAACTGAAGAAGTAAAATGAGTAATAACATATCTATTATGTATGTATTTATGTGTTCACTTAATTAATGTCTGTTACCCCCTGCCCCTGGGCCATAGACTCCATGCGAAGAGGAGGGACAGATGAGTTTGGTTCACCATTATCTTCCCAAACACTTGCCCTGTGTCAGGTGCATCATAAACATCCTCATTCCATCAGCATATATTTGTTGAATGAGCGAATTTGATATTAAATAAAATAACTTGAATATAAGTGGAAAAAGCAGCACAAGGTGTTAAGTTTTTCTGCCCTGAGACATTATTCAATGTTTCTTCAGACTATTTCTGTACCATCTGCACTCATAGGAAAGAAAGGCCTAGGGAGCCCTCTCAGTATAATTTATTATATTTATGTAGCACCTATCACCTTGGTACTGTATCTAGGTCAGCAATTTCCCAAAGTTTGTTTCATAATATCCCAGAATATCTCTGTGGGGCCATAATGTCTTTAAATAGTCTGAAAATAAAATTAATTTTCATTCCACTTAATTTTTAAAAATATACATGATCCAGGAAGGGAAGACATTACAAAACCAAGAACACAATTCTAAACCACAATATTTCCAGGGAAGTTGGCAACCAGAGATCTACATTCATTCCAAAATAATTATTGATTCATTTCTTTGTTTTACTTTATAAAAATATTTATTAAATATTTACTTTGTGTCACACATCATGCCAAATACTTGAGATACAATAACATGGAGTGCCTAATATTTGCTCTAATGGAGCTATGTAAGGGGTAGTATAATGAGGCTATGATATGATATAAAACCCAAAACGTTTCAAATATAACGTCCACTGGGTGTCAACAGGTCCCATAGAATGTATTATCCTACATTTCTTACTTTTTTTCTGATATCTGTGTATCTTATAATTAGTGCTACCTAAGGAAGCCTCTGACATAAGCAGTCTAGTATATCCTGAGTCTTATAATAAGAACTTACCCTGACTCACGCATACACTCCAGTGGCAGAGGATGAAATTGAGATGACCAGACTTAGTCAACTTTCAGTTGCTATCTCTGGCTGCATCCCCCACCCTGAGACACATCAGAGCCAAATGAAACATCTTCATCAGTAAACCCACTTCCTTACCTCAATGCTTGATTTCTTCCAAGCTACTTAAGTAAAAAATCTGGAAACAAGGGCACTTGAGTGGTTCAGTTGGTTAAGCATCTGGCTTCGGCTCAGGTCATGATCTCACGATTAGTGAGTTCAAGCCCCATGTTGGGCTTTGTGCTGACAGCTAGCTCAGAGACTGGAGCCTGCTTCACATTCTGTATCTCCTTCTCTCTCTCTGACCCTCCCCTGCTCACGCTGTCTCTCTGTTTCTCAAAGATAAATAAAACACATTACAAAAATTTTTTAAAAATCTGGAAACATGTTTAATGCTTTAGGATATTAGAAAGAACATGACCCTTGGAGTCATAAAGATATGGGTTCAAATCCCAGCTCTGCTGCTGAAGCATACTAAGAAAGAGGACTAGATTTCTCCTACAAAAATTAAACAAACAAATAATAAAAAGTTTAATTTTAACCTCTTAGAACTATTAAAAATTATATGAGGACACATGAAATGTTCTTCAAACAGTGCCAAAGACAGTGAAGTTATTCAATAAATGTTTTTCCTTCATTCATATAATAATGTAAGCCATTAATAATACTGTGATTTTGACTCTAATCACTAAAAGCATGCAAACGATGGCATTGTTCTAAGTGTATTTTAAGATGATCAACCATTTAAGAAATCATGCCATTACAGCATTTAAAAATGACTTACTTTGGTGAATGGTGCAAGATAATGATGTGATTCTCTGGGCTGTGAATGTCTGATCAGTGATAGCACCAATGTGCTGCCTATAGGTACTGATCCTAACAGATCATCACAGAAACATGATGGTGATTGTATTGGTAATGCAATTGCCAGTCACATGTTGACATGTTATATATACACACACACACACACACACACACACACACACACACATATATGTGTGTGTATATGTGTATATATGTATATATGTATGAAGAATTTTCTCTAAATTTGCCCTCTGCCCACTTACCCTTATGCTTCTTTCTCAACTCTTTATGAACTCCCAAGGCAAATGGAGTCATCAATGTGATTGATCATATTACAAAACACTGATGGGGCCATATTCCTAATAGTGTTCTGGTTCATTAAAATGTCATGCACTTGGATGGGACTTTCTTTCACTTTATGTTCAGGAATTGGTAAGCTGAGCCAAGACCTTTTTCTTGGGCTTCCTTTCTCTCTGCTTGATAATGCTGGTTATTACTTCCAGTTGCTGAACCATATGGCAAATGGCAAATACTTAAGATTTAGGTTCAAAAGGAGGTAGGAGGTCCCATTAAGGACATGCTCACCCCAGCTTAACTCTACCAGATATCTGCTTGGAATTCATTAGGAATTGGAACATCCAAAAATAAAGTGATATGTCCTACCTCATCTCCTGCTATCAGTCCTTTGACATCTCCCTTAGAAGCCCTCCATGAAGAGATTATATGAAGGTCAGAATTAGGCATATCTGGGTTCAACCCATCTTAGCCTGCAATAATTTCTGACATCACCATGCATCTAAATGTTGTTTTCACCTTTCAAATAGCAAAACTAAAGCTGAGCTTCTAATAAGAAGCCAGATCCTATGAACAGAGAACTTATTACATTAAATATAGAAGAGACTGATCATTACTCAGTTTGCAATTTAATATCATAGCTGGGTCTTTCTACCTGCAAATATTTTTAGAAATCACACAAAAAAATTAGTGAGATCATGGAATTTTCTTTCCTGAAAATTTACTTCAAAAAGGAAATCATCCCTTATTATTTGAACTGGAGCAGAATATGCCACCCCACAATATGCAACTTTGATTAAGAATTATTTAGGGCTGACTAATTAAGAACAAAAAAAAAAAATAACTCAACATAATGTAGGCCACATATGAAAAGCCCATAGTTAACATCATCCTTAATGGAGAAAAACTGACAGCCTTCCCCCTAAGGTTAGGAACAAAACAAGACTGTCAAATCTCACCATTGTTATTTAACATAATACTGAAAGTCCTAGTCATAGCAATCAAACAACAAAAATTTTAAAAGGCATCCAAATCGGTAAGGCAGAAGTAACACTTTCACTATCTGCAGATGACATGATATTGTTTTAGATAATTCTAAAGACGTCACCAATTCAGTAAAATTGCATGATACAAGATCCATTTATAAATCTGTTTCATTTCTACACACCAATAATGAAGCAACATAAAGAAATTAAGAAAACAATCCCATTTACAACTGCATCAAAAATAAGATACCCTGGAATAAACCTACCAAAGTTGAAAGACTTGGACTCTGAAAACTGTAAAACACTGATGAAAGAAATTGAAGATGATACAGAGAAATGGGAAGACATTCCATGCTCATGGGTTGGAGGAATAATTATTGTTAATAAGTCTATACTACCCAAAGCAATCTACACATTTAATGTAATCCTTATCGAAATCCTAACAGCATTTTTCACATAACTAGAATAAACAATTCTAGAATTTATATGAAACCACAAAGGACTCTGAATAGCCAAAGCAATACTGAAAAAGAAAAGCAAAGCCAGAGAGGCTTCACAAGTCAGAATTTCAAGTTATATTACAAAGCTGTAGTAATCAGAACAGTATGGTATTGGCACAAAATTAGACACATAGATCAATATAAAACCAAATGGAGGACCCAGAAATAAACCTAAAACTATATGGTCAATTAATCTTTGACAAAGCAGGAAAGAATATAAAATGGGAAAAAGATGGTCTCTTCAACAAAAGATGTTGGGATAACTGGATGGTTACATACAAAATAATTAAACTGGGTCACTCATATCATAAACAAAAATAAGTTCAAAATGATTTAAAGAACTAAATGTGAAACTTGAAATAATCAAAATCCTAGAAGACAACATAAGCAGTAGCCTCTTTGACAACTTCCATAGCAAATTTTTTTTTTCTAGATAGGTCTCCTGAGGCAAGAGCAACAAAAACAAAAATACACTATTGGGACCAAATGAAAATAGAAAACTTCTGTACAGTGAAAGAAATAACAACACTAAAAGGCAAACTATTGAATGGGAAAAGACAAATGCAAATGACTTATCTGATAAAGGGTTAGTATCTAAAATATATGAAGGACTTATATAAAATTCAACACCAAAAAAAATCCAATTAAAAATGGGCAAAATATATGAACAGATATTTCTCCAAAGAAAACATACAAATGGCCAATAGACACATGAAAGATGCTCAACATCACTGATCATCAGGGAAATGCAAATCAAAACTACAATGAGATATCACCTCACATCTCTCAAAATGGCTAACATCAACAACAAAAGAAACAACAGGTATTGGTAAGGATATAGAGAAAAAGGAACATTCCTGCACTATTGGTGGGAATACAAGCCAGTACACCCACAGTGAAAAATAATACGGAAATTCCTCAAACAGTTCAAAATAAAAGTACCTTAGGATTTAGCAATTGCACGCCTGGGTATTTTCCCAAAGAATACGAAAACACAAATTCAAGGGATACATGCACTTATATATTATAGCAGCATTAACTACAATAGCCAAGATATGGAAGCAGCTCAAATGTCCATAAACTGATAAAGAAGATAGGGAACATATACAATGGATTATTACTCAGCCATAAAAAAGAATGAAATCTTGCCATTTGCAGCAACATGGATGGATAAAAAGAACATAAGTGAAATTATATGTAATTGAAGACAAATATTTCACTCATATGTGGAATTTAAGAAACAAAAGATATGAGCAAAAGGGGAGAAAGAGAGAGGCAAATAAGAAACAGACTCTTAACTATAGAGAACAAACTGAAAGTTACAGAGGGGAGGTGGGTAGTGAAATGGGCTAAATAGGTGATGGGGATTAAGGAAGGAACTTGTGATAAGCAATGGGTATTATATGGAAGTGTTGAATCACTATATTGTACACCTAAACCTAATACAGCACTGTATGTTAACTAAGTGGAATTAAAACATTTTTTTTCTAAAAAAAGAGGAGACTGTCTGAAAACTGAGAATAAGTTACCTTTCTGTGAGGGAAATTTACATTCATAAAGGAAATCTCCATTTGTAAGGTGTCTTTCTCTCTGCACCAGAAACAGTAAGACATGCATGCTTCAGCAGCACTTACAGCAGGGACAGAAGGATGACTAAATCTGATCTTTCTTATTAATGGAGAAAGTCTGAACTTAAATCTGTATAAAAATCTTACCTTTGTTTACTGTGTTTTACCTCACAATCTCTTAACTGGCCTCTCCAACACCCCAAATCTTTCTTTTGTTTTTAGCAAAAGGGGC
This sequence comes from Suricata suricatta, assembly GCF_006229205.1. Taxonomy (NCBI): domain Eukaryota; kingdom Metazoa; phylum Chordata; class Mammalia; order Carnivora; family Herpestidae; genus Suricata; species Suricata suricatta. The sequence goes on along the minus strand of NC_043710.1, from coordinate 81,845,114 downwards.
TATTTAAGTAGATAGTTTGGGTTATTTTGGGAGTTACTCAGTTTTCTGGGGTAGCTTCCATGTACACAAGAGGAATACATGTTATTAAGTTTCTGTTTGGTAAATAAAGGGGAAGAAGGAGTAGGAGGAGAAGAAGAAGAGAAGGAGGTAGAGAAGGAAGGGGAGGAGGGAGAAAGGAAGGAAAGGAAGAAGAAGGAAGGAGGAGGAAGAGGAAGAAGAAGAGGAAGAAAAGGAGGAAGGAGATGAAGAAAGAGGAAGAAGAAGAAAGAGAGGGGGAGGGGGAGGGAGCAAAAGAAGCAGAAGCAGCAGCAGAAGGTGATGGGAAGGGGGAGGGGTAGAGGAGGGAGAAGAGAAGAAATAATAACCCTTCCCTTCTCTTTGATGAGGTTGGAACAATATAAGTACTTCTCCTTCTGGAATCAAAAGGAAAACTCAAATTTCCCTTTTGGAAGACAGGATACAAATTGAATGGACCAAGCATGCTGGTTTAACATTTCATTCCACTTTCCTCAGAATAGGGTTTTGCCCTCCTAAGGTTAGATCATAATTGCTTTTTACTGAGGTATCCCTCCATGCTCATATTAAAAGCAGCCTTAAACATTTCCCATTATGTCACAACAGCACCTACACAACACAAAGGGACAAAAAAGTTGGTATGGTAGTTTTCCCTTATCTGTGGTTTTATTTTCCACAGTCTCAGGTATCCACGGTCAACCACGGTCTGGAAGCATCTGACATAACATCAAGTCAATAGTAGCCCAATGCCACGCCACAGGGCCTCTGTTATTCACCTCACTTCACCTCAGCATGTGGACATTTTACCATCTCACATCATCACAAGAAGAGTGAGTACAGATAAAGTATTTGAGAGAGAGAGGCCACATTCACACAGTATTTTTATTACAGTATGTTGTTATATTATTCTATATTCTATTATTAGTTATTAATCTCTTACTGTTCCCATTTTATAAATTAAACTTTATCATGTTTATCATTGGTATGAATATAGTATGTACAGGGTTCAGTACAATCTGTGGTTTTGGGCATCCACTGGGGTCCTGGAAAAGAATCCCCAAAGGATAAGGGGGAACTACTGTATGTCATTTTTACCTTGACACAAACTCAGCTCATATTTAAGAAACAAGAGATGAGAAAACTATTTTATTAGGCAGCAGGTCCTTGCAATAATGTGTGCCCTTTGTGTAATGTTTTGTGTTATGTGTACCCATCCTAACCACTTGATGCTAAACAATTTCTGTAGTTTAACATCTTCTCTGGTCTGGGTACTAAAGCCTCATTCAACTATTCCATCCAGGGTTAATATCCACTAGATTTCAAAATGTATTATGGCTTCATAGAAGTAGTAAGGCATAAGCAAAGAATTTAATAACAAAATGTGTACCTGTATTGCATTTCCTCTCCTGCTTTTGGATCAGCCTACTTAACATCTCCATGCTAGTCTAAAGTGCTCCTGGCCTATCTCTTAGGCACTTCCTTGTCCAAAAAGACAATCCACAAATTATTCCTGGACTTTCCCAGAAGTGGCTAAGTATGCCTCACATTACTTTGGTTTTAATGCTTTTGGCTCCTTGCTTTGAACTCTTAGAATATCATTTCACTGTCCACCTCCAGCATCTTCAACTTGTTCTTCCTAATACTTGGACTTAACCTTCTCCTAAGAATTCGGTCTGTGTTTCCCTTCTAGCCACGACTGATGCTAGCCAGGCCTCCATGAGTGCTGGCACAATGGAGTTGTAGGATGGTTCCAATACCAATTGGTTAAGCAGAGTTTCTTGCCTGCAACTGAAAAAGCAGTGAGTATCAGGGGTGTGTAGACTCCATATAATAGCCATCACATGTCTGTTGCTCATTGACTTAGAGTTAAGCTGTGTTAGGCACTACTGGGAAGAACCATACAAGACTCAATTGGGAAACACACAGAAGTTTAAGAACCCAAGGCAATAAATAACCATGTGCAAATTAATATAGTACAAATTGAGCAAATAAATGCTTAGGGGACAGAGAAAATATAAAGTGGAGCAATAATCCAGAGAGCAAATGTTATAAATACTCACTAGAGGTCACAGTGGTGAAACTCAGTGTGAACTAAAATTCATGAGCATGCTCACTGAAGTGAACAGGCTCTCATAAATATTCAGTTTATGGAGGAGCAGGCGGGCCCCTGAGAAATCACCCTGCAAGATAAATATTCTCCAGCAGTTAGGCGGGAATCCACACACATTGTCTCTTTCCACCAGTCATTTTCATGCTCACACTCACATGACCATACATAAGGCTAACCAATTTAACAGAGCCTTCGTGGACATTTGCTTTATTTTAAGGATTGCCCACTTGCTCAGGGAGAAGGAATGGAGATTTGGAGCCAAACTCTCTTAAGTCAAAGCCAGTGGACTCATGGTCCAACATGCCAGACACTTCATTCCAAATATCCCATAACAGTTGACTCATAAGGTCATGCTCCATAAAATCCATCATCATAGTTCTTTGATGGAGATGAATTAGTGTTTACAAGTGATTAAAATATGGTTAATGATGATATCAAGGCACTTGACGCTATGAAGGGGAACTTTGAAAATGAGATGTTACCAGAACCTCCACAGTCTTAAGCACTTGTTAGTTCATGTTTTTAAAAAGTGCATTAGCTTTATCCAGTATCCATATAACCTTTCTCCTCTCCCTTGCTCTGTTTCCCTGGCAACCATTTTAAAAGTGCTGCAAAAGGCACTGCTGTCTTGAAAAGAAAAGAAAAGAAAGGACAATAGTCTTAAGCTTTCTTTCTTTCTTTAGGGTTTTTCTCCATCTTCCCAGCCACTTTTGTGACTCTTGGAGGTTTTGCAGTCTTCAGTGTCGGCTCCCCTTGCATGAGCAACTGTGGGGTAATTAAGGAGGTGGGTGCCAGGCCAGGTGGAAGCTACTACTTTGAGATGATGGTTAGGCATTCAAGGTCAGCTAAAAGGCCCTGAGACTGGGGGAGAACAGTACTCAAAGCAGAAATATAGCAACAGAAGAATCCAGTAAGGCTCCTGTCCTGCCTTCAAACGTTTCATCTGTGGAAGAGACTGTGTGAAAGATAGTGATACTGGCTATCAGCTGCCAATCCAAGGGAGCCAGCTCAAAGAGATGAAGGACAAGAATGTTCCACCCAGGGGAAAGTTGCATGGACTGAACAAGAGTGCTGTTTTGAGGGACTGTGGAGGTCCAGCACCTTCATGTTTGTTCTGCCTTCCCAGACATTTGTTAAAGTGTTTTTTACTAAAAGAAGATGGCCATGTCTCACAACCCTAGGATTCCTGGCCTCTGGAAACACACAAAGAGTTAGGATGTTTTACAGGACTCTGTCATATTTGGAACAAAGCTGCAGCTAACAAAGGTCATGCCTTGAGGGTTTCATTTACCATTATCAAACTGTTTGTTAAAGACTCAATTTTATGAGAGAAAGGGCAAATAAGGGGCACCAACAGTATGTAAGGAACCAAGTGAAAAGATTTCCACATGTGCCTTCATGTCTCATGGAATCCCACAGACAGCTCTGTGGGTGGATACCATTCTTATTTGCATTTGCCTTTAATCCTATCCACTCACCCCTGACTCTCAAATTTTTTTTTCTCAAGGTCCAACAGTGTCTATGAGCTGGCTTTCAAATGCAAGTTGGTCTACTCCAAAAAGGTCATGTTATTCCATCAGGCCTTGCTGCCTCTGTGGCGTCATCTAACAAAGGCAAAAAGGACAGGGACAATCAGTGGTTGGATAAGCCTTTTGTAACCCACCCATCTCAGTGTCATTGACCTGAAAATAAAAATCCCACAGAATCTCCTTCTGATTGATATTACTTCAATAATTTGTAAGTTTTCAAATTTTTTGATTTAGGCGTAAGTACTGGGACTTCTCATAAGCTGGCCCCCCCCCCCAAAAATATATATATGTAAGAAGGAAGCATGAGACAGAGTACTATCCTTCAAAGGCAAGTGTGGCTCAAGCCCTGTGGTAAGAACAAGAATGTTGGGAGGTGCCTGGGTAGCTCAGTTGGTCAAGCCTCTGACTTTGGCTCAGGTCATGATCTCAAGTTCATGGGTTCAAGCCCCACGTTGGGCTCTGGAGCCTGCTTTGGATTCTGTGTCTCCCTCTCTCTCTGACCCTTCCCCTCTCATGCTCTGTCTCTCTCTATCTCAAAAGTAAATAAAACATTTAAAATAAAAAGAACATTGGGAATCTACAGAGCTAGGAATGCTTATCTGCTCTGATGTTTGCTGGCTGTGTGAGCTTGGGTAACTTTTCTGAACTTTAGGGGTTTTCTTTAATTTGTAAATTGGAAATAACATTAAAGACTTCCTCAAATTACTGTAAAGACTAAATTAGATAATGTAAGCAGAATGTATATATTAGATAATAATGGTAGCCGTTACTATTTTGATCTTCTTCTACTGTATTTGTAATGATAATCATGGACTACAAAGGCAAGATGTAATAAGATGAAGTTCCAAAATGAGAGCATCATTTTGCAGAACTATCAATGAAAGACAGATGAATGTGAACTGGTATTCCAGACAAGTTTATCAAGGAATTGAGTATGACCTGTGATTTTTAGATACAAATGAACAAACAAATGAACCACCAAGACGTATTTCAGGCAGCTATGAAACTCATGGACAAAAGTGTGAAGTTTGGAATAAGTAGGTTTGGAAAGTCCAGTTGTGTGAAAGACCAGTGGTTTCTAGGACAGTGAAAAGAGAAAAACTTGTCTTGATGGGCCTCATTACAGAAGGTCATAAACCTGGCACTCATTCCCTAAATCAGAACCAATCACTGTAGGTTTTGTTTTTGTTTCAGTTTTTATTTTGTTTTGTCAACTAGATCCCAATAGAGAGGACCCTCTAGTAACCTGAGGAACTCACTTCCTTTCACAATAAACCATGGGACCAAAGGGGCCCCACTGCAAGATGATATAAGCATTTCTAATCTATCCAGAGTATAGTTTTCAGTCCTCAAGCCTTCTATGTTTGCTGACATCTTTTACCCGATGACATAGGTAAAAGACCAACAGAACCTCAAAAGACCGAACTTTAGAAGGGAGGGAATATTATAAAGAGAAAGAAAGATAAATAGATCAACATGGATAATAAAGAGGTATTAGCTCTGTCAAGAAGAAATTCATTCTCTGAAGTATATTTCAGACAGGTTAATAGAAGATACAATATGCTACCTTCATGACTTAGTGATATTTTAATGGGATTAGCAAGCAAGTGCTCAAAAGAGTTTATGTCATCCTATACCAACCTCTTACCTTACTCCAATAGGTTTTATTTTTGCCAACCTATTATTCCTTTTTTCCCTTCAAATGCCTGCCTTTTTGGAAAAAAAAAAAAAAGGTTTAAAGCAAAAATGAACCTCAGATTATTTGACAATCATTCTTCCAAAAATGTTATCATAACAGATTGGTTTCAGGATGCATATGATACATTTGGCGATTGTCAAAACACTAATGCAAGATTTTGGAATTCTGTTCATTCTGAAATAAATAGTTAGCCATATCAATTCTGCTTCCAGCTGGCTTTATGGAATCCTATTTGATTCACAACATCTTCCTCTCTTTCTTTTTTTTTCTTTAATTTATTTTTGAGAGATGAGAGAGACAGCATAAGTTGGGGAGGGTCAAAGAGAGAGGGAGACACAGAATCTGAAACAGGCTCCAGGCTCTGAGCTAGCCGCCAGCACAGAGCCCGATGCGGGGCTCAAACCCACGAACCGTGAGATCATGACCTGAGTCCAAGCCGGAAGCCCAACCGACTGAGCCACCCAGGCGCCCCTCTTCCTCTCTTTCTATACCCTCAATAATTCACAAATATTTTTAAGTGCCTTCTACCTGCAATGTGATGTTCTGGGGGCTAAAGAGCAAGAGAGCAAATAATGACTTCAACAGAGCTTTATTGAGCTTTATTTCTAGTGGGAATTTAGGTTAAAAACATAAAATAAAAATATGTTCCTAGTGCTATTAAGAAAAACAAATGAGAAAGTGATGCAAAGGGCCTGGGTTTTTCTGTGCTTGGGTAAAATCAAAGACCAGTGTGACTGAAGGAGGTTGAACATCAGAAAGAGTGAGAGAAGATAAACCTGCAAGGTAGGAGAGACGGATTCTGCAGGGGTGGCTGCCCATTGCTAAGACTTCAGCTTTTATTCTGAGGGATATGGAAAGTCACGGGAGGGTCTTGAACAAAAAGGAGGAACATGAGCTGTTCTAAATTTTGACAGGATTATTCTCCTACTCTGCTGGGAGGACCAGGTGGAAGATTGTCATATTTCTGAGAGAGGGACTACAGGAGATTGGACCAGGGAAGCTGGGATGAAGAAGCTAAGAAATGTAAAATTTCTGGATATGTTTTGGAAGTAGAGATAAAAGAAGAGTCAAAAATAGAACTAGGCTTTTGGGCCTGAAGAATCAGAAAAGTGGTGTTGATGTTCAAGGACACAGAGAAGACCGAAGGTGAAACAGGTTGACAGCGTGTTTGAGTGGGTGGTAGAGGTTGTAACAATCTAGACACCCAAGAGGTTAGTTTTTGATAAGTTAGGTTTGGAAAACCTGTTAGACATTCAAACAGAGAATCCATGTAGGCAGTTGAATACAAGTTTGGATTTTAGGAGGTCATTCAGGGCTAAAAATACAAATGTGGATATCCTCAGCATACAGATGGTTTTGAAAACCGTGAATGTGGTTGAAGTCACCAAGGCAGCTAGCAGAGATGAAGGAGTGGAGGGACTGGGAAATGAGAACTCAGTAAAGAAAAGCCAGTAGGAGGAAAAGTAGAGGCTTGTGGCTAATGTTCCAGAGACCACAGAAAGAAATAATTTTAAAAAATGAGTAGTGGAAGCTGTGTAAAACTGAAATATAAAATTTGGTAAGTGAGAAGTTACTAGTATTACTGTTGAGTGCAGTTCTGGTAAAATGAGAGGCATGTATTATGAGCTATCTGTGCCCCCCACAACATTCATATGTTGAAACTCAGCCCTCAATGTGATAATATTTTAGAATGGGGATCTTTGTGAGTTACTTGGGATTAAAGGAAGTCATGAGTATGGGGGCCTCATAATGGGATCCATTCTCTTATAAGAGGAAACAACAGGGAACGTACTCTGTCTCTCTATGCCATGTGAGGGTGCCTAGAGAGAGAGCCATCTAACAGTCAAGGAGAGAGCTCTCTCCAGGAAGCTAATCATTGGCACCTGCATGTGAGACTTCCCAAGAAGATTGTTTCGAGGTCAGGAAAGATTTCAAAGATGGGAATTATTAGCACATATGCATCTGCTGATGGGAACCATCCCGTAGAGAGGGGATATTCACAATGCAGGCGGGGACAAACTCAGGAGACTGGCACAGGAGGCTTAGCCTATGATTAAAAAACAAAAACAAAACAAAACATAAAACCTGTTTGTCATCCATTCCCAAAGAAAGGAAGGCAAGGTACTGGATTAATGGATTTAGTAGCAAGGGTATTTTCACATTCTTGTTATGGCAGCCATGTTTTCAGCACAAGAGCAACAAGACAAGAATGAGGAGGAACAAGAATGAGCTGAGATCTGAAGATCACTTTATTGAATTTCACTTATGCACACATGCCTATTTGTCTAGTAATGAATTTGAATATTCTGTACAAATCCATGCATGAAGTTTTATTGAAAAATGGAAAACAAGAGACATTAACCTAAATAAACAATAATCCTGACCTACAGATGAATGCCTACCTTGGCAATACAGAATATTCTGTGCAAGGAAAGGTCTTTGTTATAAATGTTTTTTAATCTTTATTCTTGAGAGAGAGAGACACACACACATACAGAGTGAGTGCGGGAGGGACAGGAAAAGAGGGAGACACAGAATCTTAAGCAGGCTCCAGGATCTGAGCTGTCAGCACAGAGCCTGACATGGGGCTTGAACTCACAAGCCATAAGACCATCACCTGAGCCTTACCCGATGGAGCCACCCAGGCACCCCCACAAGGAAAGTCTTACTCGGTCCTCCCACCAAAGTTATTCCAGGCCTGCCCCAGAGCTGTTTATGAAGTATACTTTCTATATTTCTGATGGACATTTCCCATCCATTTAGGAGGCAAAAAATTGACCAACAGGCTTTAATGACTCACCAGTTGCTTAGAGTATAGAGCATATATGTTCTCAAGTGCTATCTCTTCACCAGGGTCACAAGGGAAGGGCGAAACCTAAGCATGCCTATGTTTCTAATTTGGACCAAAATTCAACTTCCACTTGTGCCTTCCTTTACCAAACACAACTTGTGCACTTAATCTCATTCTTTGTTTCCTTATTTTATTCCTTAAGGGCCTCTGGTTCTGTTTTGAATTCCTTTTCTGGGAATGTACTTGGGCACTCACTCATGTAGCAGTGATAATGCACTCTGTTTCCGAGCTGTAGGACTGTGTTTCATAAAGCATTTTGACACAAAATCCCAAATAGCCATCTGCAAAATGGGGTGCAGTGTAGATGAGTGTCAGAATTCTTGGTTGTGAGGACTCAAAGGTGATTAGATATAAGAAAATCCACAAACCTTGAGGAGAGGTCAAACACTAGCTTCATTGTCTTACTATCAGTGAACCAGAACCTGGGGATCGGCTAATAGTAATAACCTCCATTTACTAGGTACATTTTTTTTCTTTTTATCCAAGAAAGCACTTTAAATCCAGGATCTCATTTAATTTTCACTCCAAATTCCAGAAATATAAATTATTAACCCCATTTTCAAAATGACAAAATAAACCTGGAGAGGCTACATGATTTGGTCAAGGTCAGGAAGCTATTAAGTACAGGGCTGGCATTGAACCAAATTCTATCTATATTCAAAACCCAATTCTCTTAATCACAGATTATTTTCCAAGCCTATGTGCCTTCCACTGAATTGTTGTTTATTCAAGCTATGTGTGTGAAAGAAAAATGCCAGTGAATACTTACATCGCTTGAGGTGGAGGGTCCATTTCTTCTGGGCATATCTGCTTACCCCTATTAATGAGGAGAAACCTGTCTTCACAAAAGCAAAGCCCAGTAATAGTATCTTTGCATTTCAGAGGGCAGACTGGGAATTGGGCACATGGTCTAATCAACCCACGTGCATGCACACTATTTAAAAGGCACGCGATGTTATAGAACAATACTTCTCAAGAGACAGGATGTTGGCAATGAGTAAGAGGCTAAACAGCTAAACCAAAGGTCCTACAGACTCAAAAGCAGCCTTGGTGTGATCAGACATAATGTGTGCATGGGGGAGGAGTATTTTTATGCAGTTTGGGCAATAGATGAGTTGTGTTAATTAATTGTGTGTTTTGAAGTTTGTTACCACTTCATATCAAGCATTTCCTTAAAAGAGAGAGAGAGAGAGAGAAAGGGAGAGAGAGGGAGAGAAGCAAAACAAAAAAACCCTAATCTAACATTCAACAAACATTCTGCACCCAAACAGCACATCTTTGTCTGAAACCTTAGTTCCAAAGAACCACTTACAGGCTTTCATCAACACATTATAATATTAATCAAGACTCATAATGCAGAGTGATTTGCATGCCAACAAATATATTTACACTGTAAATTGTTTGTTGAGGAGCCTTGGAGAGAAATGTGATTCACTGCCATAGAACTGAATAGTAGGAAAAATCCCCCACTAAAATCCAGAGAAAATAAAGAATCTGTAGAACTTGATCCTCTAGAGCCTGAGTAAGAGACTCATTAGCATTCTATCTAATTCCTTACAAAATATTTAGCTCCCAACCTACTCAATGCATAAAAAAAAAAAATCAGTTTCAGTATAAGTTTGCATGGGATTTTCTCCTCTTATTGGCATATATTAACAAATTTGTGCCATAATTGCAGCTTTCACAGGGAGACAAAAATTAGATAGATAGATAGATGATAGATAGATAGATAGATAGATAGATGATAGATAGATAGATAGATAGTTAGATAGATAGATAGATAGATAGATAACCAACATTCTGAGAAGTTCCTGAGAATTTTGTTTAGGTCTCTAGATTGTGCTTTGTTGACTTGACCTTCTAACATATACCCAATTTGTCTGCTTGTCTCTATTCTCATCACCACTTCTGCAATCATAGCTACTAATCATCTCCTTCAGGGACTATTGTAATAGCTGCCTTACTGTCTCTGGCCCCCTGCATCCACTCTTGACTTGTGGATCCAGGGTAGTAATTTACAGCACCCAAATTCTGTTTATACGATCTGAGACCAGTTTCTATGATAACTTGCATGGTCACCTTCCTCTAAAGTCTCCTCATTGTGTGACTCATCTAGCCCCCAACTCACAACTCCCCTTCACTTTCAGATATTTTTACAGCCCCACATGAAGCCATCCTCTTTCCCTGGCTTCCCGTCTATCTCAGGGACATACATGATTGATACACTCTGGCAGCACTCAGTACTTCCATTTCCATGCACTTATCAGAGTGTGCAATTAAATAATTATTTTTAATTCATTTAATTTAAAGTCTATCTCCCTCATTTCCATTGATTTCCATAATATATTCCTGAATATTATGAAACATGAAGAACACTATACTGGAGAGTGCTATTGAAAATATAATTGTCTTCATGCATTTTCTTATAAATATATTTCTTGTAAATTTAGTATTTATTGTATACAATAGTGTGCAGCTATATATACACACATTTAATAAAGCTGTCTGGTATCCTGCCCCTACCCCTTTCTAACTGAATAATAATTTGTGGTCAAGTACTAAAGTATTGTTTCCCCCTTAATAGTCTCATGTATCGAATATTCTCATGTAGCTAATAATAGTGACTGATGCATAGGGGATATGAAAATTAAATGAAGTAATATACATAAACATTAGCAAAGTTACCAGTACACAGAAATGCCATAGAATGCTGTTGTTACCTTTATTATTATTATTCTAGAAGAAAACACTGCTAGGTACTGTGAGGAAAACAATTTAATAAATTATCATCCCTACCCTCAAAGAGCTTACAGTCTGGTAAGTAATATAAAATGTAGATACAAATGCTTATCATAATTGTAAATTGAGTGCCTGGTACATATACATCACTAGGAAAATAAAGCCATTATAGGTGGCATCATTGATGAAAACTCTTATGGTGGCAGTAGAACTTGAAGAATGATTCAAAGAATCTGTTATTTAACTATCAAGCCACCAACATTACCTTCACCAGATCAAGATAAGCCTTTAATTCTCAGGTGCCTTTGATTACACATTTACCTCTCTGTCCTACTGGACTTTGTCTGCATTGTGATCATTGATTTTAACTTTATTTCCTAGCAGGAAGAAAAAGTCATGTTAAGTGACGAGTGAACAGAAGACCTAGCTAGATTCAGAATCCAACCTATGCACATTTATTCAACAAGCTGGCATCCATCAGGATCCGATCCTGTGCCTGTTGCTAAGTTTGTCAGCTCTACTGAGGGAAGGCCAACCAGCTGTTGTGAAGCTGCAGGGCAGCAGGTGGAAAGACAACCCTTTGGCTTTAGCCTCCTGAATGTGGACAGTAAGTGACCTTTCCTGAAGATACAAAAACTAGTAAAGAGTTATACTTGCCTTTGAGAAATTTAGTCTACTGGGGAAAAGCCTTGAAAAACATCCCTGCAATGATGCATAATGAGCACTGAGAAATTCTGTTGCAGTGGAGGCCAAAGAGGAAGAAACTATGGGAAACATGAGATCAGAAAGTCAAAATTAGTGTGATTCGTGAGCGGTGTTAGGGATGGGAGAGCTTTCAAAGTGGTAACTGCAAGTCTGATGTTCCAGGCAAAGGGAATACTTTTGTCAAAGGCACAGGAGAAGATTTGGCTTGCTTAGGAAAATCAAGCAACTCAAAATAAGGAGATTTGACTAAAGCTTCCTCTGCAGTGGGCTCGGGGTCTCCATATTGAAGACCAGGCTGCTAGCTGGTCTTTTCTACTATAATTACCAACATATTTGGAATTATTCTTACAGACACATAGGAACTTTTCATTGTTTTGACAAAAACAAATAATTCAAGTACACATAAACATAGAGACCAGTAAAAATCAGATCCAAATGAAATTGTCATTTTGGAGTCAAAATTGTCTAATACAGGAAATTTCGTAGGCTTCACCTTAAATACAATGAACAGTTCTGTACTCCTCATGTAGGTTTAACACTCACTAATATTTTACCATTTTTGTTTCATTATTTTCCCTTAAATATTTTAAAATAAATTCCATCTTTATGGAGTTCCTCCAATTAATATTTAGTATGCATCTATAAAATATAGGTATGTTTCTACACAAACATAATATAGTTATCATGCTTTACATAGTAAACTAATGCCCATATCATCCAATAATCAGTCCATACTCAAATATCCCAGTTGCCTCAAATATACATTTCACTCTTGATAATCAAACTTGGATCCTCTCAAGAACTGTAGACTGTACTCAGTTATTATGGTCTTTAAGCAAAAGGAGTTTCAAAACTGTTGTTTCTGGGAAAGCCATCTGGGCTACTATATTTTATTTATAAAATAAGGACCTTTTTATATCCTAAATGACAGAATAATTTGTATCACTAATGAATTCATTCATAAAATAAGAATTATACACAGTCTAAATCTATCTATTCTTTCAATTAGGTAAACTGAGCTAATGGTTATTAATGCTTCAGTATTTTATAAATCCTTTGCACAGTTAAAATACAACTACAACCACCACCAAGAAAACAGCAATGTAGATAGGAAGTAGTATCAAAGTAGAGTTATTCATATACTTCTGGAGCATAAGTACTTCTGGTGAGAAATGTACCACTCTTCAACAGGAGTGAGTAGCTGTGCTACAGTGGGTAGCAGACAGTAGACAGAAGGAAGTCTCTCAAACTGCCAAGGAAATGTAGGGAGTATCTTGTTCCCAGGCTCACTAGTCAGTTGGGAAACCAACTCTCCTCCTTTGGGATCCTATAAGTGAGCTGTGATGAGCCTTTGTTGGGGTGTTCACTTTCAGTCAGATGCTGCAGTCCAAATACAATTTACCATGTATTCCCCATGACCATAGTGGAGAGGGCCCTATGGCTCAAGAATCAATTGCATGAATCAAGTAAATGAATGCTGTGGCCTAATGGTACTAATTGTATGTATGTGGGTAGGTAGAGGTGTGCCTTCCCATCTAGTTCTTGGAAAAAGAAAAAGAAAAAAGAAAAGAAAAACTGTCAAAGATGCTCCCAATATTAACACCCTCTGAACAGTATCATTATAATAAAGACAAAGAAGGAGTAGAAATGATTAAAAGGTGAGAAAGAACTGAGGAATCTGGAATGAAAGCGTTCATGTTTTTCAATGCTGCATTAACTTGGGGTTCTTGGCAGCCTAGACACACAATGAGCACATACATCTGCAGGCTTGTACTTCCTTCTATAATAAATTGTTGACAGTACCATCACCATCATCATCATCATCATCATCACCATCACTGTCATCACCACTAGATGCAAACTTGTTTAGCATTTCAAGCTAAAGAGAATATCTACAAGATTAGCTCATTCACTTTAAACACCTGTATTCATTTGTATCATGCATGTGGCGTTGTGCTTGGCAGCATAAGAAATGAAATTAATGAATGTATCGCTCTTATGAAGATCAAAACCACATCCCTGAAATGGAATAAGTGAGATATTAGAATTGCATAAATAATTTCTATAGTAATTAAAATAACTATAATTTAGAGAGTACCTGACTAAGAACCAGACCCTATTCAAGTTCTTCACATCCATTACCCCCATTAACCTGCCCAATAACACTGAAAGGAAAGTGTTATTCTCCTATTACAGAGGAAGACTTTGAGATCCAGAGTGGTTAGGATAATTCCTTGAATCTCAGAGCTCAATATGTGATGGAATTAGGATTATGCCCATGTCTGCCTAACTTGCAAAGCAGTGCTCTTTCCAACATGTTCTGTGGTTCCTTATGCTGAAAATACCCTTTTAAATAATAAATCCAGGAAAAGTTAGTCGGAGGAGGGGGGCACCCCTAGGAAGATAGTTCTGGTGTCACATATATGACCACATCTGATGTCATAAATTATAAATGTCTGATTAATACAGAAAACAAGAGGGAAGGAAGAAAAGCAGACAGAAACCATGCTACTCAAATGTTCCAGGTGTCTGTGTGGTAGAGCCTTGGAAAGTGTCACTGAGTCATGTCATTAGCAGTGCTTAGGTCAGTAGATGGGTTGGCATCCCTAGGAACATGGCAACCATAAACTGGTGTCTCCCTGGCTCCTGCCGAGTCATTCTTTGTCCTCTCCCATCTCTCATCCTACAACAAAGAGAATTCATTTTGCTCACAAGCACAGAAATCCAATTTTAAAGAAACCAGCCTGTGAATATCAAGCCAACAATCTCCCAGTCTCAGAGGGTTTGCTTTGGCTGGAGACTACCAGGGCTCCAAATCTCTAGGACTCAAAGGGATGATGACAGTTGCTATTATAAGGAAATTAAAATGAGAATTTTGAGATGTTCTTTAAGCTGCTGGATAACTGATTAGCAGGAGGCATTGATCTCTCAGCCCAGAGATGTTCTAAAGAGGGAGGGGAAAATTATTAGGAAATGAAAGAAATACCTCTTATCACCTTCTTTTTGGTAGTAAGCTCTGAATAAGGCTTAGTTGCTAGTATGCGGGTGGCTCAGGGCCAGCCAGAAATGGGTAAAATTCTGTGCCTAATGCTTCTTATCTCAAGGCACTCTTAGCTCCTCCCACCTCACTGCTTTTCTTCTTCAACCCAATACATGCATGCTCAGCCTATGATCCTTTTCGTACTGGATTGCCTTATCCTACTTACTGGAAAAGTAATATTCCCTAAAATTAGCAACATCAGGAGCAAGCATACGTCTTTATTTAGGCAGAAGACCTGGGTTTGATATTTTTCATGTATGAGGCATGATATAGTTAAACTTCTAGGGCTCAGTTTCTCCATCTGTAAATGGAGATATTAATTTATAGGATTATACTTTATTAGATTCTCTTGAGAATTAAACCAAGTAATTTATATTAAAAAAAAACTCTTATCATAGAATTGGGCACTTAGTAAGAAGTTAGGGGAAATACTTATTCTCTAATTCTACCCTTCTTATGTTTCCACAGGCCTCTATTCCATTTAGCTTTTTCCAACCTCTCATTCATTCCTCTCTAATGAAGGAGGATTTACTTTACTGATTGGTAAGAGCTTGGCATTTCTCTGGCCACATTTAAGGGCAATTAAGCTCAAATGTAACCTGGTATTTTCCCCTTCCTCTGCCAAGTCCACATTCTAGCAAGGCAGACCTCCCAGGCTCCCCCTACCAGGGCTTCTGCAGAAGCACCACTGTGGCAGGGGCAAAGTCTGCCTTCTACATGGTCCTAAAGCCCCCTTTTCTTTCACCCTCTTTTTCTCCTTTGCATTTGAGCAGTATATTAAAGGTATTAAGCAGGATACAACCCTCCGTTCAGAGATAGGAGTGAGGGTGCCTAATCATTGCTTCACTGGCCCAGCTTCTCCCTGGGGAGACCACAGATCTCAGTGTAATGGAGATGGCACAAGGCAGCAGATACATCTTCCAAGACTGTATACCAGGAGCCCTGTGTTTCAGCTATCAAGCTGTTACTGTACTTCGATCCACATCCACTGTCTAGATTCTGTTCTTCATTGTCACAGGACTTCAAGAGGAGGGTTGATAAGAGTAATAAGTCAAATTTAATGCAATAATTGAATAAAACCTGTAACACCATCATAATTAGGAATATCTAATAATAATGTTTTTATTATCCAAAATATCCCTAAGGGAGGAGTCTTCCCAAGAAATTTTGAACATCAACGTGGGATCTCTAAACTTGGGATACTGGATAGACCACAGGTATGAAAATTGATTATGGTTTTAACTCTGTCAAGACCCCCTGCTTAGTTCCTCTTAATCCCTGACATGGTCACCCCTAACCCTGCATGCTCCTGAGTTTAGTCCTGGGAAGGTTTTATTCCTTAGTTATCAGAAGAACCAGAATGGTGGTGGGGATATCTTTCTAGGATACATAAGAGCAGAGTCCAAACTTAGTCCTCCTTCCTCATCAAGGAGGAATATCAGTGCAAAGGCAATACTCTCAAAGAAGAAAATATCCCAGAGAAATATTTTTAAAGGTTACTTATATTTCCCTTTTCCTCTTTTCTAGAAACAATGATGCCTTGGTAGCATCAAGCATATCTGGAACCTGATCTTGGTTTCTAAATACCACACCCCACTCAACAGAACTTAGAGACATGCCTGGCTCCAGAACTGGGGAAGGAAAAGTATAAGATAAGCTTAAAATATAGTGTTGTGCCAAAAAGAAAGGAAGTGTTCAAAGAATAGTAAGGGCACATCAAAAGGGCCGTGGAATCAGTTTGATGGAACACAAACTACCAAGTTGAGGGCAATTTAAACATGAAAACAAACAATAAACTGGTTATAATCCATTGAATAAAATAAAAGGAAATGTCATGACTCCATACTAATAATAAATTAAAAAAACAACTAAAGAAATGGAGAAGAGAAAGATCTTCCTTGCAGTAGAATACTAAATAATAAATATATAAGGAATCATGGAATTAAAAAAATGTACCACTTTGTAATCATGCTAATAACAATTCAGTTAAGTGGGAATCATCAATGGATATGAAAATCAGTAGGTAAATGTTTGATGCAGGCAAATTATTTAGAAGCCTTGAAATATCTTTCCAGAAATAACTTACTAATTTCAGTGAGAAAAATACTACTACAGTGGAAAATCATGGGAGAAAAACCTTAAGCAAGTGATTACTATTATCACTTATAATGAGGCACACCAAAATCATGTGCCTCCTAACAAAAGAAGAACACACCACATAGATGATATTCCTGCCAAAAGTTACATAATCTGAATCTGGGCATGAGGACCTGTCATGCAAGCTCTAATTGAGGGACATTCTCCAAAAATGTCAATCCCTTCAAAGAGAAATATAGGCTAACAAGACTAAAGAGGTATAATAATGAATGATAATGCATTGTGTGATTCTGTACTAGATCCCAGATCAGAAAAAAAAATGTTATAAGGAACATTACTGGAAAAATTGGAAAATTTTTGAGTAATAATTCAAGGTTATTATCCTAAGCTTAAATATCCTAATTTTATAAGTATACGAATCTATTTTCTTCTTAGAAAATATACACTGATGTGCTGGGGCAAAAGGACATGATGTCTGTAAACTACTCTAAAATGGTCAGCAAAGGTTAATATATACAAATGTATACTCATTCTGTGCATCCTTCCATCTGTCCGTCCATACAGAAGATGATAAAACAAATGTGACAAAATGTTAACATTGGGCAAATTATTTAAAGGTTAGTGTTTTTGAACTATTCTCATGATTTTTCTCTAGGTTTGAAATTATTTCAGTGTAAAAAAGTTAAAAACGAAGTTTGAATTTGTAGAGCATTTATAGTTACCAGAACAATCATACATATTCATTTATTTGATCTTCTCAAAATAGCTTTTGGTGTTATTATTTATACTGAAATGAAATCATAATTTTAACAATGCCCTCAGTGGTGTGGTGGTGTGGTGGTGGTGGTGGTGGTGTGGTGGTGGTGGTGGTGGTGTGGAGGTGGTGGTGTGGTGTGGTGGTGTGGTGGTGTTGGTGGTGTGGTGTGGTGGTGTGGTATGGTGTGATGGTGTGTGGTGGTGTGGTGGCATGATGATGTGGTGGCGTGGTGGTGTGGTGTGGTGGTGGTGGTGGTGTAGAGGTGGTGGTGTGGTGTGTTGGTGGTGGTGTGGTGTGCTGTGGAGGTGGTGGTGGTCGTGTGCTGTGGTGGTGTGCTGTGGAGGTGGTGGTGTGCTGTGGTGGTAGTGGTGTGGAGGGGGTGGTGACGGTGTGGTGTGGTGTGGTGGTGGTGGTGGTGTGGTTATGTGGAGGTGGTGGTAGTGTGCTGTGGTGGTGGT
>NC_043710.1:81795435-81827014 GCF_006229205.1 Suricata suricatta | reverse complement strand
GGAGGTGGTGGAGGTGGTGGAGGTGGTGGTGGAGGTGGTGGTGGTGGAGGTGGTGGTGGTGGTGGAGGTGGTGGTGGTGGTGGAGGTGGTGGTGTGGAGGTGGTGGAGGCGGTGGTGGTGGTGGTGGTGTGGTGTGGAGGTGGTGGTGGAGGTGGTGGTGGCGGTAGTGTGCTGTGGTGGTGGTGGTGGTGGTGTGGTGTGGAGGCGGTGGTGCTGTGCCTGTGCGCATTCACGGTTTAGTTAGTAATATCCTGATTTTATGCAAGAATAAGCTGAAGCTCAGAGAGGTGATGTAATTTGTCTGAGGTCAATAACTAATAATAGCACATGAATTCAGAAACCTGGAATACAAATAAAGCAGGCACCAAAAGCTCCCTTAACTAATTTCTGGTTAAATTCCACTCAACTGACATGCTGAGTTACCTGGCATTCTCCGTCCTCCCTGCCAGTCACACCCTGTCTGACGTCCACAACAAATTTCCCTGCTATGCTGGTCCTTCTCTCCGGATTACCCAGGCACTAACACATTCACTTGTTGAGCCATATGCTAACCAAGAGTCGGCTGCGTCTTTTCCCAAATCTGTTCTTACCAGATGTACTTTTTCATATAATTACATCATTTACCTAAATCCTTCATCAACAGATACAACACGAGTATGAAAAAAGAATTGCTGTTTCCATGAAAGCTAAATAGAATACTTTGGAAAGGTTCAGTAACAGCAAGTGGAAAAAGACCTGAACTTTCATTACATGGTGGAACAAACTGTAATAGATTAGAAGAAAACCATAAAAGTCTAGAAGTGTTTTGTACTCAGATTGCTCCACGACTACAACCATCACCGTCATGCCAGACTTTAAATAAACCCAAACTAGAAATTATGGGCTGATGACTTGTGAATATTGTCTATGCAAGAAGACACCAATTTCCAGTCAGCTAATTCATTCTCGAAGAAAAGGCTTTGATTCTGTCGGAAGTCAAATGAAGGTACATTTACATGCTTTGGTTAATTTTAAGTGTTCCTGTATCACTGTTTATGAATCACTACTGTACAGAGCTTTTTCTGATAACAAAGCACCTGCTCTTCCTGTCTGAAATGTAAAAACTACTAGACCATTCCAGTGCTCTGCCCAGCAGGCTTGGAATAAGAGGGGAATCTATGATTCAGAACTGGGGAGGACTTGCCCCCGATTCTCTGTCTACATAGGATGCTATTGAGTAATGTGAAAGTAAAATTTGTTGTGATCAATTGACTCCTCCTCCTGCCTTCAGACCACTGACCTATCCATTCCCCAAGATGTGAGTCCAATTAAGTAAAAATGGGGAGCATCAGGTATTTCTATAATTGGAGGATCTGTTAATTAAAATAATATAACTACATGGCTCTATATTAAGTCCTCCACTTCTCCAACCCGGGAAACAACCAATGTGTGTTGCTACCACTTGCAAAGCATTTGGGGGCTCTGAATATTTAGAATAAATTGACTCTAAGTGTTGGTCTGACCTGGCAACATAGAAAATACCACATAAAGGCTGATGCATTTCAAAGTGGAAAAAGCATCATTATCTCTCATCTCTCTCACTAATTGCTGCCTAAATAAAAGGAGGGAAAAGGATGCTCATTGTCTGCTCTGCACACCAGCCTAGCCCTCTCAAGAGCCACAGGCTTCTTGGGGAATGAGTCCCACTGTTTCTCTCTCTGTCCCATGCAAAGCCCACAGGTGGGTGGGGGGCGGTAAAAGGTAGGAGGAAGCCCAGCAGAGAAAGCGGGGTGCCGAGGAAAGGAGCACTTTATTTGATAAAATTGTAAAGAGCAGCTTGTACTGTAGAGAAAGAATCTCCAAGTAATAAATGTCAGGTTTATGAACAATTGAGCCTCTCTATTCCTGACTGGAATTGCTCTTTAAGGTCAGCTCCATAAGTGCTCCCTCGGGGGATGAGGCTGTTCTGCTGAGTGGGTTTGTGGTTGTGGCTGTGCTACTGGGAACAGGAAGGGGTGTGGGAGCAGCATGTCGGCCCTGGGTGGGGGTGGGGGTCTGCAGTAAAGGAAGTAATGCATATGCAGAGGGGGTTTCCATAGAGGAAAACATCCAGACATCTACAAAAACCAGAATCAGTGAATGGAGCGGCAAGGAGTGGCACTTTAATGCTAGAAACCTCTCAACAAGAGTAAAGACCCTCCTCAGCATCAGGCTGCTGCACCCTCCCCAGGCACAGGCCCACTGCCCATCAAGAGATGGAATTCCTATTACATTATGTGCCCCCTTCCTGCACACAGATCTTGCCTATGGATGTTAAAGTTAAGTAGTATGGTCAAGCAACATCATCATTCTTGGGGCACCTGGGTGGCTCAGTCAGTTGAGCATCCAGCTCTTGATTTCAGATCAGGTCATGATCTTGTGGTTCAGGGGTTCAAGCCCCACATTTGGCTCTGGGCTGACAACATGGATCCTGCTTAGAATCCTCTCTTTCCCTCTATCTCTGTCCCTTCCCTGCTTGTGAGCTCTCTCTCTCTCTCTCTCTCTCTCTCTCTCTCTCTCTCTCTCTCTCTCTCTCTCTCTCTCTCTTGCTCTCTCTCAAAATAAATAAATAAAGCTTTAAAAGACCCTCAACATATAAAAGGGGGAAAAACAGAATGAAGGCATGTGTACATGCGAAATTGAGCATGGATACTCCACAAATGATGTTGATAGTTAAAGGTCAAAGTGCCAGCTCCCTTCTTATCTTGTCCCTAAGCCAGAGGCAAACACAAATTTAATCCACTTCCTCACCATCTACACAGAAATAAAGTAAGTGGAATATGGAAAGTTAAAAGCTTTCAAGCTGTTGAAACACTGCCCTCGTGAATGCAGCAGCATTCGATTTGGTTCTGACAAATTTTGGGGAAACAGGGAAAAGACTGGAATGAACATCCCGACCCTGGGCAGGTGTGTTATTCAGAGATTGAGGAGTGACACTGGGAAAGGTAAGGAACTGATAGCAGTTTTAAATGATTTTGAAGCAAGATCTCTGAGATTTGATTTTTGAAGAGTATTAGAGAAAGAAAAAGATTCAGAATTTCAGTTTTTATTATCCAATATAATGCAGCCATTCAGAGGTCGACAGATATTGAACACTTACTATGTTCGCAGAACTATTTTAGATGCTGGAGATAATGCAGTACAAAACAGATACAAATTCCTGCCTTCATGGAACTTGCATTTTAGTTGCATGCACACAGCCTCATTATAACCTTTTTGAAAAGGAAGCAAACATTTAAAGTCACTTAACTTTGTGCTGGAGTAACTGCTTCCAGAATAAGGAAAAAAGGAAAAACAAAACGAATTCAAATATATCTTTACTCTCTCAAGGGATCTGTCCCCAACTGCCCATTTTAGGGTCCATGTGCCAAGAAATGGCAAGCTTTTCATTGGGGAACTATTTCACAACCGATTTTCTTGTAGGGTAACTGGGACCTGGCATCTGTGTCATCTGCTGTAATGTTAGGCTAAATAAATGTCTCACCCTTGAATCTGCAACCTAGGAGCACCCTCTGCTTCATTATATCATTCAACCATGTGGCCCTCCTGAATCAAGTTCCTGAGGAGTCTGGTGGAATCTGTGGCAGCTGGAATAAGACCAGCTACTGTAGAAAGAAGCCTGTGGAAAAAAGTTAGTGGAATAAGGGTTTAGGGAAGGGGGCGCTTTGAGGATACAGTGATGGTCGCACTAGGAAACAGAGATGATGAGCAGTTCTGCAGGTTGATTTGTATTTCCCGGGGTTACTGCAGCAGGGCCTTGATAGACCATATGGTCTGGCCTTGACCCTTACATCTCGGCATGCCCTCAAAGCAGCAGCCCTAACTGTGGCTGGCTTCCACTTCTTGTTATTCTTGGCACTAGGAGTTCTGATCACAGGGTGGTTCAATATCATAATCCAAAGCATTAGATAGAAACCATCTGGAAGAGCAACCAACTTTAACCTTGAGGGCTACTTGAAAATAATCTCCATCCAGTGAGCCCTGTGTTCACATGGAAAAATAGGTTATTTAGAACATATTTCAAAAAGCATCAGGGTCTTGGGAGCCATCTACCTCCAAAAAGATTGACATTTAACAATTATGCTTTGATATCTATAGAATGCATTTTTCCCCATCTGCTTAGTGCCAAGTTTCTGGTTACTTGCACAATAGGAATGCAATAAACAGGGCCGAGAAGGTAACAAACTTCACTGCAGGATGCTAAGGAACAGAGAGCAGAAAGGCCATGCCTGTAATAAATCAATTAGCCGATTATTCAGCAGAAGAAATACAGTTAAATATACCAGTTGTTCCTACTATGGGCTCTGAAGGAAGAAAAAAGAATAAGTGAGAAGTAGAAGATGAGCAATGTTATTATTATTGTTTTTTACATCAAGACTCCCAAGATCCCTGACAAAAATTCCCAGTGACCACATCAATATCTCTTTGAGGCATCTTTCATACACACAGCACCTCTCGTGACTGTGGTATTCCCAAGTTTGTGAGACTACGCCAATGAACAATAACAAAGAGGAACTATAATTTTCCCAAAAGCCACAGAACAAGTCAACGAAAACACTCAGACTATAAACTCAGAGTTCTGTTTTATGGCTCTTGGACTTAACTATGCAGACGATGATTCTTCACAAGAAACCGTATCTACTCAAGGTGACTTTTCGGGAAGGAGTTTTGTGCTGTTAGAAAAAAAGGGTTACATCCCGCGTCTATTTAAAACCACATGAGATAGGCGCTAACGCTGCCTCTTGTAAATGGAGCATAGCTGTGCTCAGTTAGGCAGGATGTTGAAGTAGCTCACGCGTGAGCCAGCAACCGTCCCCGCTCAGTTCTCTGGATTTGAGCCATGCAACCCAAAGCCCAGAATTCTACCTGGGGCATGGCCATTGAAGGGTAAATGCCATTTTCCAAAATACTGTTTCTTACATCAAAAAACCATCCACTATTTGCATTGCTGAGGGATGCAATTCTGGGCAAGATAAGATACTGAGGTAAACACACCTCTTCTATCTGATACAGTAAGAGGAATAGTTAACAACTAGCAACTACTAATTTTGCCAAAATCCTTATCTGGAATAAGAAGAATATAGCTATCAAAATCTAAGATTTAAAATTGTACCCTTGTTATGAACTGTCTGGAAACACATGTAAGATACACTCAACAAAATGTGCCTGCCATGGTGACTAATAGACACATACCAGGAGAGAGAGCAGCTCCTTTGTGAAAATCTAATGCGATCCTACCTTCGAACATGGGACGGGGAGAATCCTCATGGAACTAAAGTGCCTTCCAAAGAGCAGGCACAGCTTGTGCCACCTCATAGGGTACCTTTATGGGAATATAAGCAAGGTATCTTTTCTTCAGGGATGTCACAGTCAGGTGCCCAGGAGCAGGGCTTGCTGGTAACACCACCTGCACAGCGGTATGGAGGTGATGGCCCTGCCGGTCCTGGGTGATGGAGTGGTTTACTGGGCTAACTCCAGGCTGCCCAAAAACCCCCTCAGAGCACATTTACTTCTGCTTTATACATCAATACTATAAATGATATTTTATTTTCCCCCCCCAAAAAATTTCTCTGGTTAAATAAAGGCAATGAAGGCTGCTATGAGAGACGTAGTTGTTCTGCATTTCAAAATGATCCCCTAGAGATATCTCCCAGAGCATTAGCTAATTTGCAAACGACATCTGCATAACCTGGCCAGAGTCTCAGGCTCCAAGCTGGAGTGTGATCAAAGGCCAGCTTACTTCCCCCTTAGTCACTTTAATGCCTGCCCTGAACTTCTGACCTGACTGGCTCTGGAGGATGGAAGAAAGACACCTTTTGGGATTCTGTCATCAGAGACTGTAGTTGTCTTGCTCTGATGGAGATAAGAATTCAAGGCACAGCGACAAATCACAGAGAAGCAGAAGTAAAGTAGAACGGATTGGCAGGGAGGGGCAGAGATCTAGCAAGGCAGAGCGACAGACAGACAGTGACAGAGGCATGCTGAGAAGTGACATATGATGACACATCCTCTTTTCTCAGCCTGCAGCTCCCTTCCAGGAAGGAGGCCAACATAAATTCTTCCACTCAGCAGTGCCTAGATAGACCCGAAAGAAAACAAAAAGGGGATTAATCTCGGCATTGCAGGTGCCCCTCAGCCACTCAGCTAATACCCGCCCTCCACCGAGGGTCTGATTTGAGGAGGGCTTGCCAGTAGCTGAAATACCAACCACAGGCTCCCCCCCCCACCACATTTCATTTTATTTCTATCAAGCAGTGCTTCTGATTGCCTCAGTCTGGAGGGTTGGCAGCGCTACATTAACCTGCCGGATCTCAGTGAGCGACGTGGGCTGCCAACGTGGCTATCAAAGGACCTCTTCTGTGTTTGCAGGTTCCTGGGGATGCTGACAAAAAGCAGCAATAGAAAAGCCTTAGCCTCATGGTGGCATTTTCTTGCCTCACAATTAACCTTCACGTTGGCAAACATGCAGTGAGCTTTGCATCAAAAACTGTTTCTTACCCTGCTACTAGAAGTTTCTTTACTTTGGAAATGGCCAGAGTGCAAAATTCAGAGGACCCATCTCCCTCCTTTCTCACTGTTGTAGGTCATGTGGACAAATCTTTTCTGTACTCCATTTCTTCTGAATGTAATCTGCCTCCTCTGGCTTTTTAATTCCTTTCTTTCTCCTCTGTGCCAGTCCCACAACGGGTTAAGAGATAGATTCCACTGAGCATAAACACACTTGGAAATCGCTCTATCAATCACCACGGGAGCTCTGAACGGGAGATTATTGCACATGCACATTTTAATTGAGCTTTGTAAAGAGAAAGAGAGAAAAAGCTCTGTGCTTAGCACCCACTAGTCAGTAGTCATGGTAGAATAGTAAAAGATTTGACTTTCAAAGATTTCTGGTCCGAAATCATGTCCTACAACACAGCCTGTCTGAATAAATCTGGTGTCATGCCATCCAATTTACCTAGTGTATGGGTCATTTTGAACAGACTGCATTCTACATGTTAAGCTTCACTAAGACCCATTTACAAAGAAGCACCTTCTAGAAGGTTACCTGGCACATACAAATGCAGTGCTGATAGGTTCCAAATATGCAGCCTGGTCTATTCTTCTTTGCTGTTTGGTCCACACTTTGAAATAATTGTCCACTCTTGTTAACTATTAATTTATTACTAATGCACTTAGTAACATTCTAATGGGTTAAAAGCACCAAATTACCTATCCAAATACCTTGCATCTACCCAAATATCTTACATCATCCCACAGAGTGGCTTATTCATCTTATAGGCTCTGACCAATAAGAATGAACAACATAACAATTGTGCCAGAAATTGGAAACCAAGTCCCTTCTGCATCTCCTCTTTCACTGCGGGAATCCACACAAAAGCCTTTGGTGATTTTCAGCCTCTGCTTGCAAAACAGTTTGAAGTTTGAACACCTACATCTCCAAAGGGTAACAAAACTATTAATGGAAATTTGTTATGCACACATGTTGCACGAAATTTCATATTCATTTCAAGGATTCAGGATTAATTGGCTTCCTTTCCCTAGACTTCATCTGATGTTCCCTTCCCCATAGTCTCACCATGTCCTCTGCTGTTCTATTTCTTCAGTAGATTACTAGTTCCTTCAGGACATGAATTGTTTTCTGTGCCAGGACTGTGCACATTGTCAGTGATGGATACACAGTAGGTGTTTAACAAATTGGTATCGATCAGTATATATAGGTCACATTTACCACACTGTATTTTTATTTGCTTTGGGCATTCCGTTTATCCCAATTCACTTTGGAGGGAAAGGACCACATTTTGTATTTCTTTTGTTTCTTCTAATCCAGCCCCGCTAACATGGTTTCTGGCACAGGTGAACACCCAGGAAAGATTATTGTCAGAACAAATATGAGAACAGTTCCCTTTATACATACAAGTGAAGTTTTTTTTCTTCTAACTCACAGCTGATCTCAAAGTATTACTACACAGTTAATTTAATCAGCCAACTTGCTAAGCAAAGATAAATTGTTAACTGGAACATCATCTCTGTGGATGCTAAATTATCCAGCTTGGCTTGGAAAGCACATCAGTGAGTCCCGTAGCTGAAGCAGAAGGGGTAAAGAGCTGATTTAAGGCTATCAGAGCTACTTGTAGTTGGAGTTTTGCTTGATGACATTGAAGGTTTGCTTGCTTAATGGGTCTGATTATTTGCATTGCGTGATTATAAGGTATATCACTCCCAGAATTGATTTGATGTGTTGTGATTACAACAGCTTTTTGTTATGTGACCTGATAGCTGATTGGTTCAAGTGAACTTCTTTGTAGAATTATCTATTCATCTTCCTTCAATAACCACCAAATGCACACATACAAACTTACTGAGAACAGTGACAAACTGTACACATGTAACATCAGTCACCCAAACATCCCAGGCACTCTGAGATAGCATTTCCACTCTCTGGAACACGTTACCAGTCAAGTGTCATTGCAGAATCTCCTCCAGGTGGGTGGAGGCATCCTGCCACTAAGATTTCTGTCACTGTTCATGTTGCTGCTTCTCGGTCAGCCTTTACTAAAGTGTCTCATGATGCTGGACCCTTTGTGTCCTACAGAGGCTCACAGAATACAGTAGAACTTCCTGGTCTTTTTCAGAGAATGCCAGTGCCAGTACATGGTTCCACGGAGAGATGTAATATGGGAACTGGTGGTACCACATAGCCGAAACGGTGCCAGCTACATAATTAATTAACTACACAATGCCGCTCCGCTCCGTAAGTATACAAGTTCAGGTAGGCCAGGTTGAAGAGAAATGCAAAACAGCAAAATCTAAGATAGTTGAAGCTGTCAGGTGATCTCGGTGCATGCCATTTCTTTCAGGAATGTCTCTCACAGTGCTATTTAACACTGTATTAACATCACAATTAAGCACTTTATATATACACGTATACCACCTACATAATAAACCCTGTGGTGTTGTCATTCTATCTCACAAACAAGTACCTGGGAATGCATATTTTGCTCAAACTACCTGCAAGCTCTGGGTCCCACACATGTGGCAGCAATACTGTTGCTCCTTCTGTACTCTCCTGAGTCCCACAGAATTGAACTCTGTAGAGCCCCAACCACCAGAGAAACTGCGGGTCCTAACTGGCAAAGTAACTTCCACCAGATAGAACACGAATTAGTGGCAAAGTAGGGAGGACATCTTGCATTACCCTTGTTCATGCTCCTTGATGAACTGAAGCCTTGCTTCTCAGACTAAATTAAAGGCTCCCTAAGGACTGGAACCCACTTTACTTAGCTATACTCTCTAGGTGTTTAGTGGAACACTATATGCAAAAAATCCTCCCAAATCAATCACAGATTATTTATATTCCATGAAAAGGAGTTCTGGACTGAGAATTCAATCCAGAAAGTGTCCACTATGGCTCAATTGATTCTGTTCGATCCATGTGTCCCATTTATGACATCTGCATCAGGATTGTCTGGCTCAGTAGGTCAAATCCCAGAGTGATCCAGCTAGAATGCGGCCAAGAAGGGCTCTGTGAACATTACTTGTTGATGCTCACAAAGGTGACATGCTGAGCTGTAAGGAGTGGATAAAAGGCCAGTGGGCCTTTTATCTGAGAAGGGCTGGGGCATGAGGCTCCAGGAGCTTACTGTACCCTTGGGGCACCTGCCAGACCCCCAGTCGAGTTCCTAACTTTTGCAACTGCTGGTCCATACTGCCTGCTGATTTTTATACTATGTTGCATAATTAATCTGTCAACATTCAGTGACAGGGTATAAATATTAATCATATGATCACACAGTTAGCTGTTGCCTTTAAAATTCAGCACTGAGGAGACAAGTCAGCCACTTAATCCTGTTGGATTCAGGAAAGGGGAGGAAGAGTGGGAAGGGTGGAGACAGGAAGGAGAGGGAGAAGGAAAGGTGGCAAGCTAATTTGGAAAAGGGGTTTTCTCACTCCAATCTGGTCTCACACTTGTGGTTTCTGATAAGCGTTTAAAGGCATACCACTTTGAAGCTAGCTTAGTTCTTTTATCCCCAAGTAATGAGATAAACCTATTCTCTCTTTTTTTTATTTTTACTCAAGGGACAGAAAGCTCTCATCTTTCCATCTGGCATTCCCCTCCTCTGGATCAGAATGAGACACAGTAACTTCCAGGAGAGACCTAAGCCAAGCATCCTCTTTGTTTCCTGAAAGAAGAGCGAGGGTAGTATTCTCCTGGAAAACTGAGCGACAATAATTTACGAGATTCACAGGACAGCAGAAGCATTGAAATGCAGATATGATTGGATAAACCAGGGAGAGAATTCATGTTGTGTCATTATAGCTTTATATAAAATGTCCTTTTCCATTGGGCTTGCCAAATGCCCCCTGTTTGCATTAATCAAACAGCTCCAAAAAACTTACAGTTAACAAAAACTCTGCTGAGTTGGCCTTCCAGCAGTCACCGCGCCGGTCCCCAGCTGCCTGCACTGCCACAGGGCTCTCTCAAACCTTTTCCCACCTCTCAGTCCACACAGCCATTTACTCATCTACAAATATTTCTTGAGCATTTTCTTGGTGATAGGTAGGTACCATGCTAAGGGACATAGGCAATTAAAATAATTTTTAAAAAGGGAATGAAATGCAAAGCATGACCTTAAGGACCGAAGTAGCAGCAACTATTATACAGATGGGAAAATTATTCTTACAGCAAGAAAAATTCAGATGCATTTTACATCTTTTTCTGTGGAATTTTACTGTTTCATTCTGGTAATTATGGTTTTTTTGTTGTTGTTGTACCTTTTATTTATTTATATCTTTTACTGTCACAGTAATTCTCTCAGCAAATAAGAAGGTAGAATCAAAAACTGAAATGGACCTCTGAGGTCACTTAGTTGCACCAAGTCATTTGCAGAGGAGAAAATCAAGACTCTGAGAAATTAAATTAGTTGTCCGGAGTCCTAGTCTCAGCTATTGGAAGAAGTAGAATTAGGTCTGGGCTTCTCTACCCCCACACTTAATGGTTTGGGTATCGATGGACATTTTGAAAAAAACAGAAATGAATTCTAATTGAATCTTTTTTTTTAATCAAATTCTGATATGCAGGTAGTAACACTGTGACTTGAATTTAAGTTGTGTATTTCTGTAAGTTGAAATGTGCCACAATGTAAGTCCACGGAAAGGATTCGCAGATAGATTCTCTATAATACTAGTATAGATATTGAAATAATATAAGTTTTCTTCTTACCTTTAACCTCAAAGTCAACAGGGATCTCTGCACTTCCTGAAATTGTGTTCAAAATTTGATAGATACTTTTTTGGAGGAGGAGGTCCTCAGAGATTGTATCATACTCTCCAAATCATGGGCAACGATAGATAGGTAGATAGATAACATAAGAGGAAGAAAACGTTTGGTGGTTTATATCAGGCTAAGGGATCTCGGGGCCCCCCAGATTTCAGCCTGAATGTGTGGTCTTTGACTGCAGCAGAATGTTAATGAGGCCAGAACTCCAGCCTGTGTAATACAAATAGGGAGCAATGGCAGATTCTGCCATCAACTCTCCATCACTTTGTTTTACAGGGTACAGAAATGAAAGAGATACTTTAGATTAAAAGATTTGTTTAATGGTCTGATTAATTCATTCCAAACAGACCGAAACTGTTCTACAATTCTCCTTTTGCTCTTAACCTTTCCAGCTTGTTTTCATGCATACCGACTTTCCTTTCTTCTCTCCCCCCTCTTTTTTTGTAGTTTAATTTAATATTCAGTAACTGCTGCTCTGATTCTGGTGTAGATCACATGGCGTGTGAGAAAAATAGAATGAGTGTGTATGCTTGTGTGTTTCCCAAGAGAAGTCCAAATGCTTCTAAAATCCAAACCTGTCATCACGACACCCATAAAAAAGCATGACCAAGACTTAAACACCGTGCAGCTTGGTAAACAAAGAAGGGAATGTGCTTCTCCTGACCTTCTGTACTGTGGATATGAGCCCATTTGCTGGCTGGAGATAGCCACATTAATTAGTGGTGAAGATCTCTGCCCCACATTGTATGTAAGATTCTGAGAAGAATTTGCTGGCACTAATGAATGCAGGGGGTTTTAAGTAGGATCAGCAGGTGCCAGCAGTAGGAAAACCAAGTACAGAAGCTTTTTGATGGGACATTCAAGGGCTTTCACCCTAGTGTACTAATAGTGGGTTGTTTTCCTCCCTTTCAGAGTTTTTTCTTCTTTTTTAATGTTCTTTTCTTATTCTAAATGCCCCTTTCACACCCTTTTCCATGTTTGATCTCTGAAAAAATACTATAACCAGTGCTTGATGGTGTGGGATTTTTAAAAAGTAAATGACGGGAAAAATATGGGCTAAAAATCACTGGTCTCTCACATATTCATTAGGTTCCAGATTCAAATGGACTCAGGATGGGTCTGAGAGATAGCAGATTGTAAGGAAGGATTTTTATGGAAATCGGTAAGCATTTCAGGTCTTCATAGCAGAGGGGCGTTGGGAATGTGTGTATGTGCGTTTGGCCCCATTTTGGCTTTAATCACATGCCAGCAAGTGTGGGATGGGATGGACTGTCTTATTTGTCTAATTTTGGAAACCTTAATAATTTAGCTAATTGCACATGGCACTCTCTCAGCTAGTGAACAAGGAAAGATAAACCTAGTCTATGTGCTCTAAATTCCTGACTAGGGGGCTTGTAAATACCCACTGAGAAAATGTACATACACTAGTTAGAAAAAATGTTGTAAAGGATAAAATTTTACCAATTTATGTATTTTTACATTCATTCATTTATTTATGATCTATCCCTTCCCATAAAAGAATTGAGGCAGTTTATCAAGAACTATCACCTAGTTGGGACTATTTTAGATGTTAACATCCAAATGGTGCCCAAGAAGAACAGAGAAAGTAACCAGAGCTTCTTCACACCCAGACAAGTCTTGGCAAGAGCAGCAGTTATTTCTTCAGAATATAATATACAGAAAAGCTTTACAGAAGAGAGGGCATTTGGGAAACTTTTTTGAAATCAGCAGGAAAATAATCTTTAGGTTAAATAAACTTTTAAACCAGACCTCGGTACAAATTTAACACACCCAGGAGACCAGAGACCTAAAGTGTTCAGCAGTTTCTTCTATCAGTGACTTCAGTGACAGAAATAGTCAAGATAGCTTGCTGCTTCTGCTATATTTTTTTTTTCAGGGAAAGAACAGCCAGAATAATTAAGTCATTCAATTCAGAAAAGGCTGCCACATCCTTAGTTTTATCTACAGCAGCTCTGTACTACTTGAAAACTCTGCAAATTTTTGAAATGAAAGTTTTATTTTTTCCGTAGATCAGAACCTTGGGCTGCTGTCTGAGATTCAGTGGTGACAAATCAACTCACTTAATGAAAAGATGTGAATGAAGGGAGAGGAAGGAAGTAAATTCACTGAGACTTAAGAGCTGCATGTGTGTCTTCTTGCGAAGTCATCTTTCACTCTTGCCAACTGGGTTTCCATGGAGACAGCTGGGCAGACTGGTGCCCAGGCCAGTCCTTCAGCCCCGCATCATGACAGCCTGCTCACCACTGGAGATAGATTATGCGAATGAGGGCCGACTTTTCTGTGGTTCTCACAGGTTCAAACTTTCCTCTCTTTGTTGCAGTATGAATGCTTATTAGTAAAGTGAGGGCTCAGCAATGAGTAACCTTGGCCAGAGAAAAAGTAACTCTGGACAGGCATTTAATTATACTAAGAAGGACATCACCTATGCAGAAGATGACTGTGGTTCTGTCTCCTCCACTCTCATCTTTTTGTTCTTTTTGTTTTGTTTCTTGTGAGTTTCAAGAGCTTTGAAAATCAAATGGCTTGCCAACCTCCACCCTGACTTCTCCTCAGAAGAATAAAAACATTTTGTCCTGAAGATTCTTTCCCATAAAAATGGGGGAAATGCCTCTCTCCTTTTCTTTATTATAAGGGGTAGGGTAGAGCAAAGAGTCAAGTGGATAATTATATTGTTTAATGTGTGTGTGTGTGTGTGTGTGTGTGTGTGTGTGTGTATACACAGACTTATGACATGAAGTTTATTCAACCTCAACTAGAGTTTTGGAAGAATTTTCTCTACAATCTTTCATTTCTAAATGTCTCAAAGACCCTCATCTTCTTACTTGAGGCATGTTAGAGTAAAAGAGTCAGACTACGGGATCGAGGGACTAGTAGATATAATATGAAAACAGCTTTCTAAACCTTGTTTGTCCTCAAAATGACCAAAGAGTCATAAACTTTCCATGAACCTACATCTTCACCTCTTTAGTGTATCAAACCTTCAGCCTTACCAGAGTAAAGTCATATTCATCACAGGCCAATACCCAAAAGGCAATGAACTATAACACAAGAGGCCAAATTTAAAGATCACATCATAACAATTTCACAATGGATCCTCATATTAAAACAATGACTGTTGATTTCCCTAGGTGGCTTGTTCCTTGCCAAATTTCACTCCTAAACAAGTTAATCTCTATCAACTAACACATTTTAGAGTTCTCTCCCTACCTGAGTTTCTCAGAAACATAATTCGATCATGAAACTATCCTAAGCAAAATGTAAATACATCCTAAGCAAAAACTCCAGGTGAAAACTGATTAAATAATGGTATAATATACTTCAAAAGTATTAGTAAATTATTTCCTAGAAGTATATCCTTTTGATGATCTAACTTACTATCCCTCCCCACTCTAAGAGCAAAGAATTGTTAGCTAAATTTATTAAAAACCTAAGTGAATCTAAGTAATACTTTACTCTAAGCCCAGTGGGAGAAAGACCATCATGCATTAAAATAAGCTCTGAAATCAATTTGATTCAAATACTTATTCATCTAGCAACTGCTATGGGAATATTTCTAAAAAAATCAATAGAACTTTATTACTTTTAAGTAGATATGTTTAACTTACAGAATTTCTAAATAGAAGTATTAGCCAGTCTGATTTAATGATCAGATAGACCTAAGAAGCAAAATCATTTGCATACAATGAACAGAATGGAAAACCAAATATCCAGAACACTTATGGAAAGAGACTTCTGACCCACAGCCTATAGTAACTTACCAAGAAACCAGCTTATTATCTATAGTGACCAGCCCAGGGATCCAGCATTCCGGACATTGGATTTACAGGAAGAGAGCTGTCTATCCCTACCAACAACCCAGGAAGCAAAACAATGGCCCCTGTAACAATTGGCTCTAGTAGCCAGGAATACATCGATAAATGACAGCTTCCTTAATTTTTGTTCCTGCTTCCAACTTTGGGTAAAGCAGAGAAAGCCAAGGGTGCACTGCCTAATCAGTCACATAGGACACCCTGCTTCTAGTATTCCACCTGCCCATGCCAATAGCCTCCCATCAGGGCACCCCGACAAATTCCCTTTTATTCTTTATAAAGCTTTTCCACTCGTCTTCTGCTTTGAGTCTCTGCCAAACAAGCTCAGCAAGCTCTGAATAAACAGTCTTTGTTCTCATTTGGTTGGTTTTTGTTTATTTAC
Organism: Suricata suricatta; assembly: GCF_006229205.1. Lineage (NCBI taxonomy): Eukaryota > Metazoa > Chordata > Mammalia > Carnivora > Herpestidae > Suricata > Suricata suricatta. The sequence continues at coordinate 81,811,506 of NC_043710.1, read as the reverse complement.
ACAATGATAATTTCTTTTAAAAAGTTTATTTTCTGGGGCACCTGAGTGGCTTAGTCAGTTGAACATCCACTTCAGCTGAGGTCATGATCTCATGGTTCTTGGGTTCCAGCCCCATGCCAGGCTTTATGCTGACCACAAAGAGCCTGCTTCAGATTCTCTGTCTCCTTTGCACTCTGCCCCTACACTCCCCTCAAAAATACACATTTTTTAAAAGTTTATTTTCTTTTAAATGGGTTACACTTAATCATTTTGCTTAGAAAATAGCTTCTCCTTATATTGTGCCAAAAAAAAAAGTTGGAGTCCACAGAGCATTTTCAGAAATAAAGATAATACTATTGCCAATATCATAATGTTGACCACCACACCACATCTCATGATCCATTTTGATCCACTGTGTGCAAAGAACTGATTAGAACACTTTACACATATTAATTCACTCACTTCTCAGGGCAGCCCTATGAGACTGGGACTGTCTTATTTACCACAGGGGGACCCTGAGAGGTCAAGCACAGGCTAAGTGTCAGCAGCTAGTAAGTGGCAGACTCAGGCTTTCCAGAGCAAACTCTCTCTGCATCCTTGCTTCTCACTCCTATGGATAGAGTCCAAATCCATGGAGTGTGTCATGGTTTGAAATAAGAATCCTAGAGGGCAAGGAACTTTGCATTAATGTTTCCATAAAGAGCAACAAATTTACAATTTTTCCATCTAAAGAGAGACAATGACAACAAAAACCAGATGCAATGCAATATTCCCTATTAAATATATAACAAGCAACCAAAATTATCTACAGAATATAAGATATTTTAAGTGATAAAAATAAAAGTTATGTCACCATTCTACATAACTGACTCTGAGCAGCACCACCACACCACTACTTCAGAAACACATGCCTAGGTCTTGCCCCAGCTCCCCCAGGATTTAGGGTCCATCTGTGGAGCAGGAGGCAGGCACTTGCATATTGTGTGCATATTGTAGCAAATTTCCACCGAGGAGTCTGACAGGTCCCTAGGGATGGGTGCCTTACATCCAAACCTTCCAAATCACCAACTGTTTCTAGCCATACAAACAAATCATAGAGTGGGTTAATAGAAACTTAAAATATTCCATCCAGGGAGTTTAGAGTTGTATGAACATAGAACTTCATGCTCAGATTTCCAAGTCTGTGGAGCTCTGGGTTTAGGATGGCAATCACTGCTCACAGGGACGGTAGAAGATGAAGCAAGCACTGGAAACAATATTAAACACAATTAAACACCCCATCCCCCATAGTATCACAGGGTGGCCCATTTCGACTCCATCTGCTTTCCTCGGAGAGCAGGGACTTGTAGAATTTTCCCTTTATTGGATTTTTCCTCTAGCTTTGAAAGCTTTCACTGTGTGGTGATCGTGGAAGGGAAGAGTAATGAAAATTGTCATTAATGAAAGTAAATACTGTTCATTAACTTCAGCTGTAACTCATCTAAAAGCTCAAATGACTTCATAATTAAAGCACTAACCAAAATTAGGCATTAGAGTATAATAATTAATTTAAAATTGCACACAATAGTACAAATCGAAGGTAATCACTAAAATGAAAAGAAATGGGGAAATGATATTAAAGCCATAGATATCTTTTGGAGAACTCAAATGAAATAAGTGATTTTGCTGTCACTTCCAAAGAGAATGAATAGCTCCGATTCTGACATCTGGCATTTCCCAGTGTGATTCCCTTCACCTTTTCTTACCCACCTGGAAGGGAAAGATAATAACATTTACCTTTTGTGCCTCTAAGGAATATTAATATTTTAGAAGGACTTTGAGATCACTATGAGAAAGCTACATCAGGGAGCAGACAATTATAGCGTTGATTTAGGTTACTATAATTTGTGGACTTCATTGTGAGATGTAGGAGTTTCTTTATCCAGTCACCAGACATGCATAGAGTAGGTATCACACAGTGTCTGCTAAACTGAATACATTTCACTTCTTACATATAAACACTGCTTATTTAGCATTTTTCAAAAGTGGCTCCTAGCACATGAAGTTGCACAGATAAACTTGAAAGCCTCGCAAACCTGTGTTCCTCAAAGAGTGAGTATGGGGTGGGGAGCAGGTTGGGGAGTGAGTCTATCAAGGGAGAGAACAACATGGAGCACCCAAACTGGAAGTTCCTCTAGTCTAGACTAGCCTATCCTGCAATGTTGGCAAGCATCAGCATCACCAGGAAGCCTCCCTAAACACAGGTGGCTGGTCCTCATCCCACAGCTTCTGTTCAGTATGTCTGGAGCTAAGCCCAGGAATCAGCATATCCAACTTCTCAGGTGAGTCTGCTGCTGGTCTCATGCCCAGACTTTGAGAACAAGGGGCGCCTGAGTGGCTCAATCGACTAAGCGTCTAACTTCATGGTATCACAGTTTGTGAGTTAAAAGCCTCCCCTCGAGCTCCCTGTTGACAGCTCAGAGCTGGGAGCCTGCTTCTGATTTTGTGTCTCCCTCTTTCTCTGCACCTCCCCTGCTCATGCGCTCTCTCTCTCTCTTTCTCAAAAATAAATAAGCATTACATAGAATGAGAGATCTAGACTAAATGAACTCTCCAACATTCTCTGGTAAGTAGGGGTACTTACTCTAGCATGCATTGTGACATAAACAGAACCCACATTCAACACGAGCATTAGCTATAAAAATTCATTTTTTTAAGTTTAAAAAAAAATTCCAATTAGTTAACATACAGGTCTATATTAGTTTCAGGTGTGCAATCTAGTGATTCAACACTTACACACAACACCAAGTGCTCATCACAAGTGCCCTCCTTAATCCCCATCACCTATTTCACCCATCCATCCCCCCATTCACCTCCTCTCTGATAACCATCACTTTGTGCTCTGTAGTTAAGAGCCTGTTTCTTGGTTTGCCTTTCTCTTCTTTCCTCTATGATCATTTGTTTTGTTTCTTAAATTCCACATATGAGTGAAATCCTATGATATTTGTCTTTCTCTGACTGACTTACTTTGCTTAGCATAATACTCACTAGCTCCATTCAGGTTGTTGCAAATTGCAAGATTTCATTTTTTTGATGACTTATATTCCATTATATGTTATATATGCATATATACATACACACACACATACACACACATGTATTTGAGATACATCTTCTTTATGTATTCATCAGTTTATAGACACTTTGGCTATTATTGATAATGCTGCTATAAACATTGGAGTGCATGTATCTCTCTGAATTAGTATTTTTGTATCCTTTGGGTAAATACCTAGTGGTGCAATTGCTGGATAGTAGGGTAGCTCTATTTTTACCTTTCTGAGGAAACTCCAGACTGTTTTCTAGAGTTAGCCATAAATATTTAAATTTTGACTGACCGACTGTATGAGTGTGAGCAACTTCTCTGGGCCTACATTTTTTTCCCTGACAAAAAAATATACACCTCATTAATGTAAAGACATACAAAATTTATTTTATAATTCTTTTTGCTGTAAAAAAATATGTCATGAATCCTTGCTACAAACAATTCAAAGTCTTTACTGAGATCAAATTACACACTCTGATTCACTTTTCATATCTGGAAAATGGGGGAAATAATGTTGACTGGTCTAACCAACAGGGACATAGTGAGGATCTGACCAGCTTATGTTAAGAAAAGAGTGATTTGAATACCACAAGTAGTGTGCAATATTTTATTATGTGCCTATTTACAGTCAACCAAAGTCCCTGTCTTTTGTACACTTGTGCTCAATTCTGAAGTTCTAAAGCTCCTCAGAACTAGCCCTGACCTTTCTTCTCTTCTGATTATTTTTTTTATCCTAAGTGAATTTAGCCAATCCAATCTCTTTTCTAAGAACCCAAATGTGTTTCTCCAACCTAGATCTCTGTGTACTTCTGATTATACATCCAACAAGTTCCTTCCCATTCCCACTTACAGATTTCAAAGGCATCCCTAACTTTCCAACTCCAAGCCCAGATCTTGTTTTCTTTTTTTCTCTGAAATCTACTCTTCCTCTAGGAAATGGTACTTCTGTCTACCCAGTTAATGTTTCCAGAAGGTTGGGAATCATCTGACACCTTCCTTAATCTCAACTCCACATCCAGTCCATCATCAGGTCTTCTGATTCTGTCTCCCAAATATATTTCTAATCCATGCACTTCAGTTCATCTCATTACTGCCAACTTGATGTAGGATAACATCATCTGTATCCTGCACTAGTAAAAGGACTTCTCATTACTTTGTCCATTTATTTACCCTTTTCTCCCGAGACCTGTCATTACATTCTCATCTCCACACAACAAACACTAGGATCTCTTTGAAAATTCATTGTCATCATCATCATCATCATCACTGTCATCATTATCATCTAACATTCATATAATATTTTCTACAGGACAGACATTTTAGGAAGAACATTTTATCTATTAACTTAAAGAACTACAACCTTTGAAGTATTATCATCATCCTTTTCAGAGAAAAGAGAAGTTAAGTAACTTGCCCAAGGTTGCGTACTTATAAGCTGTGATTGAAGCCCAGATGGTCTAACAAAATCCATACCATATTATACCTCCTCTAACATGTTCCTGGGTATGTCACTCCTTCCATGACACTCTATAATGTCCTCCCATTGAATCTGGGATCAAATTTTCCATCTTCATCAGGAATTTGAGGGCTTCATACAACCTGGCATTGGCATCATTCTCTACCTTCACCTTCACATGCTCTCTCCTCCATGTGTGGTGAGTCAGCACATGTCAAGTGCTCTTCTGCTTCAGAGTCTTTGAACATGTTGTTCCTTCCACTGGATCTCATTGCTTTTGAGAGGCTTTCTTTGACCCTACATATATAAATTAGGCTCCTCTTGTTGTGTTTATTATAGCTTGTCTTTTCTTTGTTAGCACTCAACATAATGTCTAAGTATTGGTTTGTGCAATGGCTTATTGTGTATCTGGCTTTAGGGGGGCAGGCAACCCCACCACATTTCCCATGAAGAGGGAAAACTAAGAAATATAACTCAACAAAGCAGGAACAGTGTGCCTGGGTGGCTCAGTTGGCTAAGCGTCTGGTTCTTGATTTCAGCTCAGGTCATAATCTCACATTTCATCAGTCAGGCTCTGCACTGACAGCGTGGAGCCTGCTTAGGATTCTCTCTCTCCTTCTGCCCCTCCCCTGCTCATGTTCTCAGTCTCTCTCTCTCTCTTTCTCTCTCTCTCTCTTTTTTTCTCTCTCTCTCAATAAATAAATAAACATTTTTAAACAAAAGCATGAAGAAGGGAGTCTGAAACATAATACACAGAAGAAACTCAAAATGCATTTTCTATGCTTTTCTAAGCCAGGCTGCCGCTGAAGCCTATGTGTAGCTAGCCAACATCAGGATCAGCCCTCCTGATCTTGCTGAAGACTTCTGTAGCTGCAGGCACATAATTCCCAAAGGCTCCATCTGAACACTGCTTCATGCCCCTGCATGAGACCACAGCAGCCTTATCCTGGGACATTATCTCTGATACCCCAGTAAGACACCTCAGAGAGCTTGCAAGGAATCAAGACCACAGAATTCAAAATTGTCCATGAATGTGGAGAATAGGAAGGCAGTCAATCCAAACATCACAGAACAATAGGGGGTGTGTTCCTTTTTGCTGGTGCTCTTATTGGTTCCCATAGCAATTCTGGGATCTTCTCTGTGATCCAGCAGGGTTGTGGCAACTCTCAGAGCTTGTCTCTGCCATTCAGGAAGCCATGCGTGGCTTTCACTGAAATGAATTTTCATCAATTCACAGGAACCTAGTGGAAGAGGTCTGCTGTAAGCAGCAGATGCTAGGAAAGCTTTGTTTCTACCTCTTCAATCCAAAGCTTAAATGCACACACCTACATGTCATTCAGATGAAGACCAACTTAGAAAACTGACTGGAGCAACTCCCTTCCAATATTTTAGTCACCCTGGAAGAGTGAGAACAGTGTCATCCACCATTGAAATCACACTGAAAACAGGGCCAGGGAGAAATGAGATTTAGATTCCTGGCACTACTGTAAGGACATCATGAAAAGCCGTGGTGGTAGCTTTAGAAGAGTAATTAGTATATAAATAGTAGCAGCAGTGGCAGTACTAATATTGATAATATCTCCTTAGGTATACTTGGTGTATCAGTTTTTAGACGAGATCGGGTGCGTTCAGGGTGGTATGGCCGTAGACGGTGTATCGCAGTTTTTAAAACCTATCCTCTCCTGGGGCAGGCTGTGAGGTGCTGTAAAGCTCTAGCCTATGTAGAGGGCTTGTCATTCTCAGGGGACCTTGTGCCTTTGGCAGAGCTGGGGAAAACAATGACATTTTACAGATGAGAAGAGTAGGGCTCAGCTTGGGTTGACTTCTTCAGGATCACATAAGGGCAGCCTGAGAAGTCTGTCCTAATTTTTTGGGCAACTCACTTGAGCCTGGTATTCCTTCTCCGATGTTACTTACAGCCTGTGTTGAAATATTTCCCCAGATATCCTCTCTCCTGCTGGGGTGTAAACTCCCCAAGAGCAGGTGATGGGTGAGCTTCATGCTCTGGGCGTGTATGCAGCACAACTCTCCTGGACTTCACAAATGGCACCTGGTTATGCTCAAAAAACAATGAATGACTGAATGAGCCATGAATAAAAGCCAGACTTTTGGTTCCAAGTCTGAATGTATTTCAGTAAGAGAACCCTGCCTCTCCCTGAACCAATTCACTTGTTATAAAAACTAGTGAGAAGCCTCTTCATTTTTTTCGGTTTTCTTCTTTTTCTTTCTTTCTTTCTTTCTTTCTTTCTTTCTTTCTTTCTTTCTTTCTTTCTTTCTTTGTCTTTCTTTTTCTCTTAAAATAAAACTGTGTGATTTTTGCTTTTTTTACCTTTACAATATAAAAATGAGGAGAATTGTTTTTGTGGAGAGGTAATTATTAGTATTACTGTAATTGTTGCTGTTTTCTGTGCTATAACTACTTACTCTGCCACCTGGGTCTTCACTGTCAAAAAAAAAAAAAAAGGAAGGGAGGATTGTGAGATGAATTAAAATATACTTTGATCTATATATTGTAGGGGCACCTGGTGGCTCAGTTGATTAAGTGTCTGACTTTGGCTCAGGTCATGATCTCACAGTTCGTGGGTTCAAGCCGTATATCGGGTTCTGTGCTGACAGCTCAGAGCCTGGAACCTGCTTCAGATCTGTGTCTCTGTCTCTCTCTGCCCCTCCCCCACTTGCACTGTGTGTCTCTCTCTCAAAATAAATAAACATTAAAAAAATTATATATTGTAAACACTTCATTATACTGAGAACTTGAACCACCTCATTCAAAGCCAACTCAATTACAAGAAAAAGTGATGAATTTGAAGTTTGAAGTAATTAAGCCCTTTAGTAATCCGTACCCTGGTTCTTCTCAGAGGAGAGAACTGGTTGATTCCCTCAAGCCCCACCCCACATCTAGGTGAGAGTGTTTGCCGCATTTGTCCAAGTTTTCCTTTCTGCTAATTTATTTCCACAGGTGCCTTTAAAATGACACTTCTGCTGGACAGAGGAAGTTTGAAAGAAAAGAGAAACAGGCCAGGAAAGAAGGGTAGAGAGGGTGTGTAGGCCAGGATTACAGCCCTCCAGGCAGGGGGTGGGGCGCAGCCCATAGCCCTAGTGAGTGAAGTGGAAAGCTTTCTAGAAGCTCAGCGTGTCACATTAAACTGAGTGAAAGGGTAGCTCCAGCAGCCCCTGCCTGTCAATTGTGTTTGTCTCCAGCCCATGGAATTTTCATTATTCATTACTCGCCGGGCATGGACAGCACAGTAGCACCAGCCTCTGTCTAATCCCCACCTGATAATGTATTTCTGATAAGCATGACGGAGCCCAGTGCTCCTGACAGGATTCACATTTCCAGCCGGATAAAGCGCCATTTACATGACGCAGGCACTGTGAATTTAGATCACAGAGATATGGGCAGGCAGCCGACCCAGGGCTGAACTGCTCAGGAGTCTATTGATTGGAGTCTTGGGCACGCTCTGCTGCACTGTACCTCCACCATGCAGAAAGAATGGCCCCCGGCTGCTCCCAGTGCTGGCACCAGGGGCACTGATGGGTGTCGGCAGTCTGTTGGCACTGCTTGCCCTGATCTAGCCTCTCTTACCTGAGACCTGGTAGGTGAAGCAATGGTACAGACCCCAAGGACCCCAGCAGTCTTAGATCAGTGGGAAACAGGGGCACACTGTGTCTTTCCCAAGGTCCGGATCCAGCCAGAGTCTTATGCATGCACTTACTTTGTTGACCAAGAAAATATTTACATGGCTTCCTCATCAAATATGAAAAGACGGCCCAGGGCAGTAACTCTTGGGGCCTCTGATTCTGTCCCCCTGTCCTTAAAGCCAAAGAGAAATATGTATGATGCATCTGTAAATTTTTCAGCATCATTTGTGAAAGAGGCAGTATTAGTACCAGCCAAGGGGATCAAATCAATTCTGATTAGTTGAGGGTGTTTATTGCTCTTCAGGGCTGATGCCAATTCTATTTTCCTAACTTCAGTGTGACCTGAAAAGTGATTACCTCCAAGACACATGAACTTGCCATCCTGAGGAAAGCACATCCTCAACACGTGGATGTCATCTCCTAACTATTTATCAACTCTGTCCTCATTTCTCAATAGCACTAAGACCCCTGCCAAGGTTCCACCTAACAACTTCCTAAAGAAGTCTCCTGCAGTTAGGTCTTGTCAGCCAAAGACTACTCCTGCATTCACATGACACAGGGGCCTGTCTGCATCTCTAGCAGCTTCCAGCCCTGCTGTAGTGGCTCCCTACACACATAGGGAGCCAGCTACTGGAGCAAACCCTCCAAACCCTCTCCAGGGTAACCAATTCCCACTCTGGCCTCATCTTCTCACTGGCTAATTCCAAACATTCATTCCTTCATTCATTTTGCCTTAACATGCAGCTCCTCTTGAACCCCCCTCCCATTTCTGCCTTGCTATTGCCGTCCTCAGGCCGTTGTCTGTGCATCTCAAATATCTGCAGTCCCAAATCCCTAGTGTCTCCAGGCAAACTCCTTCCTAAATGGACGCTACAGCTGAATTAGTGCTCTTACCCTCTATCCCCATAATATACTAAGCATTTCTGTGTGGCACTTAACACATTTTATTCTAATGCTGTCTTTAAGAATCTGTTTCTGACACTAGAGTTGAATTCTGTATACTCCTAACATCTATAGGGCTCAGGGTAAGAGTTCAAATGGAGGCCCACATGCCAGGCTTATACATTTTAAAGTTACAAGTCAAGCCATTGCATTATAATTAAAATATATTCTATGTTCCTATATTGATAAGTACTCCTTTATAATGGCCTGCAAGGCTAGGTCCAGATTTAGAACCTCTGGACTGCCCAAAGCCAGGAATATGGTATGAGGATAACTGTCTGGATTCTGTTCCTCTCCGAATCCCCTTATTCCTCTGCATCCACCTTCTCTGAGAAGAATCTGTGTACATGTGAGGACACCTCAGGCTACACACTCAGGCTTTTTGCAAATGAGCCCTGGGTGTCTGTCCAGGAAAGAAAGCCTAGGGAGAAGGGCTGGGAATGGTTTTGGTGAGGGATTTATGATCCCAGGACCCAAAACATTTTATAAGGGAGATTACAGGTGCCATGTCCTTCAGATCTGTATATCCCTCCTTTCTAGGGAAGACGCAGAAGCATAGGGAGGAAGGTGGAGGATCCAGAGTCCATGTCACTCTTGCATAGACAAGTGCAATCCTGTCCCTAAACCTGCCAGCATCTAAGAGGAGATTGATAATTATTAGATGAATAAATTACATCATTTTTACAAGCATACATGATGTTTTATTTTGCTGAATAATAATGGGTAATACAAAGCCTAACTGTAAGATTTAAGGACAATTAAATGGGGCTCTGAGTTTGGAAAATAAAAGTGTATTTCAACATTATCACAAACGTTACCTGTAAAGTTTAGTCAAGGAGTTAAGTATTTTATTTAGTGAGTTTATTTTTGCATTACGGGCATACAGAATTGACATAATGTAGAGAGCATAAACTCTAAATTAGGCTTAATCTTTGTGAGCCTTCATTTCCCTAACTATTTGGTGGGGATAGTAATAACACTATATGCTGAAATTATAAGTAAAACGTTTAGCTCTGACTCTGGCACTGATCTTTCCTAACTCATGCTTCAGTACCTTGGAGGACCATTTTGTGAGTTGTAGACATAGGGCTAGCTGAGTAGACACATCGGTGTTCGTTGAATGCCAATAAACAGAAGCAGAAAATGCAAGCAATGGGAGATATAGGGTTCAGCAACATGGCAAACTCAGTAATAAAGACGTATGTCCTCTTTCTGCAAACATGTAGAAATGTCAGATATGATATAATATAATATGACAAAAATAATTAAATATACACCCGATCTCAAAGCATAAAATAATTACCTAGCGACAGGAAAACAAAACACAAGGGAATTTAAAACCAAAGCAGCCAGTGAGTTGATACTGTGGTAGGTATTTTAAATCTTTATATGGACCTTGGGCCTGGAAGGTAAGGTTTTAAAAATCCGTACAGAAACAGATGTGGCCGGGGGTCCTTACTCAAATTGGAAGCTGGAACTTAGAGCCTTGCATGAAGATACTACTCTCTAAGGCTTGTCTGTGTCATAGGAAACAAACAAATGAAAAGAACCCAGAAAATCTATCTAACAACCCAGAGAAGCAGAGAATCTGCCTGCCCTGTACTCTGAGTAAAAGTGACAAGGAAATTCATTCAAAACTTAGTCACACGTAGATCCAGTGTCTGAAATCACATGGTACTAAAATCTCACATAAACTCTGGTCTGCAAATTCTGAAACACCAGAGAGTCCAGTAAAACATATGCAAAATATGCCCTTGGGGAATAGCCCCAACTCACAAGTAATGAGTGGGAGTCTTACAGGAAACGGAAGAACAGGTAAACAAGCAGAGCTCAGAAAACTGCAACCAACCGCTGAGGAAACAAACCATAGTGCCTTGAGTCAGTGAACAAACAGAAGGTCTACTAGCACACCAGACTAAGAGGTGAAAGTCAACACAGTGATTAAAGTAAATAAAACAACAAAAGAAGAAATACAAGGAATGGGGGATTATTTTCAATAAAAATGTAGACAATCTCATTTAAAAACAAAAGCAGAGGGTTTACTAAATGCTAGACACTGGTGAGGATTTTATACGTATTACCTCATCCAATCTTTTTAATCTTAACAACAGTCCTTTGAGGTAGATACTATTTTTACTTCAATTTTAGAGAATAGGAAACTTGGACACACAGATGTTAAATACAGCTCAAGAGCCTTCACCTTTTGAGAACTGAGGTCAGAATTTAAACCCACTCTATCTTGTTCCATAGCGTTTTCTCTTTATCACCGCAGGCAACTATGGAATTTCAGGAAATGAAAAAGATAGTCATTAAAATCAAACTCAGTTGCCAGAAGAATATTGGATGGATACATTTGAGGAAAACAATAAGGAAGTGGAAAATATATATAAGGAATTTCTACAGACTACCTCATGAGAAGAGATGTAGAAAATATAAATAAATGTGGAGAATATAAAAGTCATAACGGTTAAAATCCAAGGGTCAATATGCCCCTGGATGACTCAGTGGGTTCAGCGTCTGATTTGTGATTACAGCTCAGGTCATGATCTCATGATTCATGGGTTCAAGCCCTGCTTGGGGCACTGCACTGACAGTATGGAGCCTGCTTGGAATTCTCTCTCTCTGCCCTTCCCCTACTATTGCTCCCTCTAAATAAATAAATAATAAGGAAATAAATGGAAGGGTCCAATCTATTGCTAATAGGAATTTTAGAAGCAAGGCATGGGGCTTCAGATTTACAAAGTATACTTCATCTAAAGCAAAAAAAAAAAGAAAAAAAAATCTAAACATGGATATATCATAATTAAACTACATTACATGAAAGACACAGAGTTTCCCTAAATAGTAACAAGAGAGAAAATAAATTATAGACTACTTGAGAACAAAAATTAGACTAATAACAGCAGACTTTTTATCAGCAAAAGCAGAGCAGAAAACCATCAAATAACCAAATCAGTATGATAATTTAAAAACAAGAAAAACTTTCAACCTAGAATTTGACACTCAAATAATCTGTACATGAGAAAAGCCTGAATAAAGTCTCCATCATCCAGGCAAATAATGAAGTTGTGAAAGTGGCAAGCTTATTCTAAAATTTATATGGAATTGGAAATGACATAGACAAAATTGAAAAAGAACAAAATTCATGCTTGCTGATTTCAAACCTTACTATAAAGCAACAATAATCAAGAAAGTATAATACTGGCCCAAATATAAATGTATATATAGATAAATGAAATATAATTCAGAGTACAGAAATAAATCCATACATCTATGGTCAACTAATCTTTAATAAAGGTGCCAAGACCACTGCACAGGGAAAGAATAGTCTTCTTAACAAAGGACCTAATATATGCAAACATATATGAAGTAAGTGAATTTTATTTAAATATTAAATGATTAATATTGACTCAAAGAAAACTTTAAAAAACTTGATTAGACTTATCAGCAGCAAAATGTTCAATTAAAAGAATTTTTTTCAATATAAAGCAACAGATGGTTTAACTGGTAGGCTTTAACAACTTTTCAAACATCAATAACTTCTATGTAAGCCAACTTCTTCCAGCTGATGAGAAAAACACACAAATTTCATATAGGTAGTTTTAATAGCCAGACTTTAAGATGAGCCAATGTTTCTCATCTCCTGGTGTTTAGGCCCCTTTCATGCTGAATTATGGTTGGTCTATGGCCAATCAAAAACTGCAGAAATGTCACTTTATGACTTCAAGTTAGGTCACATAAAATACACTGCAGTTTTGGTCTTGAATTATTCTTCTGGTGGAAACTAAAAGTTCTGTCATGAGAACACACAAGCAATACTGAGAGGTACCCATTTAGAGAAGTACTGAAGTTTCTGGTCAACAGCCAGCACCAATTTGCCAGCAATGAGAGTGCACTTTCCAGTCCCGTTCAAGCCTTAATATGACTGTAGCCCCAACTAACATCTTTACTGCTATTTTGTAAGAGGCTGTGACAGAAGCTAATGGGCAGCAATGGGCAACTGATTCATTAGTATATGAGTTTGGTACCCAAACTCATAAAGAATAATACAAAATAGAAAACATATAGACCAGGTTTACAAACAAAAGTGAAAGAACCCTGAGTATCAGTACATCAAATCCAGCAATCGATATGTATGAACATGTGTGCATGTATGTGTATAAGTAAAATCAGACATAAATAAAATAGAGTTTATTTTAGGAATTTAGGTATTATGTGTAATTTAGGAATCAGATAATTATGGAAGAAAAAAGTAATTTCAAAAATATAGTAAAAGAGTTTAATAAAAATAAATTCCAATTGTTGATTAGGAAGAAAAAAAAAACTTTAGAAATCTAGAAATACAAAGGATTATCCTTAAATAAGTCTCCACTCCCAATAAAAGCACCTCTGTCCAGAATTTACAGTAAGTATAGTACTTGATGGTAACAGATTAAAGGCATTTCTTCATTTAAGAAATACAACAGATGAACAGAGGAGAAAGGAAGCAAAAATAAGATAAAAACAAAAAGGGAGAGAAACCATAAGAAATCTTAAATACAGAGAATAAACTGAGGGTTGCTGGGAGGATTTTGTGGGAGAAATGGGCTAAATTGGTGATGAGCATTAAGGAGAGCACTTGTTGGGATGAGTACTTGGTGTTGTATGTAAGTGATGAATCACTAAATTCTATTCCTGAAATCATTATTACACTATATGTTAACTAACGTATATCTAAATAAAAAATAAAAGAATACTATAAATAAATAAATAATAAAGGCATTTCTTCAAAATGAGGTACAAGAAAACTATGATTGCAATCACTTCTATTATACAACATTTTACTTAAGCATAAAGACTGTACTATAAAAATACCAACAAAATGGATCTTTAAGAAATTTTTAAGTGTAATTGTCATATTTATAGATATATGATTAATGATGTGAAGTATCTCAGAGAACACATAAGATGGTTAATTTTATGTGTCAAGTTGGCTAGGTCATGATACCCAGATCTTTGATCAAGTAATATTCTAGATGTTTCTGGGAAGCTAATTCTTTCAAGATTCACATTTTTTTTAACTTTTGTTAAATGTTTATTTTTGAGAGAGTGAGAAAGAGGGAGAGAGACAGCATGCTCAAGTGGGGGAGGGGCAGAGAGAGGACAGAGGACCCGAAGTGGGCTCTGTGCTGACAGCAGAGAGCCCGACCCCGACGTGAGGCTCAAACTCACAAACTGTGAGATCATGACCTAAGCTGGTAAGATGCTTATCTGACTGAGCCACCCAGGAACTCCAAAGGGATTAATATTTAAATCAGAGGATTTTGACTATAGCAGATTGCCCTCCATAACAGGAGGTGGGGTTCATCTATTCAGTTGAAGAATTTAAGAATGACTGAATTCCCCTAATGAAGTGGAACTTCTGCCAGCACACTGCTTTTGGACTCAAAATGTTTCTTTTCCTTGGGTCTCCAGTTTATTGGCCTACCCTGAATATTTTGGAAATCATGAGTCAATTTCTTAAAATCTCTCTCTCTCTCTGTGGTGGAGGTGGTGGTGGTGGTGGTGGTGGTGGTGATGGTGGTGGTAGTGGTGTGTATGTGTGTGTACATATTATTAGTTCTGTTTCTCTGGAGAACCCTAATACAACACACACACTATTAGAATACAGAATCAAGTACACAAAATGATAGTGTCCCTATATACCAGCAAAAATATATTAAAATATAATTTTACTTAAATATGTGATGCATACATAAAATCCCATTTAAAATGATAGCAAAAACTAAAAGTCATTTAGGAATAATTCTACAAATGATAAGAAAAACAGTTCTGCTAAAAAATATTTTTGAATGAGTATAAAAAAGAAAAGTTACACACGGCACTTCAGTGGCTCATTTAGTTGAGTGTCCAGCTCTTGGTTTCAGCTATGGTCCTGATCTTACAGTTGTTGATATCAAGCCCTGTGCCATATAAAATCTTCAGAATCTTAACACACAGTGAAAAACCCCAATTGGGAAAAATTTTTGGTAAAGGATACGAACAGGCAATAACCAGAAGAAGACGCTTGGATGGAGAATATTCAAAAGGATGTTCATGCTAACAAAGAAATATAAATTAAATTAAGAATGAATCTGTACTTGCCAAATGCAAAACCAGATAATCTAATCTAAGCACACATACTCTGTTTGCTAGCTAGTAGATTTAATAGAGAATATATACCACTTTTAAGCTTCTCACCATTTATGTTACAATAAGGTCCATCCTTCCTTTCTCCTACATGCTCCCCTATTTACAGTAGCATTATTTATAATAGCTAAGATATGGAAGCAGCCCAGATGTCCATGGATTGATGAATGGACAAAGAAGTGTGATATATATATATGTATGCATACATATATATTCCATATAATATATATTAATATATATATAATATTATATATGATGGAATACTATTCAGCCTTAAACAAGGAATGAAATCTTACCATTTACAATAACATACATGGAGCTAGGGAGTGTAATGCTAAGTGAAATAGGTCAGTCAGAGAAAGACAAATACCATATAATTTCATTAATTTGTGAAATTTAAGAAACATATGAGCAAAGGGAAAAAGAGAGAGACAAATGAAGAAACAGTCTCTTAACTATAGAGCACAAACTAATAGTTGCCAGAGGGGAGGTGGGTAGGGGGATGGGTTTAAATAGGTGATGAGGATTAAGGCGTGCACTTGTCCTGATGAGCACCAGGTGTTGTATGGAAGTGTTGACACACTATATTGTACACCTGAAATTAACATAACACTGCATAATAACTATGTGAAATTAAAATAAAAACTTAAAATAAAAGTTCCCTCTAATGAGGAATCCTAGGTTATATATATATATACATATATACATGTATATTTAAAGAAATATATTTATTTGAAAATATATATAAATAAATTATATATAAGTATAAATATAAACATATATATATATATATATATATATA
>NC_043710.1:81663710-81795335 GCF_006229205.1 Suricata suricatta | reverse complement strand
AGACGGGGGCGGTGGAGAATATGCCTGACAATAACAGTCATCAGAAAAAGCATAGAAAAGAGGAAACCTTACATGTTCCTGTTAATTGTTTAAAATTTAAAAAAAAATACTTTAGAGAGAAATTTGTCATTAGGTTGTGAAATGTAAAATTCTCAAACAATCCAACAATAACACTTCTTGTATATACCCTAGACAATCCATCCCACATATGCAGCAGCAGTATCCTGCATATACAGAAGTATTTATCTGTACAATGATGTAATTGCTGTTTTCTTTATAAGAGCAAAACATCGGAAGCATCTTAGAATGTCAACCACTGGGGGAAGAGATAAATAAGTTTTGCACATTTATACATTGCAGTAACCTCCAGTGAAGAACATGGGAACAGGATTGGGGAAGACAGTATGGAAAAGGCTTCACTGATGCCTATTTTTTAGTTTGTTTTATACACCAATGTATATAATAAAAATATCTTATTTATATTATTGTGTTATATATAAATATGTGTGGTAGAAAATGCAAAAAATTAATATTTCGAATATATGGCTGATGAGTATGTGGATTTTTGCTGCCATTTTTTTTTCCATACATTTGAATTTTCCCCTTCTCTCAAATAGTCCAGAATTTTAAAATTTGGTAATGATTAACTTTGTAAGTTAGATATTTAAATAAGTGGAAATTCTGGGTTTTGTTGTTGTTTACCAGATCAGTCTTACTGTGATATAATTCAACCATTTAAAGTGTACAATTGGGGTGCCTGTGTGGCTCAGTTGGTTTAAGCATCCGACTCTGGATTTTGGCTCAGGTCAGAATCTCACAGTTCATGGGATCAAGCCTCTCATCAGGCTCTGCTGGCTTGAGATTCTCTTCCTTTCCCTCTCTCTCTGTCCCTCCCTTGCTTTCTCTCTCTCTCTCTCTCTCTCTCTCTCTTTCTCTCTCTCTCTAAAAATAAATAAATAAATAATTTTAAATGTGTACAATTTACTGTTTTTAGCATATTAACAGGATTGTACAACCATCAGAGAAAGTTTCAGAGCATTCCCATTTTCCCCAAAAGAAAACCCAAACTACTGAGCAGTCAATTTTCATTTGCCTCACTGCCCCTCCACTCCCTGTGCTGGTAAACCATTTATCTACTTTCTAGATATTTCATATAAATGGAATCGTAAACTATGTGGTTTTGGTGTGTGTGTGTGTGTGTGTGTGTGTGTGTGTGTGTGTGTGTGTGTGTGACTGGCTTCTTAGTGTACTGTTTTCAAGGTTCATCCATGCTGCAGCACCTGTCAGTGCATCATTTCCTTTTATGACTAAATTATAATATTCAGTTGTATGGATATACCAAATACTAATTATCTCTGCCCCTCTTCCCTTGTGCTCTCTTAAAAAAAAAAGATATATTAAAGGATGATGACCATTTAGATTGTTTCTACTTTTTGGCTATTATGAATACTGCTGTTATAAATATTAGTGTACAAATTTTCATGTGGATATGCATTTTCATTTCTCTTGATTATGTACCTAGAGGCAGAATTGGTAGGTGATTTGGTTAAACTATTTCAGAAGCTGCCAGATTGTTTTCCAATGAGTTTGAACCACTTTACATTACCACCAGCAATCTATGGGGTTCCAATTTATCTGCATATTCATCAATACTAATTATTATATGTCTTTTTGGTTGTGGTCAGCCTAGTGGGTATGAAAGGATTTCTCAATGTGGTTTTGATTTGTATTTCCCTGATGGCTAACACCAGGATCTTTTTCTGTGTTTACTGGCCATTCGTATATCTTCTTTGGAGAAATGTCTATTCAAATTGTTTGCCCAATTTTAAAATGTTAAGATTATTTATCTGATGACTATGGAGGGGTAAGAGTTCTTTATATATACTAGATGAATGTTTGTTTTCAGTATATGATTTGCAAACATTCTCCTATTATGTGGCTTTTCTTTGTACTTTCTCGATGGAATCCTTTGAAGTACAAAAGATTATAAATTTGATAAAATCTATCTTTTTCTATTGTCAGTTGTGCTTTTGGTGTGATATACAGGTGATTTCACCTACCTATGATATTGTGATTTGATTAAATTTTTCTTCTTGGTAGCTGGCTCCTCCTAGCACACAGCTCCTAAAATCCTTATAATTTCCAAAGTGATAAGAGTATCTTCGCTTATAACTTAGTTTTGTTCCCAGCTCCTGAAATAGTTCCAGAATAACAATGGCGTCTTTTTTTTTTTTTAATTCAAAACAGCCCCCTTTCAACCACATATGAGTTTATGTTAA
The DNA here is from genome assembly GCF_006229205.1 of Suricata suricatta. Classification (NCBI taxonomy): domain Eukaryota; kingdom Metazoa; phylum Chordata; class Mammalia; order Carnivora; family Herpestidae; genus Suricata; species Suricata suricatta. The sequence goes on along the minus strand of NC_043710.1, from coordinate 81,793,056 downwards.
GGAGGTGAGTTTTGGATACCCCCTAAATAACCACAGAGTGAAGACTGGTTATCAGAAGAACCAGCTTCAAAAGGAGACTTCATTAAAATCCCAAAAGTATGGGGTTTAGAGAGCTTCTGGGTTCATGAACAAGACCACATCTGTGTACCTGGAGAGTGTCCCAATCCCAAAAGCCCAAAAGCTCCTGTACTTGGGACCCTTTCTGACCTTCCCATTTATATCTTTCATCTGACTATTCATTTGTATCCTTTAATATGTCTTTTTTTTTTTTTAAGAGAAAGAGAGCACAAGGAAAGATGGGCAGAGGGAGAGAGAGAATTTCAAGCAGGCTTCATGCTTAGCACAGAGACCCATGTAGGGCTTAATCCCATGATCCTGAGCCAAAATCAATAATTAAACCTCAACCGACTGAGCCACCCAGGTGCCCTTTTAATATATCATTTGTAATAACACAGTAATCTGGTAAGGAAACTGTTATCCTAAATTCTGTTAGTGGTTCTAACAAATGATCAAACCTGCAGAGGTGTTCATAGGAACCTCTGATTTGTAGCCAAGTTAGACAGTAGTTGTAGTTAACCTGAAGCCCAACTGCAATTTCTTTTGCAGGGGTTAGTGGGGAGCATCTTGTGGGACTAAGCCCTTCGCCTCTAAGGTCTGTACTAACTCCAAGCAGTTCATGTCAGAATTGAGTTAAATTATAGGACACCCAGCTGGTTTTGGAGACTCTTTGGGTGTGGGAAAAATCATCTGGTATCTGAAATGTTCTAGGAAGTGCTGGGTGTAGATAGAGTGGTCAGTAGAGGGAGAAACTAAGCTTTTCTTTCACTACCCAATGTCATGAAGATTTACTCCCGTATTTTCTTCCATGAGTTTATAGTTTTCACTCCTACATACAGTCTATGATCCATTTTGAGTTATTTTTTATATATGGTGTTAGAAAGTGTTCCAATTTCATTATTTGCATGTGCATATGCAGTGATTTCTACCCAGTTTATTGTAAGGATTATTCTTTCCCCCATGAATTGTCTTGGCAACCTTGTCAAAAACCAATTGACTGCAAACATGAAGATTTATTTCTGGACTCTCAATTCTATTTCATTGATCTTTGTCTACTCTTAAGCTGGTATTACATTTTCTTGATTAGTGCAGGTTTGTAGTAAGTTCTGAAATTGCGAAGTGTGATTCCTACAACTTTGTTACTTTAAAGGGTTTTTTTTTTTGTTTGTTTTACTATTCTGGACCCTTATATTCCCCTATAAATTTTATCATCAGGTTATCCAACTCAGAAATGAAGTCCACTGAGGTTTTGATAAAAATTGTGTTGAATCTGTTGATCAATTTAGGAAATATTGCCTTCATAGTAATATTAATTTTTCCAGACCATGGGCATTGAGAACACTGGGTATATTTCCATTTATTAGGTCTTCCTTAATTTCAACAATGTTTTATAGTTATCAGAGTATAATTTTTGCAATAATTTTGATATTTTTTCCTAAATATTTAATTATTTTTGATATTATATAGAGAATTGTTTCCTTGATGTCATTTTTTGAATAGTTAATTGATAGTGTATACAAATACAAGTGATTTTTATAGTGATTTATCCTGCAATCTTGGCTAATTCTTTCAGTAGTTGTAATAGAGTTACAGTGGTTTCTTTAGGGTTTTCTATATACGAGATCCTGTTATCCGTAAAGATGTTGTTTTACTTATCTCTTTCTAATCTGAATGCCTGTATAGTTTTGTGTGTGTGTGTGTGTGTGTGTGTGTGTGTGTGTGTGTGTGAATAATTTTCTTAACTGGAACCCACAGTACAATGTTGAGTAGAGGTAGTGAGAGTGAACATCCTTGCCTTGTTTCTAATTTAGAGGAAAAACTTTCAACCTTTAGCCATTAGTATAATGTGAACTGTAGGTTTTTCATACACATTGAGAAGTTCCTTTCTATTCTAATTTTTTGCTTCCTCCCCCCAAAAAAAACCCACCTGTTTTTGAATTTTGTCAAATGTTTTTCTGTACCAATAGGATGATCATGTGTGTTTTTTGCCCATTATTCTGTTAATATGATGGTTTATATTAATTGATTTCCATATGTTAAACAAACTTTACATTCTTCATCGTAGTGTATCTTTTTTCATATATCACTGTGTTTGGTTTGTTTATATTTTGTTGATAATTTTTTAATATATATTATAAGAGATACTGTTCTATATTTTTCTTTCATAATTTCTATTTTTAGTATCAGAGTAATAATGACATGACAGAGTGAATTATAAAGTATTTCCCAATATTTCATTTTTTGGAAAAGTTTGTGAAGAACTGATGTTATTTCTTCTTTGTTTGTTTGGTAGAATTCACCAGTGAGGCCATCTGGACCTGGACGTTTCTCTGTGGATAGTTTTTTGATTACTAATTCCACTTATTTACTTGTCATGGGCTTAGTCAGATTTTCAATTTCTACTTGAGTTAATTTTAGCAATGCCCATCTATCTTAGAATTTGTCAATTTAATGTGAGTTCTGTAATTTGAAGACATATAGTTGTTCATCACATTTCCTTACCATCCTTTTTTTATTTCTGTAAGGTAAGTAGTGGTGTGTCCTCTTTCGTTTTTAATTTTAGTAAATTGAGTCTTCCCTCTCTTTCTCTTGATCGGTATAGCTAAGGATTTGCCAATTTTATGATATTGTAATAGTAATGTATGGGGACAGAGGGTAGCTATATTTGTGTTGACCATAGCGTAATGTACACATTTGTTGATAATGAAGTTGTACACCTGAAACTAATGTAACACTGTGTGAACTATACTCATATTAAAAAAAAAAAAAAGACTTGTCAATTTTGTCAGCCATTTAAAACAATCCACTGGTAGTTCTGCTTTAGGATGATTTTTGACACAGACTTCCATTTGATCTTTTTTATACCAGAAGTCCCCAAGACTCATGCTTGTAGAGAGTATGAGGTCTTCCATAATGGGAACAGTAGTTCTCCTTCACTGTCTTTATATACTGGAATAAGATATCATAGGTTCCTAGTATAATAAATGTGAGGAACACAAATTAAGTTGTTTTGTTGCATAATCCTAAGAAACTTCCCAAGCCAAATAAATTGCATTGGATATGAGTAGTTTAGAAAATTCTGAGACTATAATTTGAAACCATTTTTAGAGACAAATGAGAACTTCCTCTTATATCATTTTCTCTTTCTTGTGTTTAAAATAGATGCTGCCATTTCTCATATTTAAGTCTTAGCCTATCTTCTGAACTTGACTCATTAATTCAAGCAATATTTATTGTGAGCTATTATGTACCACACATGATTCTATACACTTGTTATACAGAACAGATGATGTTCCTACCCTCAAGTAATTACATTTTGTACTGAATCAAATTTTCAACTTTGGAAATCAGTGTTTCGAAGGCACTTCAAAACCAACACCCCTCCTCTCCCCCCCCAAAAAACACCTAACATTTCAATGTACGACTTTTGAGTCCTCTCTTTACAGCTCTATCACTTTACCACCACCATCCATGCCACCTTACTTCAGGGTTTAAGACCCAGTCATCATCATCTCAAATTGATGGCCAATCAATCACAATGCTCAAGCCAAATCTCAGAAGCCATCCTTGATTACTTTTTTCTCATAAGCAGCACAAAATATTTTCACTTCTGACTCAAATGTGTATCTGGATCAGTCCACTTTCTCCATGTTCACTTGTCAAATCATCATGGTCTTTGAGCTCTTAACTCTGTTCCCTCCTTTCCAATCCACTCTACCTAGACTCCAGAGTGATCCTTAATGTAAAAAAGATCATGTCACCACTCCCAGCTGTAAAGCCTTTCCATGGCTTTATATTTATGTAAAATTAAGCCTAAATTCTTTGATATAGACTTGGGTACCTAGTCTGGCTTCATCATGAGTCACTCCTCTACTTATTCAATATAATTTATACTCACTAGCTTTCTGGCACTCAGTGATCATTTGTTCCAGGAATGAATAAAGAATTGATCCTTAAGGATTTCTTACTAAAACCTTTTCATGATCTAATTATTTCTTAATTAATTCCCTATCACTGATATTTTCTGAATTGTATATCCTGAACATAACAAAAACCAACAATAGAAAATAAATAGGAATTTAAAATATACCCCCAAATTAGATGTTTCTCAATATCAGAAGATGTGGGTTCAGTGAAGGGTCTACTCTCCCACACTGAGTACTAGCACTGAGCATTGAGTCAAAAGCATTTCAGAGATTAAACTTTCTCCTGGTTCCAGAAATATATTAGAGCAAAAATGCTCAATTCCATCTTGAAATAGAGTCTTATTTCCACAGGTATATGGGGAAAGGAGAGAGTGGTCTTTGAAGCAATATATTTTGTGCCACCCCCTACCTTCTTTTGCTAGTTGAATGTTTTTTTTTCTTCCTAGCATTTAGATTTGACTTAGAATTAAAGGGGGAGAAATAAGAACCATAGTTTCTTTCTTCAAATCATCAGAACTGCTTGATAGAAGGTCTTTAACAAGCTCCCACTGTAACAAGCTGCTGTTGTTTTCATGTTTTGGAATGGCTTAATCCTATACATGATAGCATCCTCAAACAGCAAGTGCATTATGCTGTGACAGCTTTCCACTGACCTAAGCAATTGCATTAGGAAAATGCCATTAGCAGCTCCCTCTCTTCATCTGTTCTCCCCTCCTCTCCCTACCAGCAAAAGCTATGCTCAATACCACTATTAAATTACCCTTAGAAATACGCTGCTCAAAAAAAAAAAATCAATGCACATGTGTTTTAACACTTGTCACAAATAGATCAAACGACCAATCTAACATATATTATTCTACCTAAAGGTTTACATTTTAAACTAGGTTCTTTGGGTGGCACATTTATGACTTTACATCCAAACTAAGATAAAGAAAAGCAATGGGTGGGAGTGTGGAAGAGAATAAAAATGAATCTCACTATTATTCCAAGCACTTTTTCTGTATTTATGTAGTACTTAATGGTGAATACAGAACAACCTGGTGAGTAAAAGTGGTGGTACAGGGTAGCAGGGAGCCAAAGCCCTAGAGCTCAGACCGGCTATGATTCAACTTATTATACTCATCTTTACTAATGAATTTAAATGCACTTCTTATTCTGATCATTTCCTTTTGTTTAATCATGACCCACTTTCTATCAAAAGGCAGGATGGTACAGTTACTACGGCATAGGAGCTCAACTGGGTGCATGACTCAGTACCTTTGTATATGTATGAATTTAGGCAGGTTAGTTAATCTCTCTATGTTTCAATTCTTAACATACAAATAGGGACAACATCAGTACATAACTTAGAGAATTGTTGTAAGGATTAAATATGTTTAATAAGCAAAGCATTCAAAACAATGCCTCACATATTATAAGCCATGTTACCTGTTATTTTTTAGTATGTTTATTAAGAAGAAAAATTACCATTCCTGATAAGGATACTTGATAACAATTATGTAATTAATTTCCACTTCCAGCCATAGAGGAGTAACTGCATTAGACCAACCTACAATAATAAACAGCTATAAAAGATATGACACAGCTGTTTTCAAATAATGAACAACAGGCAGCACAAGACTGCAATGGCTGAGAGGTAAGTCCCACAATTGCCCAGGGTTCTATCTCAAGACAAATTCTCAAACACAATGCAAATGGTAGTGTCACAGCAGAGCACTGCATTCCTGCTGAGTTAAGGTGGCAGAGATCACAGTCAGGAAATCCAGAGATGCTGGGGTCTACAGAATAGGGCCTTGGAGAGGAGAAAACTGTGCAAACAGGTAGCCTCACACATCACTCAGGTAGTCACCTACACATCTGTAGCTGAGGGAGTCACTGAGTGGGCAAGATAGCCAGAGGTATGCCAGGTGACAGCTGCTGTGGAATTAAGAACACAACATAGGTACTTCAGGCAGTGCTCAGGGAAAGTAATGCCCACAGATTTGGAGTTTGGACCCTGTTAGAAGAATCAGATCTACTTTCTAAGACATCGGGTTCCAGCTGAACCACCAAAAGGGTGGACCTGAGGAGTCAGAACCACAGAAGAGTCACAACTACTCTAGACACTCTCAGCAAAGCCTAAAATGAAGCCCTACCAAGATGCACAGTGGATACAGAATTTGGAGGCTGAGACTTGATAAGTTAGGTCAGTGTGATCAAGCCTATGACTGAGCTGCCTGCTGACATGAGAAACAACCATCTTCAGAGTAAGGCAACAGAATCCAGGGGCTCTACAATGTGTTTTCCATAATTTCAATGTTCAATCAAAAGTTAATATTTATTTTTAAAAAGTGAAAAATATGACCCATACTTAAGAATAAAAGCAGCCAATAAAAGCTGAACTCAAGACACCCAGATGTGGGGGTTAGCAGATATACTTAAAGCAGTTATCACAAATATGTTCAAAGAATTAAACAGAGATGTGTTCACAAAATTACAGAGAAATATAGTCTAAATGCATAAACAGAGAACCTCAATATACAAATGAAAATTATTGAAAAAAGTAACCAAATGGAGATCTAAAGTTGGCTCTCTGCCAACAAAAAATGCATTTTAGGTGCGCCTGGGTGGCTCAGTCAGTTTAGCATCAGACTTCAGCTCAAGTCATGATCTTACTGTTCCTGGGTTCAAGCCCTGCATTGGGGCTGACAGCTCAGAGCCTGAAACCTGCCTCAGATTCTATGTCTCCCTCCCTCCCTACCATTACCCTGCTTGTGCTGGGTCTCTCTGTGTCTCTCAAAAATAAATGTTAAAAAAATTTTAACAAATAGAAAATTAAAAAAAAAAAAACCACCCAAAAAGTGCATTTTAAATAAAAAGATTTAGACAGGTTGCACGTAAAAGGATAAAGAAGACAGCCAGGGAAACCATAAGTATAAGTAAGCCAATAGGGCTATATTAATATGAGACAAATTAACATCATGAAAATACGCACTATGTATAAAGTGTATGTATGAAACACAGAGAAGGCAATGAGAAAACACAGTGATGGACATCATGTGATTAAAAAAATTCCTGGAGGGCAAATCCCAAGAAAAGAATATCAAAATCTGTGCAGCAAAAATGAAAAAATTAAAGGCAGAAACAAATTCACAACTAAAGTTGGATATTTTTATTCTACTCACTCAGTAATTATTAGAAAAAAGTAGACAAAAAAATCCAAGAAGAGAGAATAGCTCAGCAATATCATTAAGCAACTTGATCTGACACTTATAAACATCACATTCAAAAGTGACAGAATACATGTTGTCTGTTTAAGTGTATATGCAATGTTCACTGAGATAAACTACAGTCTTTGCTATAAGTCTGAAGATTTCAAAGCCTGAATTGATAATTAAATTTTATTTTATTTTTTTCATAACTTTATTTATTTTGAGAATGAAAGGGACAGACTGCATGAGTAGGGGAAGAGCAGAGAGAGAGGGAGAGAGAGAGAATCCCAACATCCTCTGTACTAGCACTGCCAGCACAGAGCCTGAGGTGGGGCTTGAACCTACCAACCATGAGATCATGACCTGCCCAACCTCAAAAGCTGGATGCTTAACTGACTGAGCCACCCAGGTTCCACAGCAACTAAATTTTGAAAGAAGTTTAAGTAACCCAATGGTCAAAGAAGAAATCATAGGGAAATTATAAAGTATTTCCAACTGAATATCAATTAATTATAACATATCTACACTTGAGGGTTGCACTTAAAGGAATGCTCACAGGGACATTTATAGCTCCAACATTCCTATAGTAGAAAATAAGAAATAAAATCAATAATCTATGTCCCCCACCCTTAAGATTGAAAAAAAATTGTAAATCTAAGTATATAGACCCACAAAAAATATAAATATAAGAGTAAAAGTCAGTGAACTAAGAAACAAGCAATAGAGAAAGTTGATTAACCCAAAATGTGATTATTTGAAGAGATTAATAAAATTCACAAAAGTTTTTAGGAAGAATAATTATGGAGAAAAGAGAAGAGCAAGTTATCAACATCAGGAATGAAATCAGAGTTATATCACTAGAGATCCCATAGATATTAAAGGGATAATAGAGAAATAGCATTAACAACTTTTATACTTCGGAATTTGACAACTTAGATCAAATCAACAGATTCCTTAAACAACACATTTTGTAGAAAAATCTGATAGCCCCATATCAACTAAAAGGATAGAATTCATAGATTTTAAAAATTAACTTCCCACAGGGTGCCTGGGTGGTTCCACTGGTTAAGCATACGACCCTCCAACTCAAGTTATGATCTCATGGTCTGTGGGTTTGAGCACTTTATCAGGCTCTTCTCTGACAACGTGGAGCCTGCTTGGGATTCTCTCTCTCTCCTTTTCTCTGCTCCTCCTGGTGTCTGTCTTTCTCTCTCAAAATACATAAACTTTAAAATAAAATTTTCTTCCTGCAGAAAAAAACTCCAGGCCTAGTTTCACTGAAAAATTATACCATTCATTGAAGGAAGAATTAATACCAGTATTATACAAACTCTTTTATAAAATAGAGAAAGAAGAAATGGCGCCCAACTCACTTGTGCAACTAGAAAACTCTGATTCTTAAACCTGACAAAGACATTACAATGAAAAAAAATCTACATATTACATGGATAGATATGGGCTGTTGACTTACTCATTCACTCATGTGCAGTATTTTACATGATATACACTGTAGTACATGTATACAATGTATACAATGTATTACACTGATATCTGAAATTCCTGTACCATATAGCTATAGGTTTAAAAACTGCCAAATATCATCAATTTTATTTGATTCAACTTTATATTAGTCACTGAGAATACAGTCATGAACCAAATATAGTTCTTTACCTAAGGAGGTTCATAATTTAAAGAAGGTAGGCCAGACATCTGCATGGATGATTGTAGGGAAAAGTGATAAGCCCTATGCCTTTTTAACAGGATGAGGCATTGTCATGGATCTGGGAGAGCATGGAAAGAAAACCCCTGTCTGTTCTGTCTTGACATGAAATATGAGTACGAGTTCAACAGGAAAATCACAAGGAAAGAAATTCCAGGAAGTGGGAACAGAATATGTGAATGTTTACAAGTATAAGAAAGTCCGGGTCAGGAAAATTTGAAAAGATTGTCATATCTAAAAATTAAAAAGCACAATGGAAATGCCCAAGGACAGTGGTGGTATTGCAGCATGTGGAGGGAAAGCTGGGAGCTGAATCCTGAAGGTCACCACGTTTTTTCCCAAAGAAATTTGATGATAATCTTCTGATACGACCTTCCAGGTTTGGATGTAACCCAAGCAATGAAGTATCCACATCACTCATTAGTGAAAAACAAACAGGACTGTGACTACATATGATTTTCTTGTTTCCTTACATTATTTTCTCCTTCAACATACTTGCCGCTAATTATTAAAAGAGATCTGAAACAATTTGGGATTGCACGGAAGTTCTCTTGGCAAAGTACTGGGAAATGCAGAAGAAAGGAACTCTAACACACTATAACACATCACTGATTGACCTATTAATATGCTTCTGAGCTTCCACTGAGAGTGTCTCTTGGTAAAAAACAGGGCCTCTGGCCAGACCACTACACTGAGCTGTCTGAAGTGCATGCTGTCAGTTATGAATATAATTCATATGCCAATACTTTGTTGTACTAAAAGTCAAAGGAGAAAAGTTTTGCTTTATCTTTCCCCGCCTCCCCCACCCACCCAAGAATGGTGGCCCTTGGAAGGCTGCACGAAAAGCTCTCTAGAGAGCCTGAAAAGGAAATATCACTCACTCTTGGGATTTAAAATGAAGAAAAAAAAAGGTGTAAGAAGCAAAAATTAATGCTAAAATAATTTAGATCAGTAGCATTAACCATCTTTCTTACTAAAGCAGTCACTGAAGGTTTACTAAAGCAGTCACTGAAGGTAAGCAATGACAAAAATGACTAAAAAGACTCCTTTCCCATATCCACATGGATTGTGGAGTTTGGTAGGCAGAAAAACAGCTCAATGACATAGGAAGAAGGAAGGGGGCAGTAAGCACAAATGTGAGAAACATGTTCACCCCAACCCCATGATGGAGTGCTGCCTTAGGAACCTCACTGGAAGAAAACAGTTACCTGCAGTAATTAACACCTGCCGTACACCCACTTTGTGCCTGGCACCACACTAAGTACTTTACCAGGGCTATTTCATTGAAGCTCATGTGGGCTTATCAGGCTTATTTTTTTATGTTCCTTGCTACAGACTGTAAATCTTAAAACCATTTTTAATATTATGTTTCTAAACGTTCCCTAGGGTTAATAAGAGACTGGAGTATCCAATAAGCATAATACACTGTTAGCCCATTTATTTAAAACGTCATCTTAAAAAAATAAAAACTTTAATTAAAAAAAATGCCATCTCCAAGTATCTATTCATGATTTATAGTTAAGTTATATGAAAACTGGTCTCTGCCTCACACATATTCATTCCCATTTATGCACACGGATTTTGAACAGGGCTAGCCAAGAAGCCAGATCTGAAAGTGCTGAGTTATTTCACTTGATAACAGGTACAAACAGGCTCCTCTCTCTCCTACCTTCTCAAACAGGCTTCCAAAGTCCATTCTTTGTGCAGGCTGCCAGAAATGAATGAAGTGAAATCAAGATACCATGGACATACAATGGCAGGTCAGATCACAGATAAAGTTTTGCCCTGGGAACCTTCCTGTTAGGTAGTTGGAATTCCCACCCCCAGGTAAATGTTACCTAGCTGGTTACAGGTGTGGTAAGAAAGGAATTATTCTAATAAAGAAGATTTCTAAGCATCAGCATGTCTAGATTCCAATCTGAAGAAAATACCAAAAAAGCAATGTTAAACATGGAATTTGTAGTTGTACCTTTAGGATGTGTGCTCTTGGTACCTCAAGTGGAAGAGGGTGGGGAAGGGTCACTTCTCTAGAATCCTAAGGGCTGACTCTTTGTAGACCAATTCTCCATCTCAAGTCAGGTAAGATCCTTATCCTCAGTTTGATGGATTTCTTTCTTGTTTATAGTAATGTTCAGAAGGGAAGGAACAAATGCCATCTGCTTGGGAATTCACTCCAGCATTTAACAATCTTCAGGGTGTCTCCTGGAGCCTCAACTAATTGGTTCACTGTCAATGTGAGGGTATTCTGTATGCACATCTAGCATGGGTTTAAATGCCCTCCCCCAGAGATGTATACTACCAGCTCTCACCACAAGGTTTAGTACCTTGAAAGGACCCCCAAAATATTAATTAGCCAATAAACTGCTCCCAGCTGTAATCTAAACTTGTTTCCTCTCTAGTTTGGGTAATGGAGAAGGTGGTCATCATGAGCTCTATACCTACTCAGACATAAAGATTATTATTACATTTCTTTCTTCTCTTTTCAATACCGAAGAACTTCACTTTTTGTTTTTTTTTTAATTCTCGTTAGACTTGCTATTCATAGAATCACAGATTCATAAGTGTCTTAAAATAACCCAACTGATAATTATTTCCAGGGATGATCTAGACCCCCCCTCAGGTTCTTTCCCATACTGTGCCATCCCACCCTCATGCAATTTTCTAGAAAAGCTGAGTATACCCCAGGAGAGTATGAGGGAGAATAACAGCATGGTGGTGTCGGTTTAAAGATCTTCCCTGGACATGTCAACACGTCTTGCATATTTCCCCCTCATATGTCTATATTTATAGCTGTGTTAGATATCAGAGTGAGGACGGGAACGATTCCTTTGCTGGCTAATTAGAGCCCCACATGTTGATGAACTCCCACCACTCTACTGCCTTAGAGTGTTGGTATCACTACAGGAAATTAATAAGTGCTTTAATCACTCAGAGACTGGAAAGGTCAGTGCTTACCAAGGGTTCAAATGCAGAGATGGCAGCACAATCATATCCTATTTTAAAAGCATAACAACAACAGCAATGAGTTTTAAGAGTATAATACTCCATTAATAGGCAGATGGATTAAAGTATCAACCTGGTCATAGGATGAAAGGAACACAATCACAGAATAATTAGTTGCTTGTGCTCATATATGCAGTGATTTGCCATCTTTTCTATATCTTTCTTCATTACTCCAACTTAGATATAGTGGCGGGCAGCAAAAATATTTGTCCTAGAATGGTTTCCCCCCAAATCTTAACCTAAATTTTCTCATTGTTAGCTATGTATCAGCTTCACAGAGCCCTTTTAACTCAACCTTACAGATCTGGAATTTTAAGGAGTGAAGGGGATTGAAAGAAGCATATTCAGATTTAGATCATTCCCCCATGAGCAGCCAGGACTGAAGACTGCCAATCTACTCCACCTCCCTGAAGCCTATCCGGACATTCCTTATAGTTGTCATTGTGAATTGAAAGTCAGTTTCCTCCATTTTACTATCTGTTTCAGGTGAACCTTACCAATGGAGGCAATAAAAAGTAGGAATAATATAATCCATTATACTAAATGTTCCTGACCCACACCAGAGGGGGAAGAAATCCAACCAAAGAACTACTATTTCACTGACACTCAGAAAACTGACATAACAGAAACCAGAGAGGAAAAAGTCTTAAAGCTAAATACATATATATGTATGTATCAGAAGAAAGACTATTTGAGATAGCAATTAAGTGGTTATTGAAAATGTTTTACAGTATAGTTTCAATAGCACAATGAAGTAGAAAACCAAATGATATTCCTCCTTTTCTCTGCCTATTGAAAGTGGATCCAAGATTTAGAGCTCAACTAATATTCACTTCCAGGTAAATTTAATTGCTCACTCCTCAGAATTACAATGATCTTGACTATCTTATCACTAATTCATTTCCTACTCTGTTATTACAAAGATTGTGTTATTAGTTATCTTACTAACTTAAATTTTCCTTGAGGGCGGTCGTCTATTTTCACTAGTACTTTTCTATGTTTCCCTAGGACTTAATATAGTGATTTGCATACAGTATCTGCTCAAAAATATTTGTTGAAAGCAAGAAAGCTTAGATTTTCATGGAAGTCCTATAATTGGAAGTTCACCGAGCTGTCTGGGTGGCTCAGTTAGTAAACCATCTGACTCTTGATCTTAGCTTAAGTCTTGAGCATAGGGTCATGAGTTCAAGGCTTGTGTTGGGTTCTGTGCTGGGTATGAAGCCTTCTTAAAAGAAAAGGATTTTTCCCATCTATGATTTAGTAAATATGCCCTCCCTTAAAAATATTAATTTGTTCTATGTAATATATAAACTCTCAAGTTAATATAAAATGAAACTTCAGTGAAAATCAATAAAGTATCCCCTTTTTGAATCAGATTTGTTCTCTTTATTTGATTTCCTTTGAATTTAATTATGTGCATTTGCTTTGTTTCTTTTCAGAGAGCTTTCCATTTTGATGATTCTTTAAGGAAATTTTGATTCTGACTTAATACAGTTCAAAGGTAATGTCTATTTCTCTAAAATATTATTTTAAAAAATCTATAACATACCTAAAAACAATGCCTGAATTATAATTAGTAGTATTTTAAGTCCATTTTTAAGGTGGTTATTAGAACTCCAAACATCTTTTCGCATAGAAAGAGCATTATTCTTTTTGTTTTCCTGATGCATGACATGTTTGTATAGCCCCACTTCACATCATAATGTACTTCATAAGAAGTTCTTGCCATCTGAATTATAATTAGGATTCTGCAAATACTCATTAGACCAGTAAGTTAAGATGATGAGCCTTGTATTCTCCTAGAAAGACTTGAACATCTTGGTTGGTCATCAAAAGGAAAGACATAATCTGACACATGTTTTAGAAAAATCACTCATAAAGGAATAAACAACGGATTTAGTTTAGTTGACCTGGAAGCAATGATAGGTTGGGAAACTATTAAAATATCCAGGTGGGTAATAATGATGGATCCTGCCAAAGGCTTTAACTTATAGCAGAGGTTTTATGGTGGTGACTAAAATCAGATAAGAAATAAAACTGAACACTTTAAGGAAAGATGCTTTAATATATATTTATTTATTTTGAGAAAGTGAGCATAAGCAAGGGAGGGGCAGAGAGAGAAAAATAGAGAGAGAGGTGGAGAGAGAAAGATAGAGTGACAGACAGACAGACAGACAGACAGAGAATCCAAAGTAGGCTCTGGGCTTCGAGCTGTCAACATACAGCCTGATGTAGGACTCAAACTCACAAACCATGATTGCATGATCTCTCTCTTGAAATGATTAAGAGGAATAAGAATGAATACAGAGTACTCTTCCAGGTAGATTGGTTATGAGGAGAATGAGGGAGAAGATGATGGCTAACAGAAAACATGCAGTTAAGATAATTTTTAAAATTCTTATTCATTTTTTAAAAAATAATGTTGTAACATAAAAAGCCAGTTGAAGGTAGATATCTATAGAAGGAAAAGGAGGAAAAGGATATTTGATCTAATAAAATCATGGAGAGAAATGTAATAGATGAAGACAGAGGGATATATCTTAAATGCTAATCTGAGATGTACAGAAGGGAGACTAGCTGGGCACCAGATGCAAATAAGAGAAGGCAAGAAAAAGTAGCTTGAGGTAGTTCACACCTGATGGCTAAATTTTCCTCCATGAGAAATAGCAAATAAGCTCAGCTGATAAAACCTTGAAGGCTAGCAAAGGACGGTTCAAGATGGGAGAGAATGAAAAGGTTTGGGATAGCTGCGTTGTCAAATAAGAAAAGGGCTGTGTCATAACCCGCGGGCCGGGGCAGCTCGTCGGCCCGGCGTTCGGCGGTACCTGTTTCGTCCGCCCTGACCCGCAGGGCGGAGAAGAGGGAGAGCAGAGAGTAAAGACAGAACTCACGGTCCTCCGATCAGGCGAAAAAGAGAGTTTATTCAAAGAGCTGTTCTTTATATAGTCTTCAGGGGGAAAAAACAAGGCAAGCTGACCTAGGCAGGCTACAGAGTCGAATGCATATCAAAGAAGCGCCCCGACTTTTGGACTTTTGCCTCAGCAATCTTGGGGGATGGAGAACTAACACCGAATACGGTTTTGATCTTTTGTGTGCCTTGGCCACTCACGTCTAGCTCAGCAAGACAGTCGCCAAAGTTATTTTGGCAATCTCCAGCCTCCAGATGCAAATCTTGTTTACTGGCTCACTCACCGGAGTGATAATCCTTGCCTGAGGCAGACAGAAAACTTGGCGGCCCCGACAGGGCTGGGCTGAGGACCCAGGGGGTTTCTAAGCATCATGAGAAACCATGTGGGATGATACTGCTTCCCATTTGCATGGTACTATGATTTACATGATCATGGGTATGCAGCCTCTCCTAGGACACTCTTCTGCTGTAGAACAGGGCGTGGCAAGCTATTAACATAAGAGGCCATATAATAAATCTTTAGGCTTTGTGGGCCATATGGTCTCTGGTGCAAATAGTCAATTCTACCCTTTGAAATCATCCATAGACAATATGTAAATGATGAGCACGTACCAATTACACTTTATTTAAAGATATTAAAATTTGAATTTCATATGACTTTCATGTATTATAAAATATTCTTCTTTAGATTTGTCTTCAATCATTTAATAATATAAAAACCATTTTCTAAACTCGGGGGTGATAACAGCACTAGGGAGTAGGCTGGCTTGCTGACCATGGGCCATAGTTTCCTTACCTTTCCCTAGGATATCTCAAATGCCCAAATGCATAATTCATGTAGTTCTACATTCATGTCTATTTAGTGACTAGGCATTCTATTTCTCATTCAGTTCACATGCTGAACTTTCACACAAAAGACATATACATTTGTCTCCAATTGCAGAAAAGACTTCTTGTTTCTAGTAAGAAGATATCCAGTACCTGGGTGTTCAGGGAGCAAGGTTACTACTCACAGGAGAAGAAGAGAACTGAGATTTGCAAAGCAAGTTCAAGAGCCTAGAGAGACTTGTTGGTCTTTTGTTGGCCTGCATTATAATAATTCCATGACCCAGATATAAAACAGATGTGCAGTCTCCATTTTTCTCCATCCTAGGCTATTTTAGAGTCTCCTCTCCATAGCTATACAACTCTTTTTCAAAGTCAGTGGGGCAATGGGAAGAGAGGTATAGTATAGCAAGTCAACAAATAATGAGGAAGTGCAGTTCTTTATTGCTTTCATAAAAATCACAGGTGAACAGAGCATCAAGCGACACCGAGGACAGAAAGTTTCCCCTCATAAAAGCATTTCTGTGTTTCTGTCCTGCCTCAAAAAAGGGAATAAGAGTCTTTAGTTGACATGCAGACTCACTGAAAACAGGACTAAGTAGCAACAACGGATGCTGGCTCAGGTGATAACGGTTGTGGGTAGCATTTGTAAAGATGATGGATGTGGCCAAATGGTAATTTTCTCTGTGTGGTGGCTATGATTGATCTGTGGCTTGATGTGATGGTTGAGGCTTTCATATTCAATCTTAAAGGAAGAACTATCATGTCATCATACAATGGAAGTCTCAAATGACTGTGGTGGGGTAGGGGTGGGATATTGTTTTGCTTTTGAAGATGATCCATTATTAAAGGAGAATATTACTTTAAAACTCAAATCCACCCAGCCAGGGGAGGCCAGTATATATAATTTACTAATATAGAGTTCCAAACAAATTTGCTTTGCAAGTCTCTTGACCCTGTACTGTAGTCCTAGGTAGGAGACTGAAGGACTTTGGACCACAGGTAGTGTTTTCATATATTCTTTTTTTGTCTTTGGAAAAGAAAATAGGATTTGTGAAGCAGACAGCTAGCTAGGTAGAGGATACTAAAGTAAAATAAGGTTTGGTTTTCTGGAAAGATGCCTGTGCTATCTCAGAGGTGACCCCATGGCAAGGGTAGAGAACATTTCATAAATCCCAAAAATAGAATAATGAATTTGGCAGGAGACAGCTTAGCTTTACCAAGAGGGCTTTGAATTAAAATTTCAGGGGCAACTGGGGGGAAAATTAGATAAAACTATATTTTTAGGAGATAATAATGGCAATCTGACAAAAAAACAATATAATGGGAGAAGTGCCTAGTAATTATCAGGAGAACATACTTAATGGCTACAGAAGTCCATATGTGTATCGATGCAAGGATTACAGTATTTACAACACAGAAAGTGAACATTAAACTTTAAAGAGGTAAACTAAAGTACTGTATGTATCACCAAGACATGATGAAGTAGGGACCATAATAGAGCAGTAAGAGTGTGGAACTCATTCCAGTAACATCTGATAGAAGAGGAGATAGAAGAAGGCATTTTGTATAAAAAGCATATACCTGAAAATGGATGTCATGATTGTTGGAGGCCCACGAACAGTGTTGAGGCATGCTGAGAACTAGAAAAGGGTCCAGGACCCACGTTTAAGAGATGGAACAACTGTAGAAACTCTGAGCCTGGAAACAGAAAACTCCAAAATGAATCTAAAAAATTGCATTCTCTATAAAACCTCTTTTACTTCCCTGTCCTCATCCGTAGTTCATTGAATTCATCATACTCTCCTGCATCACCCTGCTCTGAAACATCCAACTAATAGTTTTTAACACTCTATTTTGTGATTACTTGTTAAGCAGCCATCTCCCTAGCTTGGCTGAGTTACATATTTTATTATTTCATTTCCTTAAACCTATTGTCAAGGACATTTGTAAAAAATATTCAATAAATGTTTGTTAGATAAATGGACAAAGGAAAGGAAGGGATCAAGAGATAGAGCCAAGTTGGAAATAAGAAAGCATTGATTTGTGCATCAAAATTGGTGGAACATAAAACATGGGTGAAGCCTAACAATAAATAAGTTTTGGCCCCTTCTTTTGTTGCTAGAGCAGCCCACAGAACGTGAAGGTGGGGAGAGGGGAGTAGGTAAGATACAACATGAATTTATATATGAAATGAATGCATATAGAGAAAAGTCACAAATAGTGAGTCATTGGAAAAGTAGTTGTGGATTTTAAATCAAGTAGGTGTTGTATATGACCTGGACATTTCATTTTAGTAAATTTCATATACATGCTTTTGATGAGCAGTAATAATCAAGAATCACTAAATTATATGAATAGAAAATGCATAAAACTTATGTTTCTGGGTACAATATAATAGTCATAACAGACTAATGTTCTTCCTAATACAATTTAAAATGCTGTATAAATTAAAGATAACCAGAGACCTGCAGACATAAAGATGAATAAAGTCAGTTCTAGAGAGGGAAAATCCAGTGAGGGGGTCATCACCCTCTTTCCCTTCACCACCCCACCTGAAACATGGAAACAGGGCTCTATTCAGGGAGGATAACTCCATGAAAAAGAGAAAAAGGGACATAGGAAAACAGAAAAAAAGGAGAAAAAATGAAGCAACAAAGATTTTACCAGTAGTGTGCAGTTAAGAGTGACAAACTGAAACTTTTAATCACTTCAAATGCATGGTAGTTTCCATTGTGAAATACCTTTTGTGTCCTGGGGTAGCACAAAAGCTTCTGCAAGGCCTAATAAAATTAGGTGCCGTCCTGCAGTGCTTATGAAGAAAAGATATCCCTCAAGGTCTTTAATTAATTTTATATATTTTAATTTTATGTTGCAATTTTCTGTTTCATCTACTTCTCTATTTCATAAATGTGATGGTTAATTTAATTTTAAATCTCTCTTTTTTAAAATTTCTTTGAAGTTTATTTATTTTGAGAGACAGAAAGAGTGAGCAGGGAGCAGCAGAAAGAGAGGGAGAGAGAGAATTCCATGCAGGGCCCACAGTGTCAGCACAGAGCCCTATGTGGGGCTTGAACTCACAAATCTTGAGATCATGACCTGAGCTGAAACCAAGAGTCAGACACTTAACTGACTGAGCCACCTATGCGCCCCTATGATGGCTAATTTTATCTAACTGTCAACTTAACCAGGCCATAGTGCCCAGACATTTGGTCAGATCTGGATGTTTCTGTGAGAGTGTTTTGTTTGTTTTATTTTTATTTAATAAAATTTACATGAAAACCCATTGACTTTGAGTAAAATGGGTTGCCCTTCATTATGTATGTGGGCTTCATTCAATCAGGAGAAGGCCTAATTGCTGATCTCCCCTGAGCAAGAAGGAATCCTGCAGCAGACAACCCTGGGTTCTAGACGGCCAGCTCACCCTGAAGATTTTGAACCTAGCTAGCCTCCAAAATTATGTAAACAATTTCTTAAATAAGTATTTTTCACACACACACGTACATCATACTGTTTCTGATTTCCTGGAGAACACTAACTAATATACAAGATTAATCATAGTTATCTTAAAGTTTTTGTCTACTAAACCCGATATAGGAATCATATATAAATCTATTTCTATTATCTTTTTTCTCTTGATTGCCAATCATCTGTCCTTGTCTTTTCATGAATCAAGCATTTTTTTAATGCCAGAAATTTTGTGCAGGAAACTTTTCTTTAGAAAATAACATCTGAGGCTTCTATGATTCCTTCATATGCTATGTCTGGTATTCAGTACAAAATCACTAGAGGCAAGAAAGTATCACTGCTAATCAGCAGACACAAGACATAGAAGAAGACCTTGGATGGTGCTTATGCTGGAGTTAGCAAATGAAGCTTTTAAATAACTATGATTAGTAAGAAAATAGAAAAAAAATGGATGCTATAGATACATGAATTGGGAATTTTACCAAATGTTTGAATCTGTTAGAAAAGAATCACACATATATTCTAGAACTGAAAGACATAATTTTTAAAATCATTAATATAAGAATACAGTTAATAGTGTTTGGACATGGAAATAGCAACCCGGAATATAGGCTAATGAGAAATGATAAGAAAGAATAATAGTGTCATACAATATGCTATCAATGAGTTTACTAGGTGCCTATAATGTGCCAGGCACTATGTGCAGCATGAAAAAGACAATGGGGAACAATATAGGCAGGTTCTTGACCTCCAGTGAAGAAACAAGCAATAAAAAGGGAAGGATAAGCATGATAGGCTTATAGATAGAGAGAAAGTGAGAGAGAAATGTACCATGGGGTGATAAAAACAGCAGACATTTACTTAAAGCTTCAGTATCTGAAAAGAAGTCCATATGATACATTTCGGATTAACCTTGAAAATTTTTTGTCTCTTAGAAGAAAGAGAAAGTAATGAGAAAGTTATACTTGGACAAAATGAAGGGATTAAGTGATTTAGAGAACGGTAAGCTACAAAGAGAACAGGGTCTTTGCCACTCTACTGCTACATGACATCCTCAGAACAATGGGGCAGTGGTGAGTACAAAATCAATATCTATAAAAGAGTCAATAGGAAAGCCTCAAAATATGTCTTGCAAAAAATAAAAATCTTCTGCAAGTTTCATTACAAATGTACATTTCAGCTATTTATGTATTGAATAGGCTTTTGAACATGGGAAATGTGACTTGATTTTACTTACAAGGGTATTTCTTGTTGTTTATAATAGTGAAACATTATGCAGGAATTAATTAAATGAAATATAGTATAGCCATATGGTAAACTACTACACAGACATTGCAAATTACATGGTGAAGAATATTTAAATGCCACAAAAATATACATGTTCTATGAAATGAAAAAGTGGGTTACAAACAGTTGTATTTTCCCATTTATGTTGGGAAGACACAATATATGTACCAATGGTATCAGTATTTAGTTCTATTTGTAGGATGAGCGATTTTACTTTTTTTCTTTTAATTACATATGCTTTCCTCAAGAAATATAATAAGGGACATCATCAATACATTATTTTAAGCATATATTTTATTTCTAAATAGACAACGAAGGAACTTACATAATGAAGCATGTTTGCAACTGGGGGCTGCTACCATGTTCATGATGGTCTGAAGGAGTAACATTATCAAATTTCCTTCAATAGTGTGTGGTAACCCACAATCTTCAGAGTGTGGAGGTTGTTCTGAATGCTTATATTAGCCCTCTCAGTCCAGCATTTCCCTGTCTTACACATATTAAAGGATCTTACACATAGCCTGCACATGGTAAGATTTGAATGAATGAAAAAATGAACAGATGAATCAAACAAAGGAAAAAATAAAGAACATGAAGGGTGTCTGACATCTTGAGTTCTTAGGGACCAATAAGAGGCAGGACCTTTAACCTCTAGATGGTAAAGAACCTACTTTCACTTGTGAGTCATGATAACCCTATTACTGCCAGTTCTTACTACCCACCTTGTCATCAATCTGCAAAACACAAAAGTCGTTAAAGAAGTAAAGCATTTCTTATTCCACACATGACTGTTTGAGGTTGAATTAGTTAGGTCACCCACCAGCTTACAGACATCTAGAGAGATATCCATGCTCCCTTCTCAAGGAATCAAGAGATAGACAGATAATAAATAGAAATTGACCGAGATAGATGATAGAGTCCGCTTTTAAAAATAAAGTGTGCAGTGCAAGACCCTCCTTTGCCCTACACTGATTCACTAAGAAGATGTGTACAATTGGCTGAAACTCAGGGAGTTTAATGGGATATGGTGGGGCAGGGAGTTGAGGGCATGGTTTCCAGAAACTCTGCTGAATTCACTACATATATCCAAAAACTTAAAGCTGTATCTTAGGCAGTTTGGTGACAGGAGGCTATTCTGGCAAAGGGATAATTCAAGCTTTCCCCAAATTATAAAGAGATCACTTTAAGTCTGCCCTTGCCTTAGCAGGACATTCACAATCTGTAGCTGGTATTTTCTTTCCCCTCACCTGCTCCCTGACTTTGTCCTTTCAAGAGACCCCTATTACAGATACCTGGCAATTTTGTTCGGCCCAGCCATTTTAGGCTTCCGGTCTCAATGTCATTAAATGCTGAACAAAACCTCTACACTTGTCAAGTCCATCTGACTGCACACCACTCAACTGTGTTGTGAACACTGAGTCCTTAGATGCTGGGACTCTGGCTAGAAGCAGGGTTAGAGCCTCTGGCTTGGACTGCTCTTTTATCCGGCTGACATGCAGGGGTCACAGGTGCTTTTTCAGATGCACTTTTCAGTCCAGGCTTCGTGTTCCAATGATTTCCAGTCATATCTGGACTGTTAGCATAACACAAGCAACATAGGCTGAGCTTCTGCTTGCTGAGACACATGAGACTGGCAGTGTCCCTGGAGTCCTTCCTCTCCCATCCCTAGTGAGTAGATCCAGACATCCGTTAGGCACCAGGCATGACAGAGCACAGCCTCATTGGGACAAGCTTCAGCTCTCCCTCCATGTCAGTCAATCTAAGCAATTCCCCCACTACCTCTGGAAGGAAGGGTGGGAGAGCAGGGCAACCCATTCCGGAAGAGGATTTGCTCCCATGTGTCAGACAGAGCAAGAACTTTGGAGAGCTACAGGCAAGAGGAACAGCCCATTTAATGTGCTCTGATTCTCTCCTGTAAAGACGGGAAATTATCTGCTTGCCTCGAATATCTTCATTAAAAATGCATTTAAGCTGTGAAGCTCTATGAAGGAGAGACCTGTAATACATGAAAGATTAGCCCCAGATTGCTGATTGGGCTATTTTACATCATTATGGTAATTAAGCTAGCAAGGCGGTTGTGCTGACTTCAACACTTTCCTCCATTTGCCTTTGTCTCCAATTCAAGGTATTTTCCCCCCTCTCTTTCCATCTTTGAGCCTTCTTCCTTTCCTCCCCTCCTACCCCGCCCCACCAAACATCTCTGCAGAGCCTTGGCTAGTCCTGTTTCATGCATATGCATCTGACTTCAGTCTGATCCCACCTGCCATGGCTTCTCTGCCAACTCTGTCCTGCTATGCAAAGAAAAGGGAAGAAAGTAATGATAATTACAAGGTGTGAGTGGATATTCCAGCTTTCTATCTGATGGTCAGTGAAACCAAATGCAAATGGACCATAATCAGCCAATTATTAAAACACAGAGTAAACAAGTGGAGATTTGTCTCTTATTCACCTTCCCTTGCTTACTTTCTCTCCTCAGACCAGCATATCTGGCTTAGAGTGTGATTATAGACCCCAGGATGGTATTTTGTGTAACTCCCTGGGATTCCACTAGAGCTAACTCTATGCAGATGCTGTGCAGAACCCCCTTCTCCTGGGGGATATAGGGAGAGTGTGCTCAAAGCCACACAGCAGCTGAGGACCCTCACCCTTCCTCAGGGATCACTCCCAGCCCTGCCCCTGCTGCCGCCTGCCAGCATCACTGCACTCCTACATGTCCCTGATGGACGAAACAGTTTTAGATTTCTTCCTACTACTTGTACCACTTTCTACCAAACCTAAGTCCTAGATCCCAGAGAGCTGAAATAAGCAAACAAAACCCAGAAACAAGACCTTCACTTTCCCTAATGGTACTTGTGTTGTGCAGCTGAGATTTTTAATAATATAAAAGTACCATATGTCGATGTTTCCACCTACATGCAGGCCTTGCCTTTGAACAGCCCAGGTGTGCTCTAAGGAGGTGGATGAGCATGGAGATGTGAGGTCATTTCTTTGTCACTAAGTAGATTGGTTTCTACCCTGCTTGTCTCAAAGCTCCTAACTGTGGGGCCTTCTGTAGCTCACTTTGCTTCTCCAGGTCTCAATTACCTCATTTGTAAATGAAGACTCTAATAGCATCCATCTCATGAAGTTGAAAGGATTAAATGAAATAATGCATGCCAACTGTACTTAATGAATATTCATTATTATACTACAATGTATATAAATTGTCTGTTTTCAATATCTGAAGGCATTTCTTCATAGATCACATGCATTGCCAGTAATCTCAAGAGAATGCTAGATCTTATTCTTAGGATTTGGATGGGCTCCCATCTCTGCCAGGTCATGCTACCCTGCTTCTCTGATTTGCTTGCTTCTTTGCAAACCCTGTATCCACACCATTTTTACTCCTAGGTTCCTCAAACCTTCTGCCTCAAACACACATCCTGCCATCCTCCCTACCATTAGAATCTCACTTCATAAACTGTTGAGAGCACGGAAGCACTCACACAGAGACCAACTTTTCTTACTGTCAGTGTATTTGGGAAACTTACCACTCATTCTCACACTCTTCCTCCCACTTGTTAAATGAGATCACATGTCTCAACCACTCCCAGGGGCCAACACCTTTCCTTCTGCCCTAGGATCCTGCTATCTGCCTGCTCAAGGGATCCATGACTGTGGTCATGGTCTCTCTGCATTATCAGAGATGCTTTTCTCTTGGATCATTCCCATCAACAATGAAACATCTCCCTTTATAAAGAACCAAAAAAACAAACAGAAGTTTTTCCTTTAACTCACAGGTCTCTCCATTACCACCTCATTCCTTTGTCCTGCCATGCTGCAAAACATCACAGAAGAATTTAAACACTGTGTCTCCACTAACTCTCAGTGTGATTGCTCTTGAACACACCCCATCAGGCTTTCATGTCTACCACTCCACTGAAACAGCTCCTCAAGGGGCAACTGGGTGACTCAGTCGGTTAAGCATCTGACTTCAGCTCAGGCCATGATCTCACAGTTCGTGGGTTCGAGTCCTGCGTCAGGCTCTGTGCTGACAGCTAGCTCAGAGCCTGGAGCCTATCTTTGTATTCTGTGTCTTCCCCCTCTCTCTCTGACCCTCCCCTGCTCATGCTGTGTGTGTGTGTGTGTGTGTGTGTGTGTGTGTGTGTGTGTGTGTGTCAAAAATAAATAAAAAACATTAAGAAAAAAAAAGAAAGAAACAGCTCTTCAAGATCACCAACTATCTCCACACTATTTAAATCATTTGTTTCATGGGGTGGCTGAGTGGTTCAGTTGGTTAAGTGTTCGACTTCAGCTCAAGTAATGAGTCATGATCTCACGGTTCATGAATTCAAGCCCCGTGGTGGGCTCTGTGCTGACAGCTAGCTCAGAGCCTGGAGCTCGTCTTCGGATTCTGTGTCTTCCTCTCTCTCTGACCCTCCCCTGTTTCCACTGTCTCTCTCTCTCTCAAAAATAAATAAAACATTAAAAACTTGTATTAAAAAAATCATTTGTTTCATGGTGAGCTAGCAGTTCACATAGATGACCACTCTCTTCTGAAAAAAAATCCACCACATGTTTCCTGTGACAGTCTCTTCTACCTCCCTGACTGTCCTACTTTGGGTCCTTCACTGCCCCTCTCCTATGCTGGATAGCTAACCTTTGAAGAGTTTGAAAGGTAAGTTCTTCTCTGCCTACATCTTTCCCTCATTTGTCTTGGAGAAAATTCAGAGTGCTAGAGACTCTCCAATTTAATTCTCGGTCATGAGTGCTTACCACTTACTGGAACTTCCCCTATGAATGTCTAATACAAATCACCACTTCTGTCTAAAATCTTGCTTTCTGCACCATCACCCTTCCCTCTTCAAAAATATCTAGTCTTTGTTTGGCTTTCATATGCTCACCAAACACAAAATCCATCTATGTAATTATTCCAGAAAAAAACAACAACTAACCATTGTGTTGATGTCTGTCTTCCCTTTATTTTTTTTAAACCCAATGCACCAGTTGTCACTGTCCACTCCAGCTCCAACATGAACTTAGAATCTGTCCATCTCTCTCCATGCCCTGCTGCTGTCTTAGGCCAAGTCAACCTCACTTCTCACTTGGGCACTGAAATCTGTAATTGGCCTCACTGCTCCTACTAACCTCTGTGCACACAATCCTTATCAGCTGCAACCTTCTAACCAGAAAACCAGAGAGCACATACCTTCAGAAAGTCTTCCATGGCTTTAAACATCAATCATGAAAAAGAAAGAGCACCTTTCTATTTTTGCCAAGTCTCCTTCTCATTCCACTTTACCCTGTTCCCTGTGCTCCCCTCACACTGGCCTTCAGTCAATTTCACCCACTGGAAGCCAGTGCACTTTCTCTTCCCTGTGTCTGAAAGGTTCTGCCTTTAAATATTTGCTTAGGAAGATACTTTTGTCCTGCAGGTCTTAGATCAGAGAGGGCATAATCTGTATAATCCAGAGGCATAATTCACCATATTTCCATGAGCCTCCATCACATTGCTGGGTTTTTTTTCCATTCTTCACTATCTTTAGCATTGTTTGATGCTACATTTTAAATTATGCATTTACTTGGTTATTATCTATCTCCCCTTATTATACCATGAGACTCATGACAGTACTCACCTGCCTATTCAGTCTCCATATCCCCAGAACTTTTAAAAGTACCTGGTGTATAGTCTAA
Organism: Suricata suricatta; assembly: GCF_006229205.1. Classification (NCBI taxonomy): domain Eukaryota; kingdom Metazoa; phylum Chordata; class Mammalia; order Carnivora; family Herpestidae; genus Suricata; species Suricata suricatta. Next base: position 81,766,998 of record NC_043710.1, on the reverse strand, counting down.
TTTAAAACATATTGATTTCTTAAATGAATGAATGGATTACTTTGAGTCTACCTTAAGGACTATAGATGGGCTTCTAGATACACAGTAATCTAAGGCTGCCCATAGCCCAAACATCAACTCTGTCTACCCTAAACATTTCCAACCACCTCCTTATCTCTCCACATGAGTAGCCCATGTCTATATTCAAACCTCACCCTGTCCATTTGACTGATGTCATTGGACAAGTTTTTAAACCCATTTGTGTCTCTGTTTCCTTAATAGTAAATAATATCTACTGTGAAAAACTACTGAGGGAGTTGATGAAATAAATAATCTAAAGTGACCAGGCCTGGCACATGATAGGCTCTCAATAAATGGCAGTCCCTTTCTTCTTTTCTCAGTGTAGATGATTTAAGCTTGCCATCTGAAAAGAGGGTTGTTAAAAAACAACTCTAATTAAACAAATTTACACCAATGTGCGAATGCCTCTTAGCCCTTTAGTCATCCCAGAGGAAGCTTATTAACCTAAATGCATTACTAATTGGTAGAATTTCTGTTAGTTTAAAAGAGTGAAGCAGAGGTGGGGGGGTGACACGGATTCAGACAGAAAAGAGAATATATCTCTGGGCTAGGTCGCTAGGCCAAAATAAAGGAATGCATCTATGGTCCAGTGGGGTCACCTCACATTAATTGTTCTTGCTCTTCTTGCTGTTTAGGTTATTTTTCCCTGACTGCCCATACTGACTCCACTACCTACTGAAGCACTCAGGCTTTTGGTTTGTTTGTATTTTTTAGGATATTTTTTTCATTCTCTGTCAGAAGACAGTTTCCAAAAATACCCAGGCCTAGAAGTGTAATGACTGTGGGCAGAAGCTTCCCAGACTATAAACACCATGTGTCTCTGGGAACACTATGCGTGGATCTAGTTTATAGACAGGTAATCAGATGCACAGGTGCTCTTTCATGTGTCCTTGTACATACTTAAATATGCTTGCTTGTCTGTCACCCAGTTAGCCAACCATCTGAAATTTCAATACAAGACAAGCTCTTTTTGGCCTAGAAACTATGAAAATTGCATTTGAAAGAACTAGTTTTTGATGGCAATTGTCATTAACAACTTTATTTTCAAACACATTTCACAGTGCATTTCATGCCAGAAAGGCTTTCTTATCTTCTGAACTTCCAGTCTGCCAGGATGAGTAGAACAGTGACAGTTTCCTTTGAACACAGGTAGTGAAAGGGCCCCCAGTCAATGGCAGTGGCAAAGTCAGGGGGAGAATGCAAAAGGCATCTGTGTTTGCTTTTACAGACACATCTCACAGCCATGTGATCTGTCTTTTTCTCTTTCTGCTTGTGCCAAAATTACTCCAGACAGAAGAAAAGCCTAGTTTATAAAGCATGGCCAGAGCACTTCCCAAAATGGCCTCAGTTGTTTTAATGATCAACTGTCTACTTGTCTGTTAAGATATTTCTCTTAACTTAACTCTTACTCCATTATTTCCACAGAATTTCTTTCAAAGCCCTGATTCTTATGAGTCTTGGTAATAAATAAGACAATATGTCGGCATAGGGAAGGTGGCATTTGCTGTTACTTTTTCTCTGCTATGAGGTAGGGTGGAACAAGTTTCGCTTGTGTGAACACATACAAAGAGGACTTGTCTGAATACATTTAGTGACTATAAATAGCCTTTACTAGCAATCACCACTCTTGAAGCTAGAGCTCCTGAAAGGGAAGGGAAAAAGACAGAAGAACCAAGAAAAGAAAAAAGAGTAATGGGGCAGTAAGTCTCCAAACATTGATCCATTCAGCATCAGAGTCTTCCTAACACTTTGTAACTTAATTTAAGATAAAAAATTTTTTTTCTTGTTACACTTTTTTTTCTTTTTTCATAAATAGAAAATTAATTTTGAAAGTTCTATGACCCATCAAAAGAAGGAGAAGACAAGCTATGGACTAGCAGAAAACATTTACAAAAGACATCTGATAAAGGGTTCCTTTTTAAAATCTACAGAGAACTCTTAAAACTCAACAATAAGAAATGAACAACCTAACTAAAAAGTGGGCAAAGGATCAGACATGTCAGCAAACAGGATATAGAGATGGCAATTAAGACTAAGAAAAGATGCTCTACACCAGTCCTCAGTAGGAACTTGCAAATGAGGACAATGAGATAACACTACACACCTATCAGAATGGCTCAAGTCCAGAACACTGACAACAGCAAATGCTAAAGAGGAACTGGAACAACAAGAACCATTACTCATTGCTGGTGGAAATGCAGAATGATACACCCGCTCTGGAAGATACTTTGTCTCTCTTACAAACTAAGCTTACTCTTCTAAATGATTCAGTAATCACACTCCTTGGGATGTACCCAAATGAGCTGAAAAATTATGTTCACACAAAAACCTGCCCACAAATATTTACAGCAGCTTTATTCATAATTGCCAAAACTTGGAAGCAATCAAATGTTCTTTGGTAAGTGAATGGGTAAATAAACTGGTATATCCACAAAATGGAATATTATTCAGTGCTAAAAAGAAATGAGCTATGGAGCCTCCTCCAAAAAGGCTATGTGATGTACAATTTTATCTAGAAGACATTCAGGGAAAGGAAAACTATGGAAACAGTAAAAAGATCAGTGGTTGCTAAGAGACTAAGGGGAAGGGAGGGATGAACAGGTGGAGCACAGAGGATTTTTAAGACAATGAAACTATTTGGTACGATACCATAATGATGGATACATGTCATTTACACTTGTTAAAACCCATGGAATGTATAACATACAGAGCGAACCCTAGTATAAACTCTGAGCTTTGGTTGATAATGATGTGTCAATGTTGATTGATAGATTACAGAAAATGAACTTCACAAATACATAATGTTAATTGTGGAGAAGGCTTTGTGTAGGGAAGGAGGAAAAAATGAAGAAACTCTCTGTACTTTACACTTAATTTTTCTATGAACTAAAGCTGCTCTAAAATTAAAATCTACTCAACAAGTTCCAGGAACAAGAAAAGAAAATCATCCTACTATTTACCAACAGAAAGAAAAAGACATTTTTTTCCATTGTTTGCTAGTGTTGTCCTTATGCCATATACAAATGGGAAGCTTTTGAACATTACATCTTGTCTGGAAAAGCCACTGTTTTACCCCCCAAAGAATGCCAGTGCTCACTTTGAAGTGATCTAGAACATTTGGCTATTTGTTATTTAGAAATTATAGAATGCTCAATGAATTTCCTAATAAACGACTAAGTAAGCAGGCAGCAATGGGCAGGGAAATAGATTTAAAGGGATGACCATGTTCTGGATAGTGGGCCAGACAATGGACCTAGCAAGTGGCATCATGGTTTCCAGAAAGGGTACCCTCTGAAGAGTTCCCTTCTTAGAGAGAGAGAGAGAGAGAGAGAGAGAGAAAGAAAGAGAAAGAGAGAGAGAGAGAGAGAGAGAGAGAGGCACAGGGCCCTTAAATAACTTTTCCGAGAGCATAGTGAATAACTGAAATAATTGACATTAAAAACCCAGATGACTCCAACTTTAAAACTCACCTACTTTCATCAGAAGGTTTTAGTTAGGATATTATTTGCTCCAATAATAGAAGAATTAGGTCAAGCTATGCCTGTTCCTGCTAACCTAAGTATAATTTGGCATTTCTGGAGGGGACACATTAGCCTCAGGTGATTATAGCGAACTAACCCAAATGGAAATTTGATTTAAAAATAATAGCAGCCTCAAGGTGCCTGGCTGCCGCATGCAACCTTTGATCTTAGGGCTGTTGAGTTTGTGCCCCCACATTGGGTGTAGAGATTACTTAAAATAAATAAATAAACCTTAACAATTTTAAAAAATAACAATAGCAGCTTGGAAATATTGGGTGCTTGTCATGTGCTAAATGCCTCAGATGGACAAGGCTGCTTAATCCTTATGGAGGAGGATAATATTTCTAACTCGACTTGGCAGGTAAGGAAACAGAATCAAAGAAAGGATAACTTACCAAAGGCTCTCACTCTCTAAGTCTCAGAAATAATACAGTAAAGCTCAACGGCATGGGGTGGATGTGCAGGAAATGGGAGCTATTTTTATGGATAAATGAATGAGTAAACATTACTGAATGTGTCAGTAAAGGAATGATGGGAAAGCAGGACAGGTCCAGAAAAAAAAAACCACAAGTCTTGAAACTTACAAAATAGCTACAATGCAGAGACAGTATTTGAGAAAGGCCTCTGATCTCCCATATTGACTCATCTCCTGAGGAGAAGCAAAAAGGTTCGAAATCTAAAGGCACAGGGCCCTCTAAACCTGGCGTCAGTTGTTGGCCAACATCAACAGCCTTACGCCTCAGATCTGGTGCTACCCTTTATGTCTGCCTGGGCAAAACCGCCCTTTTCTGCAGTTAGAGTTCACAAGCTATACTCTTCTCATGTCTTCCTCCTAAATGATCCGAATCCCTGCATTTCAGGTCCCTGTCAATCTACAGCTGTTAATATTAACGATATATTAATATATCGTTAATATTAACTATAATATTAGCTGTGTATTGTCAAACCAGATTTAAGTCCATAGAATATATCTGCAGATATTTCTACAGTAGAGAAACTAAAATATTCTCCATTAACATTTACAGCAGCTCAATGACACTGGAGATAGCCAGGTGTGCAAAACCTCTGGTTTGCAATAGCAGAACAGAACCTGTATTGGATCACTTTTTTCTCTACAGTCTTCATTATTTCCATATGAATATGTTGTTCATGTACTCCTCCTCCTCTCTATTAATCAATTTAGCCTGTGTAATGTTTTTCATCAATTGCCCATAAGGTTATTGCACATCTGGTGTTTCTTCGAATTACTATAGGGATCAAACCTGAACCATGCCAACTTCTTTGAACTTTTAGACTTCCCCAAATGGTAAGTATGTGATTTGCAAATTCATCTCAACATTCATAAAGCTGTGTTGGACTGTACCTTCTAATTAAATGGAATGCCCCCACCTTGACATGTAAGATTGAGATGGGGACAGTGTGAAGTACCTATTTGTGCCTTGATTTGACTAAGCAGCTCACCACATGAACATTTCCCTGCACTTACACACTCTATCCTGGTGTGTTGGTTCACCAGGATTCCTTCTGCAATTCTCACTTTATCATCAAACCCTTTATTTGTGCTTTTCCCTCAAAGAATACCAGAATCCCAAATCATAATGCCCAATTACAGATAACCCCAGGAGGTGCTGGCTTGTAGATGGAACCCAGAGAGATTTCCAAGAGGATTCATTTGTGAAGCATAACCCACGAAAAGTGGAAGGTGGGGGTTACCATCCTCTAATGAATTCTGCCTCTCTACCTTTTCCGTTAAATCGTACATGTGTCTTACCTTTCGAAGGACAAGAAACATACATGGGTGTTATCACCTAAGTGAAAAATGGAAATATGTTTTAATTTAAAACTACAAGGGAATGCATCTCTTTACACACAGCAATGCTGATATTCAGCAGTATTGGTGACAGAAAATGCAGAGAAAGCATAACTAAACTCAATAGTTTAGATGCCATAGGATATATTTAAAATATGTCTGTGTGAGGCAAGGTCTCTTTAAGTTCAAAATCAAATTTTTTCACCTGCAATTTTTTATAACTGAGCTACAGTCATAGACTAAGATAATGAAGGCTTAATTTTGCTCACTGACTCGTATATCCAAGTATCATAAACCTGTCTTACTACATGTACATGAAAGCAATTGGGCAAATCACAGCAATTACACTTGGCATTAAAAAAACAGATTCACACAAAATACAAGAGAGAATTTCAAAAGCATAAGGTTAATATACCTCACTATCACCCAATGAACAGAGGTCCAAACTCCAAACAACAAATTGCCATTTAAATACTCATTTAGCAGACAATGGAAGGCAGTGATTCAACACCCTTGGAAGAAACCGGATAGAAATGATTTTCAGTCAAAGGGGAATAATCTACATTCATAAGCCCACAGGTGATGAGGCACTCTCCACCACAGCTCCATCACGGGCAGATGAGAACTGCTATTTTCAGCCACATTAATGCAGCTGTGTCAGTTTGTAGGTGAATCAGTCCTGCTTCATCAGACACATCAACAGCCAGAATCGGAACTGCCATTTTCCCTCTACTTAGACATATTTTCTTAATTGCCATCTTTAAATAGACACTGTTCCTCCTGCCTCTCCAAAATCATCCATCATAACTGGTAATAGGGCCAGAAATGACCACTGTAGTCATTTTCTCTTGACCCTCTCTCCTGACTCCCTCTCCCTACCATGCAACCTCCCCCATGCAACTGCTGCCTTCTGCTTTCCTCCCTTCAAGTTTTAAACACTTCAAAGTTAGGCTGTCAAATTGGTGTAGGCACCGAAAGCCCTGTACAAACCACGTGGCAATGGAGATCTTTATTGCCATGTGAAGAATTTTCTTCTTGTCCTGTCCTACAAATAATGGTCATTAAATAGCAATTGTTTTGTCTTTCCAAGTGTACCTCCTGTCTGCCCTCTTCATTCAGCTTTCTTGCTTCTGCCATCTCGTAGTCTTCAGTACCCTCTTATTCTCCATTCAAGGAGAAGGAGGCATGCCCCAACTCCTTCCCATAGTGCTTACCTCTCCTATTGGGTCTTTACAGCATGCTGCTCTCTCAAAGACTGACCATGAACCTGGTGGTCTTGTTGAACCACAGCCTCTTCAGCAAGGCTTTAAATAGCTAAAGAATCCCTAGTCATATGCCTTAACTCTACAACCCTCAGCCTCATCAAAAGGCAATTAAGCATCTAATTGCATGTTCATTCCCAACCTCTTTCTTTGCTTGTGATGGGGAAAAAATGCTACTTAACATTCCAGAAGAAAAAAAAAAGTCCAAAGTAAAGGAAAGAGAAGATCAAACCAATATTCTTTAAAAGTGGAAACCCAAATTTCAAACCACGACTGGAAGAGACCAAGCCTATGGTAAAGTTTAATGTGTGATTTCTGTCTGACTTCTTTATCTCAACTAAAAGATAGATACCCTTTATTTGTGGACAATTATTCAGCCCGCATTCACCATAGGATGACTTCAGACAGTATTCGTTAGCCTCCGAAATGGTACGCAGCTAACACTCACATACACACACATCTAAACACAAAAAAACATATATATAATCATATATCATAACCATATATATATATAGGTATTTAAGAACAATTGTATAAAATTATTTAGAAGGAACTATACATTGGAGGAATTAAGTATGTAAAGGCAAAAAAATATCCATTTGTTTTCACTCATAGGTCTAACAGCAGAAACCTAACAGAGGGCCATAGGGAGGGGAAGGGGGAAAGAGAGTTGGGGAGAGAGAGGGACACAAACCATGAGAGACTATTGAATACTGAAAACAAAACGAGGGCTGAAGGGGGAGGGGGAGGGAGGGAGGGGGTGATGGTCATGGTGGGGGGTCACCTGTGGGGAAAAGCTCTGGGTGTTATATGGAACCAATTTGACAATAAACTATTAAAAATTATCCATTTATCACAGTACATTCAACAATTTAGAACAAGAAAAGAGTTGGTAACTCTTAAACTATTGGTGTCCTGCTTCCAAATAACTTTTTTTTAAGGAAGGCTTGTGTGATTTAATGAAATGTTATTTTACAATTGCAGGTCATTAATTCCCAGCTCATAGCTCTATTTTTCTGAGAAGTTGTCTGATGCTGGATTACATTCCACTCAATAAAGGGGCTTTATTCATAAAGGGGCAATCGCTTCTCAGCCTTTTGGCTAAGATCATGTGTATTCATAAAGGGGCAAAGTAAGAGAACATATTAAGAGTCACAGTGGATAGATCCAAAATGACTTCAGGGTCCTTGGAATTCAGCTTTAACCTTTTCCTTTCAGAGAAGACACACTTAAGAAAAATTCCAAAATCTGATTTGAAACTCTAAATCCAATCGAAATCTTAGTGAACTCTTAAATCCAACTTGAGAGCTAACCATAACCTTATGTATTAGTTTCCCAAGGCTGCTGTAAGAAAGCACCATAAACCGGGGTAGATTGGGGGAGGTGGACTTAAAACAAAAACGTTGATCAGCTTACAGTTCTGAAGACTACAGGTCCATAACTGAGGTGTTGGCAGGGTCCTACTCCCTCCTAAAGAATCTCAGAGAAGCTCCTTTTTTGCCTCTTCCAGCTTCTGGTAGCCCAAATCCTTCTCTGATTTGTGGCAGCAAACCTCCAGTGTGTTTCTCCAGCTCCATACAGCTGACTTCACTCTGTGTCTGTGTCTTCACTTAATGTTCCCTCTGTGTGTCTGTGTCCAAATTTCTCTCTTCTATGAAGGCAGCAGTCATTCTGGATGAGGATATACCCTAATAAAAGCATCTCAACTTGCTTACATCTACTAAGACCCTATATCCAAATGAGGTCACATTGACAGGTAACAGTGGTTAGGACTTCAACATATTTTGAGGGAGACACAATTCAACCCATGACAGTATATTAGCTTGAAATTTTACCAGCCCAATGATATTAATATTGAAAAGACAAATCTGGAACTCTAAGTGAGCTGCAGTGACTTCTGCCATTACAAGAAGAGGTCAATTAGCCATTTCAGTCAGAGTCCCCTGATGGCAGCACTCAGAAATGGGGCAACCAAAGGGTCACCACCTTTCCACAGTCGGGGCCTCCACTCTGCAGGATCATAAAATCAATTTAATCAGTTCAACCAAAGGTGATCAAGCTGTGAAGGATGGATTCATGCCCACCTAAATGAGGGAAAACTGATTTATAAACTAGCATGATAGTATATCCATTACCAATAAGAATCTCCCTGGTCTGAGAAACAGGGAGTTCATGCACACTGGCCAGGACCTTCTCCTGGGCAAATTCACTGAAGAGAACAAATTACAGAGGAGGAGGCTACTAGTTAAGTGTGGGCTTAATGCAAAAGGAAGTCATGATATCCCTAAAAATTACAATTAAATTACAAAGCATCAAAAGTTGTCTGTCTCCATTTCAGCAACATTATAATTAAGGAATGGATCACTGTGTACACAATAAGTACTTAATAATGCCCACTGGATAGGTTAAAGGTCTGAGATCAGTGATCTAGATCTGGAGTCTATTTCTCCCTAGACAATATCCGGGCCGGGGAACAGGTTCCTGTTCTGGGTTTACCTTTTCTAGATTTCATGCAGCACTTTCTATTTGCATTTGTTTGCATGATAACTGTATGTTTATACATCTCTGCTCCCTGAAAGATTATAAACACCCTGCCCCTCTCCCATGAGATATCATGTGTTATTCTCATTTGTCAATCCCCAGGCCCTAGAAGAGACCCAGACACACAGAGAATATTTTTGTCATTTTGCCTTTGAGGGCCACATGCAACTCAAATGCATATGTCAACATTCAAGTGAATCATTGTCCCCCTTACACCACCTCCTTCTCTGCTCACTTTTTTACGGGGACATCACTTATAGACTAAAATTTGGATCCTTAAAAAACCCAGCTCATTATATTTTGTCTCTATTCTTTTCCTATGAAAAGTCAGGTAGGTGTTGACCTGTACTATCCACACACAGAGATTCTTTATTTTTTTGTTCCATATTCTCTGCCATCTTTGGTTGGGAAGTGGAAGCTTGAAGGAATTCATTATGCACAACTGTGTCCTAACATGCTCACATATGAGTCTATATGCTGGCTCCTAAACCAGTGGTAAGTGATGCATTTCAAAATGCAAAATTGACCAGCAAGAACACTAGCCACTTACATTTTTCAGTAGGGAACTTAGAGAGACATATCTAAAAAGCTTACTGGCTGTATCCATGGTGTCCAATCCACAGATAAATATTATGTTGGCCTTTCCCAGATAATGACAAAATACACAAAGGAAAACACTGCATAGAATCTCATCAGTGTTCAAAGAACTAATGTCTCTGCTTGCTCAGCAGTATCTATTAGGTTAGATTGAGTGTTCTGCCAAAAATTATTTGTCCAGTATGAGCATGCTTCAGTCACACCGTGTGACTTCTATCCCCTTAGGATTCTCTGAGAAATAACGTATCTGTTTCAAGACTGAAGTTCAAGATGTATATGATGTGTGAATATTAGATTTTAATGGCAGTAATTAAGATGTTATAACTTTTAGGGGAACCTCTGGTGTTATTTTGTCTATTTGAGAATAAATTTAGCTTCATTGGATTATGACAGTTCAAGTCAAGAGTTTTGTGCATATTATACTAGCAGGAATCCTCTTTTCATCTTTTGGCCACCAATACATTATCTGCTAATATTTGTTCTCTACTAATACAGACATCAAAAGACAGAGAAAGTCAACCACAGTGAGCTGAAAGCAGAAATGTGCATGACTTGAAATTTATTTAAGTCCTAGCAGAAAATCAATGAGTAAAGAAACTCTAGACCATAATGAGGAACAGAGTGGTGCATATGGGTGTATAGTGAGGTGGGGGTGGGGAGTCACTGGATCTTATACTGAAGGCCAAAGTGGATTCAATGCAGTTTTAGAATTTACATGATGATAATAGCTGTGGACCACATATCATACATACAAATGCAAAAGGAGCCAAAAAAATGCAGTTAATTGTTATGGAAGGTTCCTGAGATAGAGAAAAGAAGGGCAAGGTTTTAAAACAAGAATTGTGAAATTTTAGCAATGTTAAGAGTCTTTCTGAGTCCTTCTATTCCCTTCATCTATATATTTATCCACAATTACATGGACCAACCTCACCATTATCTAACAAGTAATTATCAAAAACTTGAAATCTGTGTCTGTGCCACACTCTAGTATATGATGGGGAGTTATTATTGTCCAATGGGGACTTACATTTTTACAGGACATCAAGAAATCTATGTGAACATATGAGAGAAAGAAAAAGATTAGGTCACAGTGATAATGTAACTATGTGCAGGGGACAGTAGTATATATATATGCAAAAGGACAATGGCCAGTTCTCTTTGGGGAGGAGGGAATGGGAAAGACTTCACAGAGAAAATGATACCTAAAAGAAGGCTTGAGGAAAAATAGATATCCAACAGGCAGAGGAGATGCAAAGGCCATGTCAGGGCAAGGTACACTGTGGGTGACCTATCAGGGGCTACAGTTGCCCTCGTGACAACATGAACCTATTGCTCTGCCCCTTTCTTGGGGCTGCTGTGAGGCTCAACCTCCTCTCCTTGGCATCTGAGGCTGGCACATCTCAAGTGCAGGGCAAAGCCACTGTCACATCACTGTGTTTTATCCTCTCTTCAGGATTCTGATGTTCTATGATATGTTTCTAGTTCATATCTTGTTTCTTTACTTAACTGACTGCATATTGACCACCTTCCCTACTAATTTGTACACCTGATGAGAGAAGGAGCCTTCTCAGTCATGTTCATGACTGCATTGTCATGCCTGGAATATTCTGGCTTAAATGGAAGTTCTCTAGGAATACTTACTGAACAATTAAATAAATATTTATTAGAAGCCTACTATGAGTCAGACACTTGGGATATGGTCCCTGACCTGAGGTACTAAGAGTCAGGAGGAGCAAGACAATTCATATGCAAACAAAATGTATGAGTATCTTTTTTTTTTAATTTTTAAAAATGTTTTTATTTATTTTTGAGAGAGACGGAGTATGAGCAGGGGAGAAGCAGAGAGAGAGAGAGAGAGAGAAAGAGAGAAACAGACAGACAGACAGACAGACAGAATCTTAAACAGGCTCCAGGCTCTGAGCTGTCAGCACAGAGCCAGACATGGGGCTCAAACTCACAGATTGTGAGATCATGACCTGAGCCGAAGTTGGACTCTTAACTGACTGTGCCCCTGATTATCTTAAATACTAGTAAGTTACAATGAAGAAAATAAAACTAATGGGACAGAATAAAGGGAATGGCGTCAGAGGGAAGAGACTATGAAGTTACATAGGGTAGTTAAGGAAAGCAACTCCGAAAGAATATATGTATGCATATTGTGTTGACATTTGTCCCGAATAAATGGCACAGACCCTGCTTACAGGTAATTTATGATATTACAGCAGAACCACCTGTCTACTGGCAATGTTGGAGACAGGGCTAACAGTTGTGGTAATGGACCAATAACCATATTATATAAGACTCTTGAAAGTATTATTAGCATAATTTTATTTCTGATTGCATAAAACACAATCACGATCTGCTATATTAAATTTATTTTCAGGCAGCAGACTTTGTAAAATTTATTTTTGCATTATGCAAGTACCACACGAGTGCATTCCCACTGCAAAAGACTCAGGCACCAGAAAAGTACACAGAGCGAGAGAGGAGGAATTTAGGGGTTAGAATCACTGACTGCATGACCTTCCTGAGCCTTGGCCTGAGGAAGCTGCGTAACTGTGAAGAGACGCTGAAGGGGTGACTCAGGCACCTGGACTGAGAAATCATCTTTCCAGCATCCTCTATGAAGGGTAAAGAAGTATAGTCAAGTATATGGTTAATTTGTGGCAGGAAGGGGATCCTTAAGAATTTATTCAAAGACATGACCAACCACATACCAACAGAGAAAAATGTTGCTGAGCGATTTTTCTGCAATACACTATTCCGTGAACAGGAAACTGGTCTCTGGAGGAAACTGGGGCCATGAGCTGCTTAGCCTCCCAAACACCACATTTTCCTCAAGAGAAAATTCACAGAGCTATCCACTTGTGTTTTCCCATGGGGAAAGCATTCTCATCAATCTCATACCCTTGAAAAACCTGTTTGTCTTATCAGAAAAAAAGAGAGATCTTGCAAGTTAGGACCAGAATCTTCGAATGGTCTTTGAAATCAGGTGGGACACAAATCTGAGCCCCACTCACTGCATGACATTTCATCTCAGCAGAAGATCGTAAGGGAGGAAGCACTGAGAAATGTGACTCACTAGGAAGCTGCAGCTGGAGGCTGCAGGCTCTCAATGCTGAGCACCTGGCCCCAAGGACACATTCCTGACTCCCTCCCTAAGGTGCCTCACTTGACCCTCCCAAAAGCTATTCACTTGACTTCAATGGCTGCTTTTCTTAATTCTCCAGCATGCTTGAATTAGAGTTGCTAGAGGTCTATAATAAGTTTGTGCAAGCTGCTAATGATGTGCTTCTTGCCACCCATCCCATATTAATTCCATGTGAAGTTAGGGCAAGGCTACAGAGGAGTGCTCATACAGTCTCCCAGCTGACCCACCACACTGCTGACATGGATTATTTTGTCTGAAATCCTCCCCGCTCCCCCCCCACACCCCCACCCGTTGAACATCCCCCCCTCTCTCCCACCCTCTGAATACAATATGGATCAGATGCTACAAAATTGCTATTCTTAGGAACAACAGATGTAAATATGGTTGCTTTTTCAATTATTTGGGAACCGATCCGATAGCTTCAAGACAGAAGCTAATTAAAATCTAATTGAAATAAAATCATTTCCAATTCTGTTTCCCTTCGTGGACTGCCTGAGTAGAGGGTTTCTTGCTTTGTGGACATAGCCTCCTTCGTCCTATTACCTCCTTCTGCTTTGTAAATAGCCACTTGTGATTTTATCACCAAGCATCTTAGCTGCTGGGAGGAAGCCTGTACAGGGAGGAGGGAGCCCCTGAGAATACTATAGGAGGCTGTTTACAGTGAAAATGGTCAGCTAACAGAAGGAACGCAAATGAGAAAGGAAGGGAAATGAGAATAATGGTCAAAGTGGAAACCAGACTATTTAAGACAAGACGGGGAAGTTACAGGGTCTGGTGCAGAATTTAGCTCATGGCCTTGGGACGGTACTCAGCTTGCACAAGTTGGCCTCCCCTGGGGTCTCATGTGGATGTGAGGAGTAGTTACTGACATATAAAGATCAGGACGTTTTAGGGGCATCTGGGTGGTGCAGTCAGTTCAGCGTCATCAACTCTTGATTTTGGCTCAAGTCATGATGTCATGGTTCATGAGACAGAGCCCCACATCAGACTTTGCCCTGTCAGAGAGCCTGCTTGGTATTCTTTCTCTGCCCTTCCCCGGCTCATGCTCTCCTTCTCAAAATAAAAAAATAAACTTAAAAAAATCAGGACATTTTACTTAAACATTCCAATTTCTGCCTTCCCTTGAGATCTTGAAAGAAATCTGTCAACCTGTGTCTTCTTTCCCACAGGGAAGCAGCAGCCCGGGGCTGAGAAGCAGTCCCTCTGGGGTCAAGATGGAAGGTGCGAGTTCCCAAAGTGGCCACTTCCCACTGGCCCCTTTTGCTTACCCTCATTAATAGCGCCACTGCAGGGGTTTGAAATTTTTGCTAGTAAGTGGAAAGCCCTTCACAGTCCAGAGACACAGGGTTACATTGGGCCTCTTCCGGTGATGGAAGTGTCTGGAACAGGGGTTTCATGTCCTAAATCTCATTTCCCTAATCTATAAGAAAGATGTGATGAAATCTCTATCACACAGTTGCTCAAAAGTATGAAATCTGTCTTTAAATCCTCAGGAAATTGTAAAATAGCATTCAATTTGTTTTTATAACTTTATCTTTTCTTTTCCTAATAAACAATGAGAATTCTTTCTTTAGGAAGACAGGAAATACAAAGAACATGGTAGGGTTGGGAAAGAATGATTACAGAGGTGCAGATGAGGTCAGAGGGAGACTAGAGCACAGCATCAGAAGGGAAGAAGGGGAAGGAGAAGTGGAGAAAGGGTGGGTGGAGGTACAGCACAGAAAGAGCTCAGGGCCCAAGTGGAGTCAGGTGGTCTGGGCCTCCACAGTGAGTCTTAAGATGGGCCCTCACCCTTTCCTGGCCCTGTGGTCCCAGCCACATTCTCCAACCTCCCCACCACAGCCTCTCCATCTTTAAATAGGAGGAAATAATACCTACTCCATAGGGTTGTTTGAAAATGTGGGAGAAAAATACCTATAAATTACCTGGCACAAGTAAGGGCTTCATAAGCATTAGCCATTAGATTAGCCATTAACAAATGCTGCATGCAATTATCCCACCCTTCACACTGTGTTAGGGGAAAGGCACTTGTTTTTATCTCTGAGCCAAAATGCCACATTATTGTCCCTTTTTAAATATAATGCAGAAGTCTACTTAGCACCTACTGAACCCCTGGTCCTCTCCCAATGGTACCACTAATTATTCCCTTCCTAGAGAGAACAGAAGGGGAAGATCCTGTTCACTAAGAGAATAGAGAGGACTTCCTGGTCCAGGGAGTGAAAATAAAATCGTGAACTCAAAAGATCTGACAAAGATGGGGCTGGCTACATAGACCACTTTTAACATGGCCTGTGTGAGGGAGATGCCTTGTCCACAAGGGTTGCAAATGAGAATAAAGATTTCTTTGTCAGGTGACTTGGTGGCTCAGTTGATTGAGCATCCGACTCTTGATTTTGGCTCAGGTCACGATCCCAGGATCATGGGATCAGGCCCCATGTCAGGCTCTGTGCTGAGCATGGAGCCTGCTTAAGATTCTTTCTCTGTCTCTGTCTCTGTCTCTGTCTCTGTCTCTCTCTTTCTCTTTCAATAAACAAAAATTTTTAAAAAATTATTTCTTTGTAACTGTCCTTTGAAAACATCTAAAACTCACCCTGGGCTTGGAAAGGATAATATTGGGTACATTAGGAAAGGGTGTCCCTCAAAAGTATAATATATCTTAAGACAAAGAGGAGCAATTAACATTAACAATGTGTCTTTGTTTTATAAAATAAGCCTCAAAAAAGAACAAGATATTGTCTTGATTAGACCCAGGCCAACCTTTCTGCAGCCAATAGAAAGAGAATAACATGCAAATTACATCCCATGGTAAAAATTCCCATAAGGCAAGGGGATTCAGGAGCCATGGAAATGGGGCAAACCCTAGAAATGAAAAGAACCAGCAGTGCACTTTCATATTCATGGATTTGCTTCACTCCTTCAACCAGGGCCCCTCCAATGCAATGTGTTTCTCTGTTAACCCCATTTGCCACTTTTCCCCTTCATTTTCTTTCTCCAGGATTCTGGCGTAGTCACCCAGAGCTCCCATGAGGGGCCTGCTGCTGAGTCTTTCTCAAGTGATTTATTCCCCATTATTAATCCTTGCAAGAGGTCGCAGAGGATCACACTGATGAAATGATATCTGTATTAGCAGGCACTCAGGGAAGCTGTCACTGCATTACTCAGCAGCTCTGACCACGGCTTTCTTTCTTTCTGGCAATATTCACAGTAGCTTAAGGGCTAAACAAACTTGGTTGAGGACCAAAGAACTGAAGCCATTTGCCTCTGCGCTATTATTAGCCATAGGGTTTAGGAAGGCAATAGCCCCGTCAGCCCTGAGAGAGAAACCCTGGTGATTCCAGAATTTAAGAAAGATTTCTTCAGCGATTTAATGTTTGCCTGTCTGAGTTTTTCCATCTCTGGGCATGGTCTCCTACTTCTGGCCTTATAGATAGAAAAGATTCCTCCCACCAAACCCATTCAAGGGTTCATGTCATTCTTGGTCACAGGTGTCCGTCTGCACACCTGGTCAAGACCTCCTGCAAAAATGCAGACATGCTTAAAATTCATCTCTCTCTTTTGATACATAAGACTTATATACACCCTAAAATATCAGCTGATGTCAAGACATTGCACATTAGGAAAGTTCCATGATATGTTGATGTTCATAAGCCTAATGTGCTGGCTTTCAGGTACACAGATTCTCCAATTACCCATGCTCAGGTGGTTCTCAGCTTTCAAAAATTTATTAATCCATCTAAGATATTACATTTATTTGTAGAAATAAGTTGCTAAGCACCAAATCTACTCTTCTATACTCCTGAATTGTAAAATGTGTTTCATAATTAGAGAGAAGCATCAAACTCACTTGGACATCTTTTTTTCCAGAATAAACAAGTTCTAACATCCAGATTCTAATACAACAGAACTATTATGGGGTAGTGCAAAAAGATAGATACACACATAAATAGAAAGAGGACCTCTTTTTAAGACTGACAGTATTTTAAATGTGTGAACGTGTGTACATATAGAACACCTGTATTCTTGGCACTCAGAATAGAGCAGAGTCTAGCCTTTAAGAGCTTGCCATCTACAAGCAGAAAAAAAAAACAGTAAGTCAGGAAATGACAATAATAAAGTGTCATTAATAATGAATGATATCATGGAGATATCAGGGTGCTATAGGAACAGAGAGCATAAAAACTTTCCCTGGTGGCCTTGTGTCTGCATCGGGTTTCACATAAGGAGTGATCCAAGAAAAGGAACAAGGAATCACTCTAAACAAATGAATCAGTATTTGTGATCACACCAGTTCATGAAAAGGGAGCAATGCCTCATTTGAGGAGAGTAGAGAGTTGACTGGCAAGGAAGAAATGAGAAATGGCTTTGGAAAGGTCACCCAAGGAGGGGGCCAGATTTGTATTATGCAAACAATGGGAAGGGGAGTGGCTTAATCATATTCAACTTTTAAAAAGATCCCTACAAAAATAGGACATAGGTCAGAAAGATGAGAGATAAGACCAATTCAGGAATTTCTGTAATTAATCCAGATGAGCCAAGATGATGATCTAGCATCTATATATAGAGTCTAGATAAGGTATTGACAAATTTTCTGTTAAGAGCTGTATAATAAGTATTTTAAGTTTTGCAAGACTCAGTCTTTAGGACAACTATTCAACTTTTTTTGCTGTAGCTGGAAAGCACCCATAGATAATATGTAACAAAATCAAAAAAGATTTTGATCCTATGAAGTTGTATTTACAAAAATAGGTGGTAAGTCAGATTTGGTCTGTGTGCAGTAGTGTGCCATGCTAGGCCTATGCCAAAGAATCATGCTTTATGGGTCACTATATACATCAGTCCTGTGTTGATCTACATAATTGATTAGTTGTTACCCATATTAAAAGATATGTAAGAAAGCTACAGGAAATAAAAGGAAAAAATTTTAAGTACTTTTTTTTAATCTCCCAGGTGGCTCAGTCAGTTAAGGATCTGACTCTTGATTTCAGCTCAGGTCATGATGTCACAGTTGTGAGTTCAAGCCCCAAGTCAGACTCTGAGATAAACATGGAGCCTCTCTTCCTTTCTCTCTGCCTCTCCTCCACTCATGCTCTCTCTCTCGAAATAAGTAAACATTAAAAAAAGATATGCATGCATAGATGATAAACACATACTCACTTCCACATACCTCTCCAATTCCTTTGCTAGTGGTGGAGAACTAAGACATGAGCAGCAGCTCTACAAAAATCATTGTTGAGAAACCACATAGTAAGTCATTGTAACTTGAATCTAAAATCATTACTTGGCATTATTCCTGGTGGTTTTCTTTTAGTCATCAGTACTCATGCTAAATTCATTTGTAATTTTTTTCTTCTAATAAATTTAGTCCTTGAATTTCTGCAAGTAGAATAACCTTTAACTGCCATTGTGTGCTTGTGCCACCTCATTTATAACCGATGAAGGCAAATTCCTTTTAACAATAGCTTAAGAAAAGCAAATATAGGAAAGAAAATATGGAGCAAAATGTCACATTTCAAACTCAAATAGCTGTTAAAAATGTGTAGAAAGCTATATAGGGCAATGTAACTGCACTGAAGACCAGCTACAAATAGACTTAGGTAGGGATTACCCTGCATATCCCCAAATGCTCTCTGGGTCCCCAAGGGTAAGGGGCTTCAGTAGGTAGATAATATTGATGTTCCCTAGTAGGGCCTTACATTCTCTCTCTAGGTCCTGATTCCCAGATTGCTGTCCATTTATATCCGAAAGAACCTTCTGGAAACTTCTTATATTTTACTCCACATAGATTCCTCTTATATCATTGGTAGACAAATTGAAAGTCCCCTCCTCCTCTTCCTCTCCTTCCACACCCCTCTCTCTCCCCTTCCTCCTCTATGCCTTACTGTTTTTTCTAGACTAGTGATGAATGTAGGTTCATACACCCTACTCCCTGTTCAGTCTTCCAGGTGATGAAGAGTTCTTTCACATGACTGGCTGCT
Source organism: Suricata suricatta (assembly GCF_006229205.1). NCBI lineage: Eukaryota > Metazoa > Chordata > Mammalia > Carnivora > Herpestidae > Suricata > Suricata suricatta. The sequence continues at coordinate 81,748,081 of NC_043710.1, read as the reverse complement.
ATACAGCATTGGGGACTGGGCTAAACCAAGATACCCAGCTCAATATGGACGCTTAACTTTGACCTCTCCTGTATCATGCTTTAGAAAAACATTGTCATCATCACTCCTTCACAGTATCATGGAAATTAAAAGTTAATTAAAGAAAAGGGCAAAGACATTTCCATTAAGCATAATAACACCTAAGGGCAAATTTATTTATAGTATCTTTTCACTACCGTTGATCAGATTTTGCTTTGCAGGGTTTCACTGAGCCTCTTGGAAATAGTGTCTAAGAGAGCATTAAGCCAAGTGTTCTATTGTCTCAATGGACTAAGATGTGGCCCCACCAAAAGTAACCAGCGGAAAAAGACATAATCCCACACGTGGATGGTTCTCCAAGATTTTCTCACTTCAGCCTGAAAACACTAATATTAAAATAGTTCCTGAGGTCTACTAATCAACTGAGTTGGCAGTAAGGAGATAAAAGTGTATTTAAAAAATCCCTTTAGCTAGATATTATAAAATATTTTTACTTCTCTCTCATAAAGACTTGCTTGTTCATAGACATTAGGAGGAAAACACAATTTTAAAAAATCCTTCAAATACTCACAAAATAGAACAAGTCTAAGAGATGACTTTATAGCATCACATCATTTACATAGGGCCAAAAAAAAAAAAAAGGTAGATTATACGATCTTGGCTGACATGAACCTTAGCATTGATCTAGTTCAATGGCATAGAATCTTCTCCTAACCTGCTAAATTATCATTTGGTCATCAGGCAATAATTGATTGTTGAGAAATTACCATGTGCCAGCTACTGTGTTAAATTCAAGAGTTACAAAAGCAAGGCTTTCAAAGTTCCTTCTCCTCTATTTTGAAAACTTCTAGTGACAGAAAACTTACCATGTCTATCACTTTAACTTGGGATAGCTCTGTGTCTTAAGTATTTACTCATGCCATTCATGTAGCTTCTATGCATTGATCCTAATTCTATCCTTTGAGATCCACATGGTGTACTTTTTCTAACTGTACAATAAGGCCCAAGAAAATGGTACATAGAACATATAAATGTTCTCCCAATGGCAATAAAAGCAAAAGGCGATACCCTTCTTAATGGGACATAGGTATTATGACCCATCTTGAAGAGTTTGTCTAACCTGTCTCCTACAAAAGGTCATGGACCTATGGTGACAGAGATGTATTGGTATTTTCTCATGGTCAAACACAAGATACTTCTGAGCCAGCAATTCAACTCTTCATTATTTTGTTAAATATTTTATTTATGTATTATTAAAATGTTTCTTTTGCTAGTCAAATGTATATCCATTACATTAGAATAAGAGGAATATCTTCCTGTCAATATATATTAACAATGTTCTTGGAAAAAGTTTCCAGAATTGTGCTAATTTGTATATTGTAATTAGCATTAAACACCTAAAATAATCCACCTCACTTTTCTTAACTTGGACATAATAGAATGTATGGGGCCTATTTTCTTTAGATAAAACAAAATGTTGGGGTCCCTGGTCTGTAATGCTTACTTTTTCTTCTATATGCATCCATTGTTCTGGGTATGCATCTCTCCTAATCCCTAGAGGGAGACAGCAGAGTGGAATAGGGGATGTATAATTTGGTCCTCATAACTCTTTTTCAAGAATCTCAGATATGACTAAAAATACTGTTTTTTGGTCAGGTGTTTGAGCCTGAAATTAAACTTCTGAAGTATAGTCTTTGGAGGATTCTGTTTCTTTTCTTCTCTTTTAGTATTGATTTTTCTCCCTTCATTTGTTGATGCTACTTCTTTTCTTGTTGCTGGGGATTTGTTAGAGTCACATCTGTACATGATTTCTTATTTATGTTTGTTTTGTACATAAGCACCAGATGCTTCAACTTGCAGCTCCCCAATCAGTCAGAGAGAGTTCTATAGTAGTTAGGGATATCACTCAGCCAGAATGAGGAACCTTCCTGCCACCCCCAGTCTCAATGCAAGTTCATCAAGAAACAAGGCAGACTGCCCCGCAGTGTTGTTGATCAGACACTCACTGTATTAGGAAGTAAAATGTATAAGCATGCGGCACTAAGTCACCATTACTTGGATTTGTGGAGATCAGGATGATTAAATTTTATAAGTTGAGAGTAGGAAATTGGGAAAAAGTTTATAAATATTCCCATGTAAGCTTATGTCTTTCAAGGGAAAACACTGGTTCCAGGTATTCCATGAGCGCTTATACACATTTCTGTAACAAATGATATTGAGATTATAAAGTATGATGCCACCTTAAGGGAACACCTCCCTGTCGTAAACATGATTTATACAATTCTGCAAAGGTGACAGCTGATGGTTTCCATTGTGCCATATTATATATTCACACATCTTTCCACTAGCTTTGGAAAATAGCAAAGTCATCCCTTAAGACCTTCCAAGCAAGCTCATCATTTGAGATTCTCTGCTCCGTGCGTGTGCAAGGGATACCTGACATTTCCCTTAAGTCTTGAAATTGCTGTGTGCTTGTGGTCTGACAGCGATGTCTCTGAGGAGATGATGTGAGAGCTACAAGCATTTCCTCAAAGTACCTGTGATTTTTGTGAGGACCAGAAGAGCAGGAATTGGTGACTGGACCAGATATGGACAGAGGATTGAGTTTCATAAAAATGATATACTAATGATCCTGACATAAGTCCTTTTCTGATTTCAGGTAATAAGATATAATAAATAAAATATTGGAATTGACTTGGAAAATCCAGAATTCTTGTCCTTATTCTGTCCCTTATCAGCTGTGTGATTTGGGCAAATCTCTTAACTTCTCTGTGTTCCATTTACTATTGTAAAATAGTAATAATGGCACCTCTTCCCTTTCTAAAGTGTAATTATGAAAACCAAGTTGGGTCATGCCAACAAGAATTTTCTATTGTTCTCTCTAAAGCAGATCTGTTGCTGGGCAGAGTTACTGAAGGTAATGATTAGCCCCACTTTCTCTATCCTTGTCTTGTTCTCATAATCATAGCACTGGGCAACTGATACCACTCAATGAAACCCCAACATGAAGAAGCTAAAATCATATAAGACCAGAACTTTCTGGGCTTTGGTTCTTGTCTACTAACATATAGTTTTCATAATGCTAAACAGTTTGCACTTGCCCTCTCTTATCAATATCAAGGTATAAACATTACCATCTCCATTTTATAGACAAGAAAACTAACATTGAGAGAAGCTAAGTAACTTTCTCAGTCACACCATTAATATTAAAAGACCATAGGAATTCAAGAGTAAGGTTTCATGTGGTCTGGTCCTACCATATGAAGAAACCAACTGTCTATTTGATTCACCTATTTATTCAACATGTATTTACTGAGCACCCACCATATGCCATGGCACTCTTCTAGGCATGGAAGATACACCAATGGTTAACACAGGAGCTTTTGCCTTCATGAAGCTGATCTTCTAGAGAAAGGGTGGCTGGCCATAAACAAATAAAGACACATAACTATGCAATGTGCCAAATACTGCTAAGTGCTATGGGAAAAAAATCAAGAGGAACAGAGAGGGCCAGGATTGGTAAGATACTAATTATTCTATATATCAGAGGAGTCCTATGTGAAGAGATGATGTGTGTGTGCAGAAACCTGACTGAGGTCAGATGCAGCCATGCTAATATCTTAGGGGAGAGTGTTCTCAGCAGAGGGATTAGCAAGCTCCAAGTAAATGCATAACCCATAACTGGTACCAAGCAGCCTTGTTCCAGGACCAGCAAGAAGGGCGGGTGGCTAAAGTAGATCACCTGACCAAACAAGAGTATTATAAGGTCCAAATGAGGCTGTATGCATGATGGGAAAGTGGATTCCATAGCTCAGCCTAAGATTTTATTCTGAATGATGTGAAACTGCTTCATGGATCTCTAACGTTATTTGTATGTTCACTTGAGCAAGAAAGTTAACCAGTTCCAGTCCATCTTAACAAGTTTAACCTTATATATTAACTATTTTCATAAACAGTTTAATTTTAAATCTTAAACTAAAGATAAGGAGGACAAATTTATTCTGTCCCAACTAGAAAGTTCAAACTGGATTGTGTGCATTTCATCTAAAATCTTGTATTTAGCCTTTCCTCTTACTGAAATAATCATCCAAAGAGACATCCTCATTAATAAAGTCTCAAATCCCTACAGGGAAACTCCCCTTTTCTGTCAGCATCTACTTCTCCTGGAATGAAAATAAGCCTTTTTTACCCCCAAAGGTTATGGATGACTGTTCTTACCTCATCCCAGTATACCAATCAGGTGCCACTTAACATAGTCCCCAGACATCTTGAGAAATTAGATCAATCCCCCTTCGCCCATTAAAAGGCTCATAAACAGTTGCAGCATCGAATTAGTGCTGGTAGATTTCTCCAACTTGGAACACGTTAAAATTCACAGTTGGGTAAGAAGAATCAATTAGGGCCAGACAGGGTGTTGGAAGTTAAACAATTTGTCTATCTTATGATTCTACACTGTGCAAAGGGTGTGTGTGTGTGTGTGTGTGTTTACATTTCAGTTCATATTTAAAATCACTCATGTGTATAGTTTGTATAATTCAATCCATGATTGGAGCAGAAACTACCCACAGAGTGAGAAGTTACTGTTTGAAGAGTCAGAAAAGGCTTGTATTTGTAACTTTGTAAATTGTAATTAAGCACATTGAAACTTTCCTATTTCCTACACCTTGGTCAACTGAGCTTAAATTTATATGGGAGATGAGGAATCATTCAGCAAATAGACTCTGCATACAAATAATCATGATCCAGGTAAAAAATACCAGACCTGGTTAGATGCATCTGCTCTTAAATTCATTAGACAACTGAAAATCTTCCAAATTTTTCCTTTTCCCTTTCCTTTTTTTCCTTTCCTTTCCTTTTCCATACTTTCTAACTATAGGCAAACAAGAATGTCAAAGGAGATAATATAGACTAGAGGTTATTAACCTAGGGTCTATGGCTCCCCTGAGGGGTCTGTGAATAGAATTCAGGACAATATATCAAGTTCAGTGGTAAGAAAACTTACAACTTTATTTCCACTGACCTTTAATTGCAATGCAGTTATAAATATAGGGAACTTATCACAGTAGTGTTAGCAGTTCCTGTAGCTTTATAACTGTAAAATTAACAGTTATTTTCATATCATATTATACTTGTTGCCAATATCCCATTTCACTGGAGAGTTTTTCAAATTTATGTTGGACTCACTGTTAGACTTTATTTAATGCATTAATCATAAGTACATGCAACTTCACATTTTAAAATATTTGATAACACAAATACAGTCAGTTAACTTTGTAATTCTATGTAAATGTCAAAGGTTGTTAAGAGCTTAAAACTAATGAAGAATTCCAAACCTCCAAGTGGGGCTGCCATCCCTAAGAGGCTCCGATGTTGGGTCCTGTATGAATAGGCTACACCCAAATAGATTTCTCCTACTTTCCCTTCACACCAGCAAAAGTGTTCACTTTGAGTCTGATATTTCTGTATATACATAATGAACAGCACACAAGAAATTAATTCATAACATGAAAAGAAAAGAATATAATTGACAACAAACTAGTTACTATTCCTGTCACTCTGCTAAGTATTTTACTTAAAATCTCTTTACTTGAAAAAAAAATGAGTGTCTCCTATTATTTTCCCCATTCAATGGTTGAGGAAATTGAGATTCAGGAAGTTAAAGTGCCTTTCCCAAGAACATCCAACTAGACCATTTCTCAACTAAAGTCAACTAAATTCTTGGAGTTATTTTTATGTGATTATTCTTTCACCCTTGAGAACATGATGGAAACGAAGGATGTGAAAAAGATATCTAGACTAGCAGTTTTCCAAGCATGGTCTCCAAAGCTCTAGAGGTCCCTGAGATTTTTCAGAAGGTCTATGAAGTCAAAATTCTTCTCAGAATAAGTCTATAACATTATTTGCCCTTTTCATTGTGTTACCATTTGCACCAAAGTTGCAAAAGCAATGGTAGTGGTTGTAAAACTTGTGTGCCTTGGTGTGAATCAAAGCAGTGATACCAAAGTGTATGGGTTGGTATTGCACACTTTTACCACCATGCCTACATGGAAGGAAGGAAGGAAGAAAGGAAGGAAGGAAGGAAGGAAGGAAGGAAGGAAGGAAGGAAGGAAGGAAGGGAGGGAGGGAGGGAGGGAGGGAGGGAGGAAGGAAGGAAGGAAGGAAGGAAGGAAGGAAGGAAGGAAGGAAGGAAGAAGGAAGGAAGGAAGGAAGAAGGAAGGAAGGGAGGGAGGGAGGAAGGATAGAGAGAAGGAAGGAGAGAGAGAGAGAGAATAAGAAAGGGAGGATGAATGAAAGGGTATTGATTTCACTTAAGAATGTCCTTGATAAAGCAATGAAATTTGATAGTTTTAATATAAATCTTGACCCTTGACTGTACATATTTTTAAATACTCCATGTGAAAAAATAGGAAGCATAAAAACAGCATTTCTTCATACCAAAAGAATGGTGATTATGCAGAAGTAGGGGTTGGCAAGCTCTAGTGTCGGTTCACATCTGGCCTGACCTGTAGCTCACAAAGCCTAAAATATTTGCTCTCTGGCCCCTCCCCCCTAAAAAAATTCCAGCAGGAGAAAAGCAATTTTGTGATCACTTGAATTATGAGTTACACTAGATGCATTTTTCAAGACACACTATTTTCCTTGAATGAATGCAGACAAACCCTGGTTATTTACAATTGGTATTTCACAGGTATTTTCTCAAAAATGAATGAAGTGTCACATCAAGGAAAGCAATTAGTAGTATTTATTGCCAGTGGTACACTTTGAACTTTCATGGGGAAAATAAGAATTTTGGAAAACTTGAATTTGTCACCATGACTTTCACAACTTCCAAGTATTTAAACACTTTTCAGATGAGATTGGTGTTATTAACAAATGTCATTTAAAAAAAGTTGTGTAATTAGATGTGTCCACTACTGGAAGATCTGTTTGATAAGCTCATGTGGTTACAAGTTAGGGCATGGCAAAATATTCAAGTGGGAGAAAGACCAGTGGATGATAGGGGATAAAATTTATATATTTTGAATATTAACCCTTACTGGATATATCATTTACAAATATCTTCTCCCATTCAGTAGGTTGCCCTTTTCTGTTGTTGATTACTTCCTTCACTGTAAGAAAGCTTTTTATTTTGATGTAGTCCCAACGGTTAATTTTTGCTTTGTTTTCCTTGCCTTAGGAGACATGGTGACCAATGGTAGCTACACTTGCAGTGAGTGAGATGAATCACTATGTGTATACCTGAAAATAATGTAACATTGTGTGTCAATTGTACTCAAAAAAATTTTAAATAATAAAACATTGAATATATTTTATTTGACATATTATAAAATTCACCGCTTTCAAGAATACTATTCAATGCATTTAAATATATGTGCAGAATTGTGCACTTAGCACCAGAACCTAATTTTAGAACATTCTTATCAGCCCAAAATGAACTCCTTTCTTTTACAGTAGCTCTCCACTCCCACTCCCAGTGCTAAGCAGCCACTAGTCTACTTCACTTCTCTATAGAGTTGCCTTCTCTGGATATCTCATGTAAACAGAATTACAAAGTATGTATTCTTTAGTAACTAGTTTCTTTCACTTAGAATGTTTTCAAGGTTCATACATATTGTAGCATGTATCAGTACTCCATCCCTTTCCACTGTCAAACAGTATTCCATTACATAGATATACCAATTTGTTTATCCATTCACTAGGTGATGGACACTTAGGTGCTATTGTGAATAATGTTGCTATGAACATTTGCATATACATCGTTGTATGGACATAAGGTTCCATTTGTATAGAGTGATACACAGATCTAGAACTGCTGGTCATGGGGCACCTGGATGGCTCAGTCGATTAAGTGTCCAACTCTTGGTTTTGGCTCAGATCACTATCTCATGGTTTTGTGAGTTCAAGCCCTACGTTAGGTTCCATGGCGACGGAACAGAGCCTGCTTGGGATTCTCTGTCCCCCTCCCTCTCTCCCTGCCCCTCACCTACTCATGCTGTCTCTGTCTTTCTCAAAATAAGTAAGTAAACTTCAAAAAAAAAAAAAAAACACCTGCAAGTCATATGGTAACTCTGTGTTTAATGTTTTAATAAATAGCTAGGGTGACTGTGCCATTTTAACTTCCTACCATCAAAATATGAGGGTTCCAATTTCTCCACACACCCCCAACCCTTGCCCTTGTTCAAACTATCATAGCTATCACAGTGGATTTGAAAAGTACTATCTCACATAATTTTGATTTACATTTCCCTACTGATTAATGATGTTGAACATTTTTCATGTGCTTATTCACCATTTGTATATCTGCTATTGAGAAAAGTCTATTCAATAATATTTTTTAGTTTTTATTTTACTTCCAGTTAGTTAACATAGAGTGTTATATTAGTTTCAAGTGTACAATATAGTGATTCAACACTTCTATATATTACCCGGGGCTCATCACAAGTGCACTTCTTAATCCCCATCACCTAAAGCAATCCCCCACCCACCTCCCATTTGGTAACTATCAGTTTGTTCTCTAGAGTTAAGAGTCTGTTTTTTGCTCTCCCTCTCTCACCCTCTCTCTCTCTTTCTCTTTTTTCATTTTCATTTGTTTTGTTTCTTAAATTCCACATATGAGTGAAATCATATGCTATTTGTCTTTTTCTGGCTGACTTATTTCACTTAGCATTATACTCTCTAGCTCCATCCATGACACTGCAAATAGCAAGATTTCATTCTTTTTCGTGGCTGAATAATATTCCATTATATGATGGACACATGGGCTGCTTCTATATCTTGGCTATTGGAAATAACATTACTCTAAACATAGGGGTGCATCCACCCTTTCTGAATGTGTTTTTGTTTTCTTTTGGAAAAATCAAGGGTGGTTCTATTTTTAACCTTTTAAGGAGCCTCTATACTATTTTCCACAGTAGCTACACCAATTTGCATTTCTATCAACAGCACAAAGGTTTCTTTGCTAACACCTGTTGTTTCTTGTGTTGTTGATTTGACCCATTCTGACAGGTATGTATTCAAATTCTTCACTCACTTCATAAAAACATTTATTCTGAAGTACTTACAGACTCACAGGAAATTGCAAACACAGTATAGCAATCAGCAAATTTTAATGTAACAGAGTAAGACAATTTAGTTTATATGGTTTCAGATTGCAGATTGCAACTACTTTTTCAAAAATTGTCACTTGCTGAGTTTTGGTAGAGTATCAAAGAAGAAAATCAACAACTACTTTAAAAGTTTATTAAAATGTTCCTTTCTTTCCAAATAGAAGCTTTGGGAAGCCATCTTTTCTTTATGCACTTCAAAGAAGATGATATTTTGCAATAATTGAATGTAAAAGCACATATAAGAATGTGCCTGTTTGCTAAAAGATCTTCAAAAATTTAATGTTGCTCTTATTAATTTATTGGAGGGAAATGTATTACTGGGGGAAAATGTGTTAACGTGTACTGAGTTTTTATTGTAATGAATGAGTCATTAATTTTTTTGTTTTCTAATATGGAAGGATTGATATAACCTATAAGAACAAAAGCTGTTTGCATCTTCAATCGCCTAAAACATGTAAAAAAAAAAGTCCTACAACCAAAAAGTGTGGTAATTGTTTACCTAAGTCCCTGAGAAGACAAGATAGGTGGGCATGGGACCCCACAAGATGAAGACAGCTCTGTCCTCCTTAGGGGAGAGGGTGGGGTATCTGCAGGGAGACACGGTTGGGGAGGACTTACAGGTGTCCTTATGGATGCACTATACATGTATGCAAACAGCCTCTCACTTATGGGAGCTAGGAAGGAAGAGATCCTGTGACCTAGTTCTCTGGGTACTAAATGCAGTGCTAGACACACAAAGAAAATTAAGATCCACAACTTATACTGTACAACACTCAGGCAGTGTGGCTCTTCTCTGTCTACTCTGATTGCTTCTCCCAACTCATGCAGTGTTCCCAGGTTTCCTTCTCTTTTATAGTGGTCCCAGCCACTGGGCCTTCTCCCTTGAAACACCTGAATGACCCCCTCCCATCTCGCTGCCGGTGCATTCAGCCTCCTAAGGCATCCCTTCCTTGTTCTGCATGAAAATGATGGTTTATTGCTAAATATTGCAGGGAAATAGAGAAGAGCAGCACAAGGGACCCATGAGGGAGTGTTCTGAGCCTCCCCTCCAGGCTGGCGAGGCCACCACCCAGAAGGATTTCCTACAGGCCCTTACTTTTACAACAAGAAGGATATTGGCTCTCGCTTTGGCAATCTAATCCAAGCCTTGACTCTGCCAGCTTCATTTAGCCTTTCAGTGTATCAACATCTTATTGACAGTATGGGGGTTATGGATTCTTCTCATATTAACTGAAGAAATACACAGACATTTTTAAATATAATACTCTATCAGTGTACGTTATTCTTATTACGTCTGAAAGCACTTTTTCAAACCTAACTCAATGGGTCATAAAGAGTGTTTTGTAAACAAACATGAATGTCTTTGGCCATGGGGCAATGCAGCAGAGGAACATAAGAAATTCTAAGTATCACTGTTAATGTATACACTTGGAAATCAAAAGAGGACCTTCTATACCATCTTCATTCTCTGAGCTAAGGACACTCGAGTTTGGCTAACTTAAATATTAAATACATCTGTTTTTTTCCTCAAATGGGTTGGATTTCTCTCTGAAATATGAATATTTATTCTCTTCATTTCATTTCACAATGAACTACAGCTTAGAACTACCATAGAAACAAAAAACATTAAATAAAGCAGCTGAAATTCTTGCAATTTAAAATAATAGTAATGATGATGATGATAGTGATGAATGAAAGTGTATGTCCCTTTAGGGGAAGGTAGAGTGAGGGCAGTATAGGAAGGGGAAATACCCACACCCTGTCACAAAATAATAAGTATACTGTGTATGCCGTGCTGGGTTCTCCGACGTGCCTGTGCAGCATACATTAATCACTAAAGGTAACAGATTTTCAGAGATGTGACTTCTCAGGGGAAAATTTTAGGTCACGATGCCTCAAATGTAGGTGATTGTATTGGAAGAAAACATTCAACTTATTTCAATCATCTGGACTGTGCAGAGGAAGAAAATCAATTTCTAAGTTAACTGGGTCCCAAACCATATACAGCTGCGTACATTAGCTTTTACATCCTGAAATGCATTCTTCCATAATGAAGAAACGTGTGGCCTTCAGTAATGAGAGAAATCTTTTCTGTCCAAGAATGTCCCAGAGTGGCATCTGTGTCCTGCCGAAGAACCAGGTTGCAGCCAAAGAAGCAGGAGTTGGACAATTACAGACAGCACCCTACTTTGTCAGACAGAGCTTTCTGGAATGCCCCCATAAAGTTCTAATGTTAAAGGTCAGAAGTAGGCTAACATTTTGAAAAACCTGATTACCGGAGAAAACCACAAAAATATTATCATTCTCCTAATTACACTTTACATTTCAGAGACAATTCTTGACATTTCCAGTGTTTTCATGTGTTCTTAAAGCTATAAATGATTCATTTCCCTTATTCTTGCAACTATCCTATGAGCTCAGCTATACATAAATAACCACCTCAGCTTCCTAACTCTAATGCCAATCTTTTTTTTTTGTTGTTTTCCATTCATTAAAGAGATAAAAGAAAATTGCAATAAACATTAAAATAATTATATCAAAAAAAACCACTATACAAAGACAGAAGGAAATTAGGCCATGGGTTGCCATGGGTTGCCAGACAATACTTCATAAGATCCCTTGAAAGGGACTGCATTAATTCAAAAGTCTGAATTTTGCATATGCAAAGTAGTTTAGCAGATTCAAGATATAATCATGTAAGTAAATATTTCTATAAAGCTTAATGTATGGAAGCTGAGGGGAATTTGCTGGCATTGTCTAATCGATGCCGTTCTAATTCAGAGGCCTTAATAACTTAGGGACAGCCAAAGATTCCTCACATTCCTGAACCTGGCCTGTAAATCCAGTTCTCTCCTCAAAACCTGAGTTATACCAACCATCCACTGATTCCTGTCTCACCTGCTGACTCGGGAACTGATTTTTAAATGGAACACCATTTGACATGACTTTTTAAAAAAGGTGTTCTTGAGTCATTTTATAAAGGCAAAATATGATAACCTTATTAAATTACCTGCCCTTGTAGACTGGGTACTGTACTAGGCCTGGCCCCCGAAGGTCTGGATCGAGACATGATGCATGGAAAAGGAAACCACAATCTATTGTGTCCAGCTTCAAGGTGAGTTTGACATGCAGAAAGCTTTCCTGTCAAATCCCTGAGAGGAAAACTGCCTAGAAGGATGGACGCAGTAGGCAAGGCAAAGTGTAAGGTTATTTTTAGTATCCCAGAGTTAATTTTAACAAAAACTCAGTTTGAACCCTTAGGGACGCCAGAAGGCCTAGGGTGCAAGTGACTGAACTTTGTAGTTAACTCTCATGGTCCTCCCCGCAAGATTATACAGTTGTCACTGTGACCAACTCTGAACATTGACTCATCACAAAGGCGTAGCATAATAGAAGGCATTCAATTAAATATATTCTTACTTTTTGCAGACAATAAGAGAATCATTTTCCCTAACCTGACACAAAGGTCCCAGTCCAAAGGGGGTTGGAGAAAGTGTCACTGATACATCGCATGAGCCGGTGAACTGCCGGGAATTTTGGTAGACATTTTCATTGACTGTCTCTATTAATCCAGGCAACACTCCTCTAAGACAGATATTTTCAGGCCCCCTTTTACAGATAAAGAAATCAAAGCTCAAAATGCTAAATAACTTGGGTAACTTATTTAAGCTAAACTTAATAGTTTTTAAACAGCTAGCCCTCAGGATGTTTTACAAAAAGGCCCTCACTTGAGAAAATAGAGTATAATGTGAAAACAATTATCTTTAGGACCAGGCACCCACTTTCAATTCTAGGATTCTTAATTTACTAGCTGAGGGGCAGCAGGTGAATCACATCTGAATTTCAGTTTCCTTAACTGAAAAATTGGAAAATCACTCATATATGTTAAGGCATAAATAACTGTGTATTTCTTTACCTATACACATGCATATAAACACAAACATGCTCTCCACAAACATACATACACGTTTGTATGTGTGTATTACAGAATCTGGCACAGAGTAGGAGATCCACTAATTAAAACTGTTTTATTAATTTCACTCTCTCCCTAAATGAGCTAATTTGGTTTTGAAATGAATTTACTCCTCCTGGATGTTGGCTGTGTTTAGCCTTGATTTTTTTTCTACTTTAAATCATTTCTCAAGTTAAATTTTATTAATCTGAACACACTCTTAACCTGGATTAGTAATCATTTCCATTTCATATGTTTACCAACTTTGCAACTTTGAATGAAAAGCAAAGGCAGCCAAGAAACTAGAACAATCTGGTTTTTAAATAGCTGGCAAGGGAGCACTGTGATTGGAGAAAATAATACCATGCGTCTCAGAGATAACTTCTCCAATGTACTGATTACTACTTTTAATAATTAGTATTTTATAAAGCACCCAAGTATTCTTAGCACTTATCCGTTTAAGCTGTTTATCTATCTGTATTTGCACCACAGATGGAAACTGAGGTTTGAGTAATCCAGGCTCATCATCTGTTTCCAGTTTGGCTTTGTTTTGAAATATGCCATGGTATTTGAGTCTCTTACCAATAAAAGCAGTGTAGCAAATCCCTCAGAGATGCTCACAGGGCTAGGCTCACAGATCATCACTTCTAACTGCTTTATTTATTTGCATGTAAAGAAACTGAGAGCCAGAGAAATTACAATGGCTTCTCACAGGTCAAATTACTTGTTGGGCTGAATTCAGGACTGAGCAAGTGCCAAGTTCAGCGCTCCTTCTACTGCTTTGTGGCCAGTATCCTAGCGAGGGTAGACAGTGGCATGAGAAAATACACCGGACATGGTACTACTGTAACTTCAAAGCATGCTAATAAGATTTTAATGGAGCCCATCTCCTGGACTATGCTAACCTTCCTTTGCCTCATTCTTGAGAGCTACAGAGAAAAAAAAAATTCCCTGGCACCTAACTCTTCCTGAAAGCTTTTCTTTTTGGATTAAAATATCTCAAATCCTTAAACACAAGTGTGACCTAAAGTTTCCAGGCTATTCTTTCATAAAAGAAGATTATAAATCATAAAACTAACCCTTTATGCAAAACCTTATCTTTCATGGTTACACTAAGATAGTTCTTTGAGGTTAAGAACATATTTTCTCTACAGAAAGCATTCCTCTTAACCATTTTCAAGATGACTCTCCACATACAATTTATGTACTTCTGTTGGGGACAGGATCAATATCAGCTTCACAGGATGGTCACTACAGGTCAGACCCTTCCCAAATATAATTAGGCTGCAAGGGGCATTACTTGGCCTTCATCGTTTTTACAGCAGGGAATCCTGAACCCACTGAGCTCACTCTGGTACCCAGTCTTGCTGTTTCGATGACCAGAAATAAAGTTGCATAAATTAATATATACTGGAGCTGTCGACAGAGGAACCAAGGAACATACTGAGTGGAAAACACAGATGTGTGGTGAGAATATGACACAGCGTGTGTCCTCCTTTCCTGATGAACTGGTTCTGAGTACCTCCAAAGAAAAGGGTTTGGTTTGAATGAGTCATGTTAGGAGAAGCCGCATAATGTTCCACCACAAGCAGTATGTTCTGGGGCCCAGGTGATAAAGTGGGTTAAAAGGTCCTTCTTTTCCATCTTCCCCAAGTTTGGCCTTCACAGCACAGCCTGGGATTTACTGCTCTGATATTCCAGTCAACCCCTGGCAGAAAATGGCTGTGGCCACAGGGGCAACATGGTAACATGCTGCAGAGTCTATGAGGTGGATGGACCGAACAGGCACAGATCTGCTCCAGAGCAAACAGGCTCCACCACCCTGGGAAGGCTCCAAGGAAATTTGATGGCTATATGTGGGCTCCACTAGGATGTGCATCATTGTGCACAGAGGCTGGAAGACCTGGGGGCAAGTGGATTTCATGCCCAGACACAGAAAATTGCAAGTGGAATTGTCAATAACACCATTTTAGACTAGATCACAGTAACAACAACAAAAGTGATGTGCTTGAGCTATGGTGCATTCTTTTGATTATACTCTTTTTCACCAACAGATCCTGTTCTAGTGGTTTGCTTTCTGCGCTGGTGCAAAAGTGGACTCTGACCCTTCCTCTCCTTCCCAGTTTGTCTCCATCCATCTGAGGCTTCTCCGTGTCCCCATCACATCCTCCCACTGGTCCTCACTGCACTTGAGTTCCTTTCCCTTCTCCCTCTGTCTGGTTGTCCCTCTCTTCCTCTCCTCCATCTTCTCTTTCTTTAGTCATGCCTATGCCCTAGTCTCATTTTGTTTTGTTTTTCTGTTTTGTTTTGTTTTATTTCACTGTCCAGAGGCTAAAGCTTTTGCAGCTCCTACATTTAAGCCAATTGACCATCTTAGGCACTCCTGACGTCTGGATTGTCTCCAGTGACAGAGAGAGAGTAGCTCCAGCATCTGGTAGGTCTTCAATAACATTCTTGAATTGATTTGTTGACTCAAAATTAATTTCACAGATTTTGAGCTGGGGAACTTTCTAGTCAGAGTAGTCCAAGATGGCAAGACCATCAAGAGATGGTGAGTTTTCTGCCATACAGACATTGGCAGGTTAATGGCTTAGGTAGAAATACTGTAAATAACACCTAAAAGTCAGCAGCTGCTTACAGCAACTGTGGCACCACAGAAACAGCATTGGATTTGCAGTAAGGATAATGCATTTACGTCTCAAAGCTGTCACCAATTCACTATGCAACTTCAGTCAATTCACTGCACATCTCAGAACCTTAGTTTCCTCGTCTATAAAATATAGGCCATAATACCTATGCTTCCACTTCCAATAGTCTGAGTGATTTGCTGGATAAAGTGCAAATAAAAAGTGCTTTAACTGCAAAGTATAATGTAAAGATGGGGTCTAAAAATTCTGTGCCATCAGTCTATAAAGCATAGGATCTAATAGAAATTACATGCAGAAATTCAATAAACTTGAATGAAATTATGACCATGACAGGATAGGAAAATGTACTTCAGATTAAGAGGAAAGAAAGACATATAAAATCTGGTGTCACAGGGAAAGATGGAGCACAAGTTTCACACCACAACTGAAAACAGTTCTCTAGAAAAAACAACTAATTTTTTAGTGTTTATTTATTTTTGAGGGGAGGGGGAGAGAACAGGTGTGTGAGTGGGGGAGGAGTGGGAAATGGGCAAGGAGAGAGGAAGACAAAGAATCTGAAGAGGGCTCTGGGCTCTGAGCCACGCATACACCCCACTATTTTTTATAGAAGTCTCTTTGAGAGTGTTTCCTAGAGTGGTTTAAAAAAAATAACAGCACCAACATAGTTGGAAAGACCCTCAGAGCTTATTACTACAGACAATTATTGAACATCTGCTGTGTGCCAGGCACTCTGCTAAGAACCAGAAATACGAGGCTGGAAGAAGCCAGGCCCAGCTTCAAGGAGTCACGTGGTAGTGGGAACGGGGACAGCAGGACTGGCTGCCAGGAACAGGAGAAGCCGAATAAGAACCTTCACTGCGCCAGTCACTAGCCCTTTCTTGCATGAGTCATCATGTTATGTTTTGATTTACTGAAACAGGCATAGTTACTCTTAAAAAAGTATTTGTAATTTTGAAAGAGATTTTTCTCCTTTTTTGGCAAGTCAAAGGAGGGGCTAGAATTCTAAACATTGTATTAATACAAAAAATGAAAAGAAAAGAAAAGAAAAGGAAAGAAAAAAGAAAAGAAAAGGAAAGAAAAGAAAAGAAAAGAAAGAAGGAAAAAAAAGCCTTGGGGAAATTGCTTAAGTCTTCAAAACCCCAGCCTCAAAATTTAGTTTCGGAAAGAAAAGAATAATAGATGTATATATTAATATATACCTTCTTTACAAACTGAATTTAATAACAAGTAAATAACACACATTTGTAAATATCAAATATGGTTTCTTTCGTGAGAAATTCCTCATTCTTCCATAAGCTTTTTCAATTCAAATATATATGTTTGAAAACCGTTACAAAAAAGAAACTGCACGTTTCTATTTTTGCTTAGGAGGCATTTTTCAAACCCTGTAAAAGGTCTGTGAAAAAATGTTTACTACAGTTGAACAAATAGAAGAAGCTGAATCATATGCTTAACTCAGCAGAGGAACTATGCCTCCCAGTTAGGTACCATCCCTCCATGGCCTCAGCATTAGCATTTAAACAGCTTAACCCTTTTGTCATGTGTCTGAAGCTGCTTGAACCCAGGCCACTGTTTAAAAAACACAGTTACTCAACTTTGTTAAATGCATGTGATGCTAGTGTAGACATTAGCATAGCGCTTTGCAGTTGCAGACCCAGAAGCAAACTGCCTGGAGAAGTTGCCAAGACCAAGGCCAAATAGAGATAACTTATCTGAGAACATGGCCAGACATACTTATGATGTAGCTAGAAACCTATACTTGAGTGATTAGAGCACTATAGCCAATTTCAGCCGTTTTATTATTATTAGAAGAAACTCATCGATAATGTAGAAGGAAATGGCAGGTCATCTGGCCCCTGAGAGTACTTTATCCAGTTGAGCAGTAAATGTTTCTACCACTTCCTGAGAGAGGCAATTCCACGATCTAATAATGGCTATTGCCAGGAATCTGTTTATTCCTGGTGGTCAGCTGACATTTTTCATATTTCACTTCATCCTGTTACTCTTAGAAATTTCATCTCCTTGCAGCACTCTTAGGATCAGCCCTAGCCATCTTACTCTCTGCCCTGCAGGAAGAAAAAGTAGCCTAAAAATGATAGCACATAAAAAGTAAGACTCAACCTTAATGAGCTCCTAAATTATAGTGAGCATTTATGCATACTTGCACATATAATTGCTTTAGATTCTTATGACATTATGCTGTAAAGGTACAAAAGGGTATAAATTGTTTTATTCATGAAGAAACTGAGGCAGAAAAAGGTTAAGTCATTTGTCCAAGTGAAGTCATTGTGAAGCTAGGGATTCTGTAAAACCATAGGGACTCCATAAAGTTCATTACTAAATTGTCAAATGCTAATCCTAGTGGTATTAAGCCATGGATGCACCTTTACTGTTACTAAAACATTTTTCTAAGCACTACAGAAATCTCTTCTAAAGCATTGTGCCAGGAAAATAATCCTGATTAGTCACCTAGAGGTCTTAGTGCTTTTCTTGAAATTTTCTACTTTTTCACCCCAAATTTTACCAAAAGAAGTGAGTTACCATAATGGATGAGGGACAGTTGTAGATGGCAACTTGTCTTTTCTGTCTTTGTTTCAGATGCACTACACCTTTTTCACTTTGGATTTTCCTTGTCATTAAGATTAGTTCAACTCATAGTATTAATAATGAATATCTGCATAGAATTTTAGTTATACAAAAGACTTTTAAATTTTCCATCACAAGTTATCACTTCCACACTGTGAGGTGGTCATTTTCATTATCTGCAATTCGAAGAAGAGTACAACAAGGTTTGGAGACACCACATAACTTTCTTCAGATCACACAGCTCTGAACTCAAATCTGTGCAAACACCTTGTTCTTACATTATGCTCCTGCTCATTTGTATTCACTGATCAACTTCTAAAGGTTTGAGATGGCAGCCAAAAGCTAGGTGCTGAGAGAAACAGGCCCAGGCTTAGCTATTTTCTTAACACAACGCCTCACACATCCCATTTCCTTCCACTTGCTTAGGTCTTTTGAGGTTTAAAAGCTATGTTGTAATTGGTGATAATTTTGTTCCAATTAGAGGGAAATCTCAAAAAGGTAGGGATGAGCAAAGCAATCTTTCAGAGTTCTTCCAGCCACACAGTTCAATACTAATCTGAATTGCTTTTTGCATAGTACTATGCTATAACTGGTCTTATTTTGCATCTGACATCTTGATGGCTATGGAAATGGCCGTTGTTGGAAAGAGTGGCACTGGAAGAGAACTCCATTCATTAAAATGACAGCATGCTTCCTCTGTCACAGACTCAGAGTCTCACGCACTAAGATGCAATAGCCAAAAGGTGCTGAGAACAAAGGCGATCTGACGGGTGACTATAGATTAGCTAGCATGGGTGCTTCACCAAGATAAATAGAAGTTACTTTCATTGAGGATGAAATAAAATGGTTGTTTTGTTTTGGGGCTGTGGAAGATGATATAAAGTTAAACCTTCTGCCAGCAGAGCTTCAGGAAAAGTAGACTGTCAGACAAATTGAATTGATTTCTTTATGGAAGTAGCTGAAAATAGAGCATGCCCATGAATCCACAGCAATTTTCTTACACTTTAGAGTAGGCTCTCAAGAAGGGAGGGTGGGAAGACCACAGCTCAGGAGGCATTAGTTTCTGGAGCTGGTGCGGAAAGCCAGTTTAGTGGAGCTGGCTCAGGAAGTCACCACTACTTCCTGTCCCTACCTTCCTATTCCTCTGATCCCTCTATCCACCCACCTGCTAAGTTTAATGGCACTTGTAACACCTTACCTATGTGTAATGATCCTTGATTTAATAGTGCTAGCAGAGCATTTGGAATCCCCTAAATGAAAGGCAGTGGAAAAAAACAAAATGGTGTTATTATGTAGGTTAATGAGCACGTGTTGGCAGGCAAAGTGGAGAGACTCATAGAGAATGGCACCCAATCTACATGCCGAGAAGTAACAATGGAGTTCTCATGGGGCTCCATGCTCAGGTCAATCCTATTTATTAATAATGAGCACAGAAATACTTTGATATTCTTAGTAAAACATACTCTGGGAGTGCAAAGTGCTTTTCCTGCATTCACTTATTAAGCCTCCCTACTTCTGTGGGAAATGGGAAGTGTAACGTGTTATTTTCTCAGTTTCACAAATAGAGCAACTGAGGTGCCAACAGCTGTTTCTTCTCTATTTCTCTCAATTGGGCAATGAGGCCAAGGATTAAAAATAGTGGAGGAGGGGCGTCTGGGTGGCTCAGTCGGTTAAGCGGCCGGCTTCGGCTCAGGTCATGATCTCACAGTCTGTGGGTTCAAGGCCCGCGTCAGGCTCTGTGCTGACAGCTGGCTCAGAGCCTGGAGCCTACTTCAGAGTCTGTGTCTCCCTCTCTCTCTGACCCTCCCCGGCTCGTGCTGTCTCTCTCTGTCTCTCAAAAATAAATAAAAGACATAAAATAATTTTTAAAAAATAGTGGAGGAAGTGTGTCTGGGTGGCTCAGTCGGTTGAGCCTCCAACTCTTGATTTCGGTCCAGGCCATGATCTCAGTTTTTGAGTCTGAGTCCCGCATTGGGCTCTGTGCTGACAGCTCGGAACCTGATTAGGATTCCCTCTCTCTTCCTCTCTCTACTCCTCCCTTGCTTGTGCTCTCTCTCTCTCTCAAAATAAATAAATAAACTTTAAAATTTAAAAAAAAAAGTGGAAGAAAGAATATCGTCAGGGTATTTTTAGCCAACAAAACCATGTTTGTTTTCTAATATTTTTTTTACTGTTGTTATGATTAAAAAAAATAAGGGTGTATTATATATATGCTTAGGGTCATGGAATGCATCAAATTCAATGAAAAGAAAAATAGATGAATAATCAGATGATTTGGATCACAAATAGTGGCACTATTGGAGGCATCATACTATTTTAGGTAAGTGACTTAATTTTTCTATAGACCAATGTGCATGCATTTTAAATGATTGGAATAAACTTCATTACCTCCTTTGATTGTATCTCAAATGGGAATAAGAGGTCAGAGCAAAGTGTGAAACACAGCCTAAGATTTTGTTCTGGCCTAAAGGAAGGATTTTCTGTTGGGAAAGGTACTTTATAGGACTATCACTTCTAACAGCCAAAAGGACCACAGGATGAAAAGCAGGGAGATGAGAAGGGAGAAGCTGTGTCTTGATACTTCATGGCCAGGGCGATGGGACCAGATAACATGGCTGGTAAGAACAGGTTTCTATGGATTTAGGCCATACTATCTTTGAGAATCATTTAATTTTGAGAGTGGTTATTCATGTCTGTGGATGCACAAGAGTGTGCGTGTGTGCATGAGCATGTGTGAACTTGACCTCAAATTTGCTCAGTGCAAGCAGGAAGGCAGGCTGTGGACACAGCTCTCCCCTCGCTGCTGCAGGAGGCCATGGGGCTTAAGGCAGCCTTTGCTTGAAAGGGCATCTGCATTTGTGAGCTTGGAAGGGAGGTTTTTTTCGGTAGCAGGTGGTAGAGCAATTAACTTCATGAAAACCTGAAGAAAAGGCTCCTCCTGAGGCACTCAGAACAGGAGTGGAAACTGGAGCATAAGGGGACAGGCCCCCACCCATTCCACGACAGGGAGTTTAATCTTTTTCCTCCCGACTCTGGAATAATATGTAACATTGTGGGATTGTTTTCGTGTTTCTTTTTCATGGAAGCATGGAAGATTCTCAGTTAAGTCTGTCTTGTCTTTCCAGATTTATGTTGAAAAAAACTGTGGAAAATTAGGATCTTGGGAAGCCAGGGAGGTAGCAATCACATGGAAAGACAAAGGCTTATATCAGACTCGTTTCTGCCTCCAGGGTGCATTCTGTTGTCACATGAAAGTAGACCCAAGGCTGCCCCTGAGCTGCCAGGGGAGGGAATAGTGCAAGCACATCCAGGGGAGTTGAGCAGTTCCCCAAGTTCTCAGGAGCGTTACATAATAGTGTGCCTGATAGTAAGGTACAAACATTTTTGCATAGTATGTGTGTGTATATATGCGTACACATATGCATATTAAAAAATACCCACCACCTGAGAGGAATGACCCAGAAAAGGTAAAAATTGGATAGTGTGACAATATGTCCTTTACCCTTAAACAAGACTTGGTAATTTGCTCATGTTAACCTTAAAAATAAAAGTTATTTTACCAGTAAATATGTGTTTATTCTTGAAAAGCAGAGAATTGCAATTCAGAACATGTAAGCTAAGGAAAAACTATAGGCAAGTCCAACAAACAAAAGAGAACACTGCTCCACTGAGAAGGAGGAGAAAGAGGAGAGAGGTGGTTTTGAATGGAATGCCTTTGGAAAAAAGCAAGAGTTCAGTATGATGACAATTTCTCATTGGCTGAGGGGCAGGGGTAGCCTATTTCTAGCAGAAGATGCAATGTACATCTTTTCCTGCTGGGGCCTGTAATTGATCATTCTTTCCTGGTGAGATTCTTCTGTTGGGGTCTGTAACTGGCAATTCTGCCTGTAATTGACATTAAGTGGTACAGTTCCCCCTTCCAGACTCTGGACTCCACTTTAGTGAGGTATCCCTTTAATAACTTTCACACCATGGGTATTACCTTCATTACTATAAACAGAAGCAATGCTATAGCATCATCCGTGCCCCTTATCTGATACAGTATATTGCCTTGCATTAGCAATCTTATAGGAAATACATTTCCTCTGCTAGTTCTTGAAGAATAGAACTGTGATAATTTATTTTGTACATTTTCCTAGTGTACCAAGCATACCTTGCATAAAGTTAGCCACAATGCATATGGGTGACTTGACTGTCTCAAAGATTTAGAAAAATACAAGATGGCATTGGCCAGTCTGAGCACAGATACACTTCTCATATTTATATCCATTTACAAAGTGTGGTAACAAAGTAACGAAAAATGTCTAAGAAAAAACAATCAAACAACATATATTTAAATCAAGTAGAAATCAGAATTATTAGCATATTCTACATTAAGTTTAAATAATGATATTTATGATCTTCTCTCTCTTGCACTCACTCCTACCCAACACACACTACTTCTTTAAACAAGTGACAATATTTCAGAATCTAGAAAAATATTAATATGAGATATTATTAATGCCATTTAAAAAATAGAAAACCTGACATTGGGAGAGCCTGAGCAACTTGATCAAAGACAGAATACTAGAAAGAAGCTACAAGGACATCCGCCTGATCTCAGAGCGCGTGCTCTTTCCAGCACACGTGACACTGCTGCCTCGGTACTGCACTGCTATTTGAGGGCAGTGTAAGTGAGCCAGTGGACACTATGTCATTTACTTATTTGCTATGCCCATTGTTTACTGAAGGCAGGGTACTTGCAGTTTGGACCACCTCCCCAGCAGCACTCACCAAACATATTTTGAATGAATGTGTCCAGCTGCTATTGGTGGAATCAACTACCGCTTTGCAGAACCTTCCAGAAGAAGACTGATGATTCTCCTTACATTGTGAACATATCTCATTCATGTATGTGTGTCTTTCTTTTGCTATTAAATCAGACCTGCTTCACCCAAGGGGATTATCAAACTCCCTTTGTCAAACCTGGTTCTGGCTGACTTGTTCTTGTTTCCAAATTCAGTCTCATCCATACTAAAACTTCATCTCTTTCTTCCAGAACTTCCTATCCCTCTTCAATACTTTATTTTTTCCCATTAGCATTGTTTACCTTCCAACGTATTATGTGACTTTAAATTATTCATTGGTCTCTGTCAAGGGCAGAGATTTGGTTAGCTTGTTTGCTCTTTAGGTTTGAGTTCATAAAACAGTACCTGGCATACAGTTTGTGCTCAAAATTGTTTCTTGAGAGGATGAACAAAAGGAAACATGCTTTTCACCTTTACATATATCCAAATGAATGTAGCCTATACTCTAAAAGCATTGTAAGAGTACACTTGTTTTTTCTTAAATACTCTGCTGTCATTTAATCAGCCTTCTGAACGTGACTCTTTTCTGGGAGACTTAGATGCAGTGGACTGCTTCAGATCTGGCATGTTGCTGAATTAATCACAGGTTTAAAAGTCTACCAAGCACGTAACCATCGTATGTGTCCCTCCACACCTGTCAGGCTGTACAGCGGAGGGCAGAGCACTAAGTCACCTCACTCTGCAGGTAAGGAACCAAAGACTGAGCAGTCCCCTCTGGTCCAGTTTGCCAGGCTAGCACCTAGCAGGGCAAGGGTTGCATTCTGACCACTCAATCCCATAATGAAACCATGAGGAGACACCATACTCATTCCTCCAGGCAGGATTCTGAGGCCCCAGAACTGTTAGGTAACTTCCCACTAGTCAGATGTAAAAAATCTAAGATTCCTGGTGTGTTTAAACTGCTATTCTGAGTTACTAAATGTATATCTGAAAGGTGATAATGAGTGAATAAAGGAATATATGAACAGGGTTCTGCATTCCTGACATTGCTACCTTCCTATATTACTCAGATTCTCTTCTTGCTATGCTACCTCATACTTGATCTGCTCAGTGTCATTTGTTATCTGTAGGATGAGACCTCTCCCTTCCAGGAAGAGCTTCAACATCTGAGAAGTCCTGCGGCCGGCAGTGCAGAGGCAATTAACACACACACACACACACACACACACACACACACACACACACACACATCTTCCTGCAAGGAAATGCAAGGTATGCTGGTCATCCTCCAAGCCAAAGCCTGCAGTGCAGAGGAATCCATTGTATAACCCTCTGCCTTGTAAACTCTCTGCTGTCTTGTAAAGGCTGAGGCTACCCTTCAGGCTGGGATTCTCTTTATCTTGTCAGAAAAGAGACTCACTTTCCCTTTCAGGAGTGGTCAAATGTCCAATTGATAGACTCCCATGATCATTTTGTAAACTGGGCTGAATTTAGATTTCATGAAAATTCCACTTTAACCACTATATGATTCTACTTAATAGCTTCCATTTTCTACTCCTATTGATTTTGATCAATATTTCTGTACATTCAGATTAAAATTAAGCATCTTAATAAATTTTTTTAAATATTTTTGTTCATTTATTTATTTTTGAGAGAAAAAGAGAGAAAGAGGGAGAGGGAGAGAGAGAGCACCAGTAGAGGAGGGACAGAGAGAGAATCCTAAATGTAGAGCCTGACATGGGGCTTGAACTCACAAACTGCGAGATCATGACCTAAGCGCAGTCAAGAGTTGGGCACCTAACCAACTGAGCCACCCAGGCGCCCCAAGCATATTAGTAAATTTAAATAATGTTTTAATGATGAGTCTGGAACGAAGTTAGAGGGCATGTTTTCTTCAAGTAAACCATGTTAGCTTCCTTCTGAGTCCAAGAGACCTATTGGTACTGCTGTAGACATTCTCCCCCTGGAGCCCCTACTCCATATTTCAGTCCTCACCCTGGGAGAGAGCAGTGGATTACAAGTCCTTGCTTGCATAGTGGGACGATAATCTTGAAACAAAGTCATCCTTATGACCAAGTGTAGCAGGGTGTGGCAGTGGCAAAGGGAAGGGGGTATGAGTTACCAAAGCCAAGGCAAAGTGGAGGAAGAAAGAAACCAGAAGAGGAAAAAAGGAACAATTAAGATAAAAGAAGAAAGACAGGAAATTAAGTTTATTTATTTTTGAGAGAGAGAGATAAGAGAACGAGAGTGTGAACCTGGGAGGGGCAGAGAGAGAGGGAGACACAGAATCCAAAGCAGGCTCCAGGCTCTGAGCTGTCAGTACAGAACCCTAAGCCAGGCTTGAACTCATGAACCATAAGATCATGACCTGAGCCGAAATCAGATGCTTAACCAACTGAGCCATCCAGGTGCCCTAGAATGGTAATACTATCTTTTAAAAATAGTGAAAAGAATAAATGTGAAAAGAGATGAAAATTAACTAAAGGAAGTAAGAACTTTCTTAAGTCAAAGGAGAAGGTGATAGATTAAAATGTAATCAAAATATTAGTGATTCAGTTTTGTATATTTGTTTTTAAAAATAAAATATGCCTCAGATAAAATAAATTTATCTCTCTCCCTTGCTCCTATGCAGTTTTGAAGATCAGTTGCTGAAGAAATAAATAATTATCCTATCACTCTCTGCATCAGGGCCTCACCTCTCCACACCAGTCTGGGATCAGGTTTCCTATTATTTTGTGTCCTTTCAGGGTACAGGACCCTGTTTGAGTCCCTTTCTATATTTAATGACTACAATCAATGATACCCTCCTTTTCTCCACATGACATTTTGTCAATCATCATCAAGGTGGGTATTTTTACTATTATTATTATTATCATCATCATTACTCTTTTCAGTGAGTCTAGCTAGGTTGACAGAAAACCTATCTGTATCTTGGGCATCAGGATGGCACTACTGATTACCTTGAAGAAACCTGCAGCAGTTGAGAGAAAATCATCACTGAAATCCAAAGGAATAACTAACTAACTATTTTTTCCCCTAAAGGACAAGCTATCTTTTTTGGAAAGATGTATTTCAACCACAAGCTGTTTGGGAATACTCCCAGAGAGACTTTTGGATTGTTCTTAGGAAATAGCCTCTTCCTGTTCTTGCCTCTGGGTCTAAAGAAGAAACAAAGTCATTACACAACTCAGAACAGACAGGTAAAACCACCAGTAGATGGGCTTTGGTTAAGCAGCATTGGGACTGGAGGAAACCTTATGAATGAAGCTCTAAGGTGGATCAGTGGAAAAAATAAAAACTGCTTTGACCGTCTGTTTTGAGCTGAGGTACTTGGTGCCATGCAGGTCTGGAGAGCAGGGGTAGATGAGCAATCTAAGATGCTTACTTTAACAGTGAGTCAAAGTTGAAACTAATGGTGAGAAATATAGGTTCAAGTCTTAATACAGCTATAAGTGCCTTTTTTAGTCTACGTAGAACTGAAGTCTCCCTCCGCTCTGACTACCAGAAAAGATTTCAGATAAATTCTAGCCCAAGTAAATATTAAGGAACAATCTCAGATCCTAATGGAATGTTAAAATTGTCTGATGTAAAATCTTCATAATCTTTTAAGCATGACAAGCATCATATTTGGAATATTCACAAAGAAAAGGGGAAGTGTACTTCAGAATACATGAAATTTTCCATGTTTTCAATAATGTATAATTACTTGCTTTTACATAAAGTACAAAGTATAATGTACCCATGCTATATATTGTTGAACCCATCTTCTCTGTGTTAGATTGAAAAATGAAATACTCTTGCATTTAAACCCTGTTTCTATCACTTGGGAAAAGTCACTGTGGAGTCTTGATTTTCTCCTCAGGACAGTGTGAATAATAATACCAAACATGTAGTTTATTATAGAAATCAGTAATTTATACAATATTAGTCAAAAATGGTAGCTTCCATCCATCCATCTATTCATTCATATAATAAATATGTATTCAAGTGTTCATGGCAGATACTGTTCTGTGTGGTTGGGAGTCACCATTTATCAAGACAGTCTGGGCCCCTCTGATCGCTTTGCTGGAAGGATTGGAGTAAACTTTCAGGCACCAAAAAGCATGCTGATATATGTACAACATTACTGTAGCCCACGTGTCAATAAATAATTGTTGGAACTTTCAAGAACATACATGGAAATTTTAACAAATAAAGGAAAACTTGAGAAATGATAGAACATTTGAAGTAATTTGTAGAAGATTCTGTTAAAAAGAAACAAGTAAAGTAGAATCCGGGCATGTCCTGGTAGGGCATTATTCTCAGGATGTTTACTACTGCCTAAGTCCAAAGTCCGATGTGAAGAAAGAAAAAATCCACACTGGTTACTCACAAGTTGGGAATCAATAATTCTTGACAATCACTTCCTCTTGATAAAGCTTCAGTTCAGCAGGTTCTCATGGAGAGGAGATTCCCAGATCACAAAAGGAGGGTCATTTTGAGGGCAGACTTAAGGTCTTTCAAAGTATGACCTCTGAAGTAATCCTAGCTATTCCTTGGCACAAACCCTTGAAACACTTGAGTTCAGATCCATCCAGCTCTGTCTCTTTAACACTGTCAGTCAGGCTACATGGGAAATGTCATTACTCAGAATTTCACCTTGCAAATAAATAGTTCTGAACTGCAGCCAGAAGCAATGGAATCTCTCAAAGACATTATCTGGAAATAGTCAGTGGACAGCACCTCAAGTCCCATTAATCATCCTCATGCTTACAGTACTTCTTAATGGCTTTTATGGTTTATCCTTTGAATGCCAACAAAGAGTGTGATTTTTCCTGGCTTATTCTATTAAACAGAAATCAATATCTAATATAAATGTGCCGACGGTAGGATATTTGGAAAGGCTAAGAATGAGCTAGTGCCCCAGTTTTATCTTGACCTGCCCAGAGTGGAAGGTGGAGACTGAAGATGAAAATAAAAGGTAAATATGCCTGGTGCTTTCTAAGGAATCAGAACACAGCAGCTTCAGGAAGGGAGTGTGTGTAATGCCAATCTGGATCTTTGGAGCTAAAGGATGTGGTCGTTGCTTTTCAAGACAGGTACAGTTAGGGAGCAGCTGTAACCACAGGCTATTAAAGAAAGTAAACCAAAAACATGCCTAATTTTCTCCAGGGAGAGATTTTAGGTCAGGAAGCATGGCTGGTTGTGGTTGTCCTTGCAGGAGGAAAGAAGCAGGGGCTTTGCCTTGGAACCCTCTATCTTTTGCAACAGAAAGCTACCCAACCACTCCTCAATGTGCCAAGAGGCAGCAGTAGCCTTTTAAAAGTGATCTATGTTCCACAAAAGTGAGGAGCATCCGCCACATTCTGCACAGGTGGATGTGCAAAATGTGAGATTTGTCTTTTCAACCTGCAGAGAAGTTCGAGCCATTCAGTTCTGAAATTCATGGTCAGCAAGTTTGATTGTGGTCACTGACAGGAACAAAGCTGTCTGGCAAGGTGGGGTGGGGGAGAAAAGAAAGAAAGAAAGAAAACAATGGTATAACAGAATATCTTCATTGAAGAGATAGTTTTCTTAAATGGTGATGAAATCTTCACTTGAGTAAGGATAAAAGAAAATGTGAGGCCTTCAGATAATCAAGAATTCAAGCATGGTATCAAATAATGAGCTGAGTATACAGCAGCACCCAGTACCAAAGACACTGAAGTCTGGTCCCAGCATCACTGCAAATTAATTATGTTACCTCAAGAGTTCATTTGACTTCTTCAGTTCTTAATTCCTTACTGGTAGGAAGGGTTGGCAATAGTTGCCCTACTTCCTTCATGTAATTGTTCTAAGATGTCTCGATAGATAATATTTAAAATATTAAAAGCAAGGACCAGAAGCTCTCAAAATCCCCTGATCTCCTAGCTGGTGGTCTCCAGTCCTGTGGGAAGTTGTTTGGAATGGAGATGTAGTCTGTTTCCTTTACAACAAGGATGATCTTACCAGCATCTTTGCCAAGACAGTACCCTATCCCAGGCTTCCCCCAATCTCAAATTTGGGGTCATGCAAAGCAGCTTTTCTCCCCAAAATACTGAGGATCTAAATAAACACTACTGACCAGACTAATGTGAATTATTATCAAGCGTAGATATTTGGTCACAGGAATATTATGTAGAAGTTTCTATTTCTAACTGTTTGCATTTCATTTAATTCTTTTCTCCTCTCTGACAAATATAAGTAATTATACTAATTTTTGCATCTTTTTGGTAGAATGTTTTTTATGGGCTTGTGGTAGTTCTCTGATGATGGCTGCCATAGAAGTGTTGGTCATAACCTTCAGATCTGGAATGTTCAAGAATTCTCTTCAGGTACCATGATGAGTACAGCATAGAGCATGAGTAAAATTCAAGGATCTGACCATTAAGTACCTCACACTCTATTTTGCATCCTCTGGTTAAAGGGTAAACTCATCAAAGGCTCAGATGTGAATGAGTGGCCCATGCACACAGTTGAAGTAATTGCTTAATGTGGGTGACAAGAGGTATCAGAATAACCTTTTTCAACACACATCACTTCACATGTCTTAGGTGTAGGGACTTCATATAAATGAAATTAGGATAAGTGAGTCATTCTCCTTATTGGAGCCAAAAATCTAAAACAAAGCAAAATGGGAACTGCTGATTGTATTTTTATTACTGTTATAGAGAGATTTCAAGGCTTCTACTGTATGACAGATATTGTACGAGGCACCTAGATGAGAAAGGTGTATGAAATATTAGTAATAAAAATATCAAAAGCACACAGCCAATGCTGCAAAACCCTAGAATAACCTCGTGAGTGATAAGGCAGAGGATGAATGAACTAAAGGCCACTCTGACCTCTACTTCTTAGTTTTTCAGAAATCAACAAATTAAAGACAGACAAAGAATCACAGAAGCTTCTTCAGATTTCAAAAACAAAATGGAATGTTACTAGAAAGGAAGGTTTAAAATGGAAGTCAGACTTTGCAAGTTATTAGTAGCCGTCCATGAACCAAATTACATTTTGCAAGAATTAAAGTGGGAAAGATACTGGAAAAGTGAGCTTCTGCCTTCAGAGTGACATTTCTGTGATAAAAATATGACGGGTGAGAATAACAAACTTCAGTGCGAAGTTGCACTGAGCATCTATTAAAACCCTTGTACGGAGAAGCTATAAAGTAACTCCCAGGTAGCAGCTGTGTACAGAAAGAACATAATGAATTAACACTAAAGCCAGTTCAGGGTCAGTAAATAGATTTTTCTTCTATTTGTATTTGTGATAATAGCAGGATCTATTCTAAGAGTCTATTTCATGCATGGATCATTTTGGAAAAACAACAAACAAAAAACAACCAACAACAACAACAACAATAAGACACGCAGTTTTCCATTATACCTTCTTTATGGTAACCCTGGCACTTGGAATATTCTGAGTCCTATTTCACAATAAGATAAAGATTTCAAAGACATGCCAATTACAGGTTTTCTTCTCTCCAGAATTAATCCGAATCCCTAACCTCAGTGTTATAATCGAGCTCATTCCCAGAGAGACATTAAATACTTCTACTTTTCCTTACTTCCAAATCCTAGCACGCATCATCTTGTTAATATCCCTTCATCTTTTTATTTTTTTTCTTAACTTCTCTCTTTCAGATCCCTGAGCTTTCTTTAATCAATTTGTAAAGTCACTAAGAACATGAAATTACATAATTGAAACCTGTGCATGTGCTCATACACATAGACAGACTCTCTTTTGAGTGTCTATCATCTATTGTTAAAACTCTTACAAATCTAAGTGTATCTGTGCCTATCTATCTCTTCCGATTGCAAACCCAGTGGACCTTGTCTTTTGATTAACTTGGTATCTTATTCCCCCATTATAATATCACAAAGATATTTAATGTTCAAAAAAAAGCCTCATTGATTATAACAATAACCAAGACACACGGGGATTAATTTGAATTAATCAGCAACTATACAGATGCTCAAAATAGAATGCAGAATACTGGCTTGCCTTTTCTGCCTCTCAGCCCTAGGTAAGGCCATGCAGTGTAAAACACTGTTAGCACATTTTACAAAAAAAAGTCAATTAAAGTGTACGAAATAAAGTGAACACCCAAAAGGAAATGTGATTCAGGAAATGAACTGGTTAGCATTTACAGTAATTACCAGAGATTACTACAAATTACTAACCAAATTACTAGTAGAATGGTCATATTATTCTACTCCTTATAATAATGTTGCATACCAATTGCAAGTAATTGTACATAATTTCCTTGACAGAGTCCAGATAGTAATTTGAAACTGATACCCATTCAGGATCTCCATATTTCCTCCCCTACCTTTGAAATAAAATTTTGCTTTAACCTGCAGACCACAATCCCCGCCCCAACTCTCCATTCCCAGCCTCATGCCAATTTTGGCCAGAGTAAAATTAGGGTGGCATACAAGGTTAAAAATAGCTTCTTTATAAATCTGACCTTACCACGGTGTGGTCATCTGCATGACATGATTTGAAAGAAGCTCAAATAAGCTGCCCTCACTATTCTGGGGTCATAACAGCTTAAAATGCCACTGTTTAAATCTTAATTAGTATGAAGCGCTGAAAAGTAATCTGATCTACCTAAAAGGGCATTTGGGAAAGGAGGAGATCCCTAGGGGAAATTTTTTTTTCTAAAGTGGGGGGAAATTGGTAAAGGAATGAAGGTCTGTGTAACAGATTTGGTTTCTGAAAGGAGATGCCAAATTCAAATCTAAGGTTCAAGATTTTTTTTTTAAATTTTGAAGGAATCCACACCTGGGAAAGGAAGAATCAGAAAGAGATTAGTCAACCAGTAATCCAGACCTAGTACAACTTTAGCCAACCTGGTGGGAGCTCTGAAATGGTAATGCCCATTATAGATGTTTCAACGCATGCCAAAGTGGCCTGAGGTTTATATTCTTGCCCAGCTTGGTCACTGGATATGAGCTGCCCTGGGAAGAGTGTGGGGAGCCACACAGAAGCAGCTTCTTGTAGCCAAGAGGACTCTGATAGGGGTGACAGCAGCAGACTTGTCTGCAGGCCACATGCCCCTGCATCTGGGCAGGAGTCTGGGAAGAGCTCATCTCTGCATGAACCAGTCAGACTAAGGGAATTCCCAGTAAATTTCGACTCTGCATTTTTAGTTAGGCCCAGACCTTGTACTAAAGATCTGGGCAGGATCCCAACTTAAAAAAAAGAAAATTTTATCTTCAGAAAAGAAGAAATGGCAGAACCAGCTCCATCATAAAGGATACACCAATGATTGCAGAAATGCTGTTGTCTTTTCAAATCAGCCTAAACTGGATTTCCAAATTAGCAGCCCCAACTGTGACTGTGCAGTTGCTTGCATTTGTAGTGCTGAAAAGTTGTGTTCACAGATAAGAGAGAACCATCTAACATAAGGCTACCACATTTCCCCTTCTCTGAATCTGGGAAATGTGGCTGATTTGCATATTTAGCATACATTTGCATTCTGTGTTCAATAGCCCCTAACTCTAATTATGTAAAATAAGATAAATTAGTACATTTAACTGTCATTGCAATTCTAGCCCTGTGGTTAGGGGCTAAGGAGACTTAACACAACTTCTTCCTTCTCCTTCTGGCTGATTCCCTTTGGAGCCAAAAGTCATTTGGTGTTCTGGGGACATTTCAAGAGAGACATTCCCTTCTATGGAAGGAGAGAGAGAGCAAGCAAAAAGAATGACCGATAATATCCAGAAATAGATGGCTATGCATTTCCTAACCCAACAAGTGAGTTTAAAATGTCAACTTAATAAAATAGTAAATAAAAAATTAACCATGTAAATATTTTAGAATAAAAGGCAAATCACTTTTAAACAAAACACAAATAGTGTGAAACCAAATTCAGTGCACCATGCTCTTAGTAACATACAAATCTGTATCACGATGGAAATGAATGGGTGTGCAGATAGGAAGAAGGCTAGCCAGTGACAGGAACCTTGAAGGAAGGCAGCAAATGGCCAGGTGTAGGTTGTCTTTGCTTCCTAGTCTTTGATTTTCATCCTATGCTCTTATTCCAGTGGCCCTTTTATCCCTCTGGAGAAATACTTGATATTTCTATATCATTCAGGAACCTGACATTCATTCACATGTTCCTGTGTATCATATCACACTAATTCCCCCCACTCCACCCCTTTACCTCTACGTCATATAATGTATATCTATGCAGCACTTCCTGTGTGCTAGGAAGCCCACTGTGGTTGAGAGTGTGAAGATGAACAAGAAATCCATGGAAAACTGAAAGAGAAGGTGACCACACTCTAGTCAATTCTAGGAGAGGTATGGGAAGGATGTCATGGAAGCACACAAAACCAAATGCCTAGATCAGCTGGAGAAGTGAAAAAGCAGGGTAAAGAGGCCATTAAAGGTTTCCAAAAGAATATAATGTTTCATCTTTTTCAAATTAAAAGAGTAAGGAGTTCACTAACTCTACAAATGGTAAGAAGACTTTCCAGGTCCTGGGAATTTTGCAAATAAAAATATTTACACCCGAGGGTTTAATTGACCAATGAATAGATACAAAAATATATAATGTATTTTTGGGAATAAAGAGAAGGGAGCTTCAGCAGTGATAACTGGGAAAGAGTTCACAGAGGAGGGGAGACTTTTCGGTTAAGGCCAAAGTGGACAGATTTGAGGATAAAGCATTCCTGGAGGAGCCTATACAAGAGGCAGTACAGTGAACTGGATGTGCCTTAAGCAAGAAATTAACATACTGGTTTAACTAACGTCATGAGAAGGCAGAAGTAAATACAGACAAGAGTGCCTAAGAACAATATTTCACACATGATGGAGGCTATTTTTTTAATAAAGGGGAGGAAACAATCTAAATAATGTATAGGTCAGGCACTGTGCTGTGCATGGTGCACATATATGGCCATCTGTTGTGGAAAGCACAGACAGGGGAATTAAGAAGATACCTGAAAGGAGTGCAGGATTAATCAGCCCTGGAAACCAGAACACTGTTGTAGAAGGCTGTAGGGAGCGTTGTAATACCCCAGGCATGAAGAGATGAAGCTCTCCACTAAGCTGACTTCAAGGGGAACAAATACAAAGGACAGGTATAAATGGCATTTTGAAGAGGGACTTTTAAGACTTGATTTGAGGGGTGCCTGGGTGGCTCAGTCAGTTAAGCATCTGACTTCAGCTCAGGTCATGATCTCATGGTTTGTGGGTTCAAGCCCCACATTGGGATCTGTAATGACAGCTCAGAGCTTGGAGCCTGCTTCAAATTTTGTGTCTCCCTCTCTCTCTTCCCTTCCCCTGCTCATGCCTCTGCCTCTCTCTCTCTCTCTCAAAAATAAACATTAAATTTTTTTTTAATTTGATTTGATTTAGGTTGATATCCAAGAATGCTGCTGAAATTTTGGGTCAGGGTCACTAGGTGAATGACAAGGACACAGAGATAAGGAAGATGGGGGGACACAAGGGAAAGAGAACTAACATTTATTATGTGATGACTTGGATTTCTAATCAATTACCCATCAATTTTACATTCTTTAGCTCATTTAATCCTTTTAAAACCCCTATAAGATTTTTAAAAAATCTTTCTTCCAGATGAAGAAACTGAAAATCAAAGAAGTAGTACAAATTTCTCAAGTAGATTGGAGGGCCAAAACTGAACCCTAGATCTACTGTGCTACCAACTCTGTCCCAGTTCTTTTCAATATGCTTCCCATGTTCTGAAGAGAAACATAATGTGTTTAGACTTGGACACGGTGAGTTAGAGATGATAGTGGAACATCCAAGGAGAAATAACTGGTGAACACTTAGACATAACAGAATAAGAGCTATATAGGGCTGGAAGGAAATTTAAAATTATATAATAATAGAACCAAAGTTCCAAAAAGATATTAAAGCTGAGGCTGTCCATATGGGAAAAACTTAACTCTCTAGGACATGAATAAAATCACCATGTGAGAGAAAATATAGATTAGAAGACTAATTACCATTCTTTATGTATATCTACCTTTCTAGGATGGGAGAATGAGGCTCACTAATAAGATAGGGAAGTGGCTTCTTGTAAAGGGGAGGAGATGGTGAGATGCCTCACACATCATGGTAAGCAGATGGTTAGGAGTGGGTAATCAAAATTTTTGAATGGCTTTGAGAAATAAAAAAATTGAGGTGATTGTCAATGGCTGTTAACTAGTGCATTGGTTGCCTTGGAACTTGTCAAAGAAACAAGGAAAATAATATAAAGAGACAAATACCAATGTTGAGAACTACTGGCTGGTTTTTTTGTTTGTTTGTTTAATGAAATATTGGAAAAGAAAATATAATATATGGGAGACATTTAAAGTGGGCATTCTGTGGAGATACATCTTGGTTTGCTATTATAGTTGTTTTCTGTTTGGTTTAAAGAGAGGATATCACAAGTTATGAAATTGCATAGAGTTTTGGTTTGTTGAGATGAAAACTGTTGACAGCTATATACAAATTCAGAGCAATCCTCCTGTTTTATGTAAGATTTCAATAGTGGCTACAACTAAAATTCTACTACATTTCACACACACAGAGAGATAAGAATTCAAAAACATCACAAAATTGTTTCTATTAAAATATATAGTGAATACACCCAAAGGTGCTATTTTGCTGAAATAAGAAATTGTTGCTCACATTAGTGACACAGCAGTTAAGAAAATGTGATTCCTATTAGGAGACTTTAAAGGGAAAAGGCTCAATTACATAACTCTGTACCCATCTAAACTTTAGCAAAAGGATACAAGAGCCCTAGACTAGTCTGAGGTATGCAACTCTAGCGAGGATGTTCATCATGGACAGTAGGTGGTAACTCTCAAGATTGTAGGCAATCCCATTCTCCTCCACCTCCTCTTTCCACCATATAAATCAACTTATTAATGAGCCACAAATGCACCCCACCACCAGATACTATGGACCTCCATATGAGCCATGGCATAAGATCATTTCCTAAATGGACTGTGACATTATCTGCAGAGCACTATCATGGATGCCACTTGAAAGAGATGTCTAAAATGTGGGGAACTGGTAAGGCCTGCATTTTAATGGCTGCAAAACACAATGTGGATACCTACTAGAAAAGAGCTGGCGTGTCCAATAATCTAAAACCACATCTTGCTAATTACCATTCTCTTTGGGTGACTGAGTTAATTTCTGCCTGTTGTTAAACATGCTGTTTATATTGCTTTGGTTGGGGGTCAGGAGATACAGAAAGAAAATATAATTAATTCTCTAATAATATCATCTGTTTTACAGGACATCATATTTTCTATTATTTTGTGCATGACACCTAGGACTGAACTATCAAGAAAACGAAGCTGGTATTAGGAAAGAAAGGGGTTTTTTCTCAAATACTGAAAAAAATCTTTGTCATTGTCTTTGTACTGTATTTGAAATACACAATTTCAGTTGGCACTCGCAATAAAGAAAAATGTTTTCTCTGGTATTATATAGAATTTTCATTGCCTTAAAAGATTTTGGGAAATGTTAATTTCAGAATACAAACTTATGGTAGAATACCAAACAATAGGGAAGGGGTAACATGAAAAGAAAATTTATCTTGTCACTTAACACCTCCTTGATATTACTCCTCTTTCCCACTATCCAGAATTAAAACTTGAGTCTCCTGTGTATCATTCCAGATTTTTTGTGCATATATAAGCCCCACTCAGAAAAACACATGCATGCATGTGCACACACACACACACACACACACACAATTTCCTCTTCCCTCTATATACAATGTCATAGTACACATGCTGCTTTGTAACTGCGTGCTTTACATAACCAATCACTCCTATAAGGGCCAAACTTTAACAATTATTTTTGCTTATAAATATTTTTATTTTAATGTTTTTCTTATATTTGTTATTATCAAGTTATCTGTTAATATGTAATAAACTACCTCAAAGTTGGTAAACATAAACAACCATGCTATTATGGGCATGGACTCTGGATAGGAATATGGACAGAACAAGAGTGGCTTATCTGCACTCCATCACATCTGAGGAGCTTCAGATGACGGGGGCAGCCACAATTATGGGGCTTCCAATATCCAACAAAGCATCTTCATTCACTGGCTGGATGCCTGGAAGGACTGGCTCGTCTGGGGGCCACCCCACCATAGGTTCTGGGTAGTCAAACTTCTTCCAGGGTTGTCTTCCAGGCAATTACCTAAGCAAATTGGGCAGAAGCTGATGGCCTTTTCTTGCCTATCTTCAGAGCCAGGTAGCATCACTTCCACCATGCTCTCTTGATTATAAGCAAGTCACAAAGCCAGACCATGCTCACATGAGGGGGCAGTAGACTCCCTTTATCTTGCTGGGAAAGCAGTGGCAAAGTTGACTTTGAAGAAGAGCACATGGATGGGAAATGTCATTGTAGTGTCTCTGGAAATACAATCTGCAGTAATTTCCTTAAATCATGTTCCTTTGCCTCTGTGCTTTGTAAAACCCTTCCTACCATCACAAATAGGCTCTCTGTTGAAAGAATGTCTCCTGATTTCCCATGTTTGCATCCAAGAATGTTGTCATGACCTGCTTAGAGAGAACAGAGACAGTGTAATATAACAGAAAAAGCACCAGCTCCTTGGTGAGTAGACATGAATCCATGTCACTGAAACTCTCAGAACCCTAGCTTCATCATTAAAAGGAAGGGACTGTACTAAATTGGGTCCAAGACCCTCCCACAAAATTATAAAGTACTTTTGTTCTAAAACCCAATCCACATAGTTCATCTTCAAATTCCTTATTCTGAGCAGGAGAAACAAAAGATAGAATGAACAGAACCCAGCTCCTGTTTCCTAGTCTTTGTTGAATTCATCCCAAAGGCAATGCCTAACCACATAGAATAAACTTCCATGTCCATCACACAACCTGAGCATGAGTTCACTTCTGCCACGTACTAACCACGTATGATGAAAAAAACTACTGCAATGTTTATAAACTTGGAAGTAAGGATGCTGGTCCCTATGTTGGGACTTTCTAAAAGAGAATATGGGGTAGTAAATTTCACTTCTCCTTTTCAGAGCAAAGGATGGGAACATGAGAGAAATGGGTAGTGTTTGTATGATAAGAAATGCTTTCTATCTAAGAAAGAGTGTCAAAAACATGAGGAATAGCTCTTTTAAAGACCACACTGTCCACACTTCAGCACCTCTGCCACATTTTCTACTATGCTTTAGCTTTATACTTACTCTTCCTAAACTGTGTCATCTAAGATGTATTTCCAACCCCACAAACAATTTCTCTTAGGGTATTATATTTAGCCTATGGAAGGTCAAGGCCAGGCCAGAGGCTATGTCTTAGTGTTTCTAAGATCAAGATGGAAGAAAGTCCTTTTTCCATATAAGAGTAAGATTTGGGAGAAGTTTACAGAAAAAGGTAGCCCTCACATGGCACCACTAAAATATATTACTAGCAAAGATGGAAGAATGGACAAAGAGGGAAAGAACAAGGAAAAGCAAGGTGTAGGAGCTAATGAGTCCAAGTACATGCAGAGTGGTTTGGGTATCTGGCTCTCTTTCTGTCACTGATAGGAGTTCCCGCGTTTCTGCAAAGGCCAATCCACAAGGTGGAGACAGCTGGACCAGACCAGGGACCCCCAGGCCAGATGGGAAATATCCTAGGCTTCTGTTTATTTTCCTGGCCCAGTATGAATTTGTTATTTAGGTCAAGCTAAATGGAATGGATAATATTCTCTGGAGATCAGAGGCTATGCACTGTCTCTGATGTGTGACAAATAGAAGGAAGCACAGCCATGCCTTCAGCTTGCTCGGTGAAGGATGGACACTGAGAAGGAATAGGAAAGAGTCTGCAAATGTCTTTCTTTTCATTTATTTCAGGTTCTTCCCCCACCCATCTGCTGTCCTTGCAAAGCAGGGGAAGGGAAAGGAAATGTCATTTCTCTGGAGATGCGACAAAAGGTTATTTGCTTTAGAAAAAGGCTCGGTCTTAAATAAATGAAAGTTGTCTGTATTTTTCATTTGTTTGTTTGGTTCTCCTTTTTTTGGCTCCTTCTCAGTCACCCCATAAATCACTGAAAATCACCTTACCACTCCCTGAATTTGTAGGAGTTTCTTGCTGCTGCACAAAGGCATAACAATGGGCCAAGGCAAACATTTCTAATGTCTTCTTTCAAAACCAAAATGCATTTTAATAATTTAAAGCTGCAGCTCTTTCAGTCACTTGATAAATTATTCACTAATTTTACAACAAAAAAAAAGAAAAAAAGAAAAAGTCTGTTCCCTTTACAAGCTCTGGAACATTAAATCATGTCAGAATAGATGAAAAGGACAAATCAGTCCTAAACTCTTAGAAATCATACATTTTACTTCTTCATCCACAAGTGGAACCATGGTTTATAGGGCAGCTGGAGGTGGTTCCTCAGGACTTATGTCCAGGTACAAAGGGAAGATGAAGGTATAAGAATTAAAGAAAGTGACTTTCAGAGGGTCTAGAGAGAACATCTACCTGTTTGCCTCAGAACTCTACCTTTAGATACCATTTCAAAGAAATCCTACAGGATAAACACATGAATAAAGCTGATTTGCTCAGAATAATGCACACTAAATTCTGGGCTAGGGAAGGAGTCACAATGATGTGGGTTCCTGCGGCTCTTGAGTTCAGATACCCTCTTAAATCTTCCCTCCAGGCATGGTCAAGAACTATGTGGTTGAATACTGTTCAAATGTTCATCAGGCATAACCCATGGATGCTTAGCAAGCAGGTGTTTTTGCCTCTTCACCTAGAAGAGACTTCTGAATCCATATAAAGGGTGACAACAGTGCACTACCAATATAGCCAGTCACCTTCCAGCTGAGGACCTTGGAATCTGCAAGCACCTCCCATCTCATTAGAAAGAAAAATATAGTCACCAAATGGTTAAAGAGATAGATACCAAGGAGTATAGCAGAACTAGTAGGTTTTCCTTCCAGAAGCTTCTTCCAGTAGCCAGTGCCCAGAATATTACTGGCATTAGTACATTCTGTAATCGATATTACTGCCCGTTTTGCCCTGCTGGAACTTAGAGGGCTAGTAATCTTGTAGAAGAACTCATTATAATTTCATACTATAATTAGGATGGTGATGGAGTTTATATGAATAAATTCTGTCCATATGGCCTGGTACAATCCTTGTAAAAATCACAGACCAAAGTAAAAAGTCTCACCTCATGTGTGCAAAATGGGAGTAGACATTGCTAGCTATGTACCTATTTAAGTAGGCAGAAAGGGGCTATTTTTTGAGAGGGGCAAAACCTGAAATTTTATATTTGTGGCAAGAGTTTCTAGATGAAGCTTCCAATTTCATTAACAATGCAACTTTCTATCTTTCAGGGAATTTTGTAAATATTTTATATCTTTCACCCCCATCATCCTTATATAATCTAATTTTTTAATGTCCTACTGTCTATCTTAAGGAAATTCTGGCATCAGGGGTATTCTTGAAGGCATCTGAGTCTTGATTGAAATATCTTGTATTCTACAAAGAAGTCCTATAATGTTAGAATCATCTCTACTCACAACACCTTTCTTCACCCTTCAAATTTCGTGCTCAGCTTCTATGGGAGTCAAGGTGCAAAAGCGTCAACCTTTTAGAAATACAGGGTTGTTTAATTTTAATTCAGCTAGATGGATGCAGACCTCCACATCAGTAGTTGGAGATGAGAGAGTAAAGAAGCAGAAGAGAAAAGCAGGTGAGTTTCTAGAGTATGCTATTTATTTATTTATCAACACAACTCTTTACCTTAAAGAATTTAAGGGGAATAGCCAAGATGCATACAAAAGAGCAAGATAAAATAAATTAAAAATAAGGAAGAAAAATGACCTCTGGATAAGACACAGGAAGAACAGAGTCAGAGTTTGGCAATCTCCACATAATACTAACATTCCTTTCATCCCCACCCATTATGTTCTCCTGCAAGGCATGTCAGCATAATCTTACCTTGATTTTGTCTTGCTTGGTGGGATTATGTAATTTATAAACAACACCTGAATTTATTCACCTTAAATAGAAAGCCACATTCATAATTTAGAGCATTTCAATAAATCAGGTAAGGCAGTTCTAGATGTCTGTTGGTTACGATTTTGTAAGTCTATGTTACAAAAATTTTGTTACATTCCCAAAGTGTATATCTCTCCTGGTTCAACTGGCAACTTCACTAACAATTATCTCTACATTTTAGGAGCACAACATTTGTGAATATTCTTCTACTTGTGATCTGAGCTCACATATTATCTCAGGAGGAGATATTCTCTGAGAGTGAAGCTCAAGTAAGCACTCTCACTGCCATCTAAATTTCTTTCTTGTATTATGTTCCTTAAAACACTTACCAATATTGAAATTGAATTTTTTTCTCAGTGGTCTCCTCCAACATCACAGTTACCAGAATATAAGCTCTATGAAAATAGTGATTTTATCTCTCTTATTTACTCATATGTCTCCAGTTGCCAAGATGTGCTCTGGAGTAGAGCAGGTGCTCAATGATAGTCTGCTGAATGAATAGACAAATGAGTGAATGAATGACTATTTGGGGTAAAATCTTGTCCCCACTACTTTGGTTCAAATACTGTCTTCACCATTTTATTAGCTGGTGAGTAAGTCAGTTGCATGGAAGAAATCCCTTTAACATCCAGACGTCTTTACTTCAACTATTATCTGCAAAGATCTTTTGTCTCCCTCATCCCTTCCAACTCTTATCCCTACTTCAGTGAAGGAAGGGTCCTCCTTATGCTCCTCTCTTTACCCATGTTCTGATCCTACCCTTCCTTCTTCCAAAGGATTTGCTCTACCAACACACCAGTTCCATTTTCTCTGGATTTTTTCCAGCAACATTTAAGAATAATTATGTCAAAGCAAAGCTAAAACCAATTTGATAATAAACTATTAAAATATTTTAAAAATACAAATAAAGTATGAATTTTCAAGGTGTTCTCTTTCATCCTTCTAAGAGGTAAAAGCTTTCATTCTTTAGATCTTTATCCAGACAGGATCTATCATTCTGTTGAGTAGTAATGGGCTACAAAGGGATTGGGAGGCTGGCAAGGTCAGAATTAACTACATTTACAATGGAAAAGGTAGGGTTCCCCTTGTAGAAGAACAGCATAGGTCTATTGAGAATGGGGGAGAATCAAGAACTTATGCTAACTGGGTTCAGAAGAGAGTTTGGGTGGGTGAGAAGGAGAAGAAAGCTCTTTGGCAGGGGAGGGAAACAATGCTGGGCATACAAGACATAAGAGAAATATGGGGAGGGCTGCCTGGGTGGGCTCAGCTGATTAATAAGCATCCAACTTCAGCTCTGGTCATGATCTCAAGGTTCCTGGGTTCAAGCCCTGCATCACACTCTGTGCTGACAGCCCAGAGCTTGGGGCCTGCTTCAGACCCTGTGTCTCCCTCTTTCTCTGCCCTTCCTCCAGTTGTGCACACTCACTCTCTCAAAAATAAACATGAAATTTAATATATATACATATGAGAAATCTCATATGTATATATGAGAAAAAAAGGACTTTAAGATACTTTGATGTGTGTTATAAAGAGAGTAAGATACCCTTTCTGGTTTTCAAAAGTAAAGATTCATTTGCTTTCCAATAACACTTGTTACTGTTTGCAGGACTGCTATTTATCTGAATGATTTACAATATAGAAACATGGCCTACATTGAAAGCAAGAAAGCCAGTTTCATCTATGTTACACCCTGAGGGTAGCATTCTTTAAACCAAACTAACCTAATCCAAACCAAATCACATCAAACCCTTCCTTGTAAATGGTGTCACATATCTCTCTCCTTAGCTCAATTTCAATAAATAATTGTCTTCATTCACTGTATATATTTCAATTCGAACTCACACTTGACCCTGCTGCCATCAACCTTCCACCCCCACTAATCACTCTTCTTAACATTACCAATTCCTGGCTAACTCCAGTGGATGCACTTGGACTCTATTTGTTCTGTGATACTGAATCATTTGCCCATTCTCTTGGACAAAATCTATGAAAACCCAAGGCCTAAGCTTGTGGCATTGCATATCTCAGCATCAGGAGACACAGATTCTTAAACTGCCATTGTTAGGAGTGCAGTTATTCCCCAAATGCAGCCCCCTTCTCCACTGTCATGAGGCCCTCTGCCAGTTCAGCACCTGTGCTCAAGCTCTGCATGTGGCCTCCTTGTAGAGTCTCCATCTGGGTCTTGAGGTGAGAGCCCTTTCTAATGCATCTGCCTCAGGAGGGGCACAACTCATCATCAGCCACCATCTGTGAGGGGAGCCTCTACACCCCACTCTTATTTCCAAATCTCATTTTGCCAAAAACCTCCAGCCTCAAAGGCTAGAAGTGATAAATTGGCAAGATTGTACAACCACTTTTAATACTGTTAAGTCAGCTCCTTTGCAGGTACTAATGCTGGTCAGGCACCTTTCTCACAATGTGGACATAATTGGCACTCACTGTTCTAGGGCCTCAATCAAAGCTGAAAAAGAATCCCATATTAAGCCAGTTGCCAAAGACTGTGTGCCCTGACTATTGTGTCCTGGCTCCATACATTCAGGGCAGACCTAAAACTTTACATGCCTTTACACGTTCCTGTTTATCAATGTACTATATAATTGTTTCTGTGTCTGGTTTCTCCATTAAACTTTTAGTGTCTAGAAAGCAAGGTATTTGTCTCTATAACACACACACACACACACACACACACACACACACACACGCATACAGTAGAAACAACCAATAGCTGACCCCACTGTTCAGTCATGCTCTGTTATTTTCTTTTCGGAACAGCCAACTGTCCCACCAGGATGGTCTATGTTTACTGTCTCCATTTGTCAACCTACTCAGTCCTCAGCACACTCAAATCAAAGTTCTGGTCTCATGCTTGGCTGCAATACTTTCTACTAATGCCACCAATTATCTT
This sequence comes from Suricata suricatta, assembly GCF_006229205.1. Taxonomy (NCBI): domain Eukaryota; kingdom Metazoa; phylum Chordata; class Mammalia; order Carnivora; family Herpestidae; genus Suricata; species Suricata suricatta. The sequence goes on along the minus strand of NC_043710.1, from coordinate 81,704,070 downwards.
CATTAAATCCATTAGGTTGCTGTACTCAATTTACCAGCAAACATTTGGTTCTCTGAACAATTCTCTCCTTGAAACAGTCTTCCTAGTGCTTCAGATATTTTAAGAGTCTTATTTTCCTGTTAACTTTCTGGCTCTTTCATCCAGGCTCAAATCACCAAATACCAAAGCTCTTCAAAGCTCTGTCAAAGTTATTCTTATGGAAGCCTTGCATACTTTTAACAGAAATTCAAAACAGCCAGTCCAAAGTGGCTCACGATTGGCTCATGATGTACTCTCCACTTGGGTCTTATTTCTGCACTTTCTATTTCAGCATATGGCCCAACAGCCATTAGGTTAAGCAAGCGGAAACACTGGTGTTATCCTTGCTAGCTCTCTTTTCATCCTCTTTGGTGCCCTGGCAACCACCAAGTCCTATCAATTTTTATCTCTGAAGTGCTCAAGTCTGTGTGCCTTCCCAGTGTCCACCCATCACTCTATCTAGGCTGCTATCACCTCTCAAGTGAACTACTTCATTGAATCTCAAAGGCATCCCCAAGTGCACACAGGTGCCCTCATATTCATTCTCCCACATGGCAGCTCCAATGATCTTTAAACAAATAAAACTTTGCTCATGTTGTCATTACCCCCTCCCTCCTCTCTCATCTCTTCTACTGACTTAATAAATATGAAGTTCTGAAGTTGCCTTGTCAGACTCTGGAAGTCTGCACTTTCTGCACTCCAGCTCTACCTGTCTCCTTTATGCCCGCCTGGCCTAGAACCTTTGCACATTCTATTCCTTCTGCAAGAAAGGAAAATTACTCTAAGAAATTATCTCTAATTACCTCTAAAAATTACTTCAACCCACTTAGCTCTGGGTTTAGGGGAGCCTGTCCTGGGCATTTCTACCTAGGCTAACCCTCCTCTAAATCTCCCTCCCCTAGTGCCAGGTGCCTCTTCACGAATTCTCCCTGTGCTACTGCAAATTGCCTCTTGTGTGATTTGTGTGATTCCTTAATGTCTCCCCTGTGTCCCTTCCCCCAGTTTTTGCTCCTATTGCAGCCCCATGGTCACACAATACTCATCACACAGAGGAAGCTAAATAAACTTCAGTTAAGTAATTAAAATCTCACCAAAATGAATTACCAAGACCAACACAGTGTCTTGTTAAATTAAATAAATGATTGACTAAAATCATCTTGCTTCTTTTAGCTTCAGTTTCCTAAAATAGACAATAGGACAATAACTATTATACAGAACTCTTTTAAGGATTAAATGAAATCATATATCCAAGTAGCCCAGCTTAGTGTTTACTGTGTAACAGATTCTCAGTAAAGGTTAGCTTTCTTTATTTCTCTGCAAAAATAGATGCATATAATGGCATGGAGCCAGGTGGTAAAGTATAACTAGCCATGACTTAAAATAAGGGCAACAATTATGGCATAGATATTCCCCCCTACTATGCATGGCACTTCATTTTCCTTCCAGAAGTCTTACTCAATAATGGTCACTGTGCATCCTCAGATTTTACCCTGCCTGTCTAGTGACAGAAGAGTCATCAGTAGGTGGAGAAAGAGAAAAGATAAAGATACATAAAAGAAAGAGAAATGACAGTTTTCAGGATGGCAAGTGGATTATTCAAATGCATCTTGATTTACACATGACAGATGTGTTCCTGAAAAATATGTGTAAACTGAATCATACTTAGAATTCACAAGGGAATCTTGGTATTTAAAAGGATCCTTTACTATCACCAGCATGATGACTAACCTCTCCCTCTTGTGTAGGTACCATGGGCATATGTAATCCCTTTTTACTCCAATTTGGAGCAAATTTACCTAGTGTTTATGTAAATGAAGAGACATTTAAATGTTAATTTTTGATGGAAAGCCATCAACTGGGAGGACAGCATTTAATAAATCAAAGCGTCAGGCCCACGAAACTAGAGATAGATAGTGTTGGAACTTCCTGGACCCTCCCATGGAGACCTTCAAGTTGAATATTTTTCATTTACAAACCAAGACTGAATGAGCTGAGGGGCTTTGCTAGTAAGTCACCCATGAAGTTGTTATCCTAGTGAGAATCGGGCTCAAGAAGTCAGTGCTGTGGAATGAGTTGGATAATAGCTGGAGAAAGTAAAATTTTATAAAAGACTTCTTCATGAGAGTTTGTGTGACTAAGAGACTCAGTGCCATGTACTTAGCAAAGTGTCTGGCAAATGATGGGTGTGCATTGAGGGTGTTTCTGTGACTCAGCTATTCAACTGCTGGTGGTGTGGTTTAGCCTGAACCAAGGGACAAAGACCACAGGGCCAGACAAGGGCTCGCATCTGGGGCAGAGGGAAGACAGGAGATATCCAGAATGTGATAACTGGTGTTTTTTATTGGGAGTACAAAGGGAAGACCAGTTTTCTCAAAGGCTGCCCATATGTGACTTGAGAACAAGAGATCTTGAGAAAATATTTATGTCATAAATTACCCAGGCTGAGATCTATAACTACACTGGCTAGCTATCATTTCCTTGCTTCCATGCATCCAATACCTCCAGAAGCCTGATTGCAGTCAAATATAATGTGCCTTCCAAAACGCAGTGGCTGGGCCATGATCCTGGGTCATAGGCGGAACCTACCATGAACAGCATAGTGCCCTTGTCAAATCCCAAGCCTCTCTGAGCTACTGTTATCTCCAACTGGATAAGTCCAATACAACAGAGTAAGTGGATGAGCTGTCATGCATCCTTCAGCCCTGAGAATTTTAGAAATTCCTGGCACTAGACACAGTTGCTGGCACCATAGACATTCTTTCAAAATCAACTATGACTGCTAACTTTTGACAGAAAAAGAGAGGGGATAAGGGATAAATTGAGGCTTTGAAGTCTGTCCATCACTGCTTTCCCAGCTGAGATTAAAATAATGGAACATTAGAGGCACCTGGGTGGCTCAGTCAGTTAAGCCTTCGACTTCAGCTCAGGTCATGATATCATAGTTCATGAGTTTGACCCCCATGTCGAACTCTGTGCAGACAGCTTAGCCTGGAGTTTGCTTTGTATTCTGTGTCTCACTCTCTCTGCTTCTCCCCTGCTCACACTCGCTTTCTCAAAAATAATTAAATATTAAAAATTTTAAAAAATAATGGAACACTACAACAGTAAAGCAAGAAACATCTTAGGGAATAGTTTTCCCTAACTCATTCACTCACTCACTCACTGTTATTCTACCTTCTGTTATGGCAGGTGAAAAGGGGTGTGTGTGTGTGTGTGTGTGTGTGTGTGTGTGTATGGTTTCCATTGGTAGCGGTTAATGGAAGTGTTCTTACATTGTGGCTCCATGATCCGTCTTTGATAATTGGTATGCTCTACCTGAAATTAGAAATTGGCTATCTGGCTATAGAAAACATATTATCTTATAACACTTTAATGTCAATATACATTCTTAGGTGACTGGGTCAAGGGGCCAGAGTTGTCTTGTGAGTCTTAGAAGTTATGCCTTGGGCTGGCAAACACAGATGGGCCCTCCCATCTGTGGAGAGAGAGGAGAGGAGAAGAGATAGCCTGACACACAGTCGGAAAAAATCATGGACGCCCCTTCTGGAGCTAGCAGTTATTTATCTATCCATTCAGGAAATACTTTTCACCTATTTGGCCATTAATACAGCACAAACACCAAAAAGCAGAGAATGCATTTCTATCTGATCCAATGACAAATGCCTTCAACTGCGCAGCACTCATCCACAGCCAGCTTCCAAACTTCCAACAAATTGTAAAATAATAATAAAAGACCTAAATAAACAGCAGCAGCAGCTAAATTGTTTCTCCATCCCAACTGGTCCTTTAGACAGAATGTCATCTTGACAGATCTCTTCTGATCGACGTGTCTAATTGAATAGAGTCCTCATTGCTCTTGAATTTGTGACCTCAGATCACTGTGCAATAAATGCAATTTGGAGAATTATTTCCAAACAACAACTGCTACTCCTCTGGGAACTTACTGTTGCTTCTGGGTTTTGAAAATGTTGGTGAACCACCTACTGACTAAACTATTAAAACTAGGTGTTTTGTTTGGATTCCAGACTAATGCATCTGTGAATTCAAAAGCAAGACATACCACAGTGGCCTGCGGAAGGGCCCTTTGCTCAAGATGGGAGGCAGGAGGCTGCTGCCCACACACAGCTGGTCAAGCAGTCTCCTCAGATCTGATCTAGTTAGCAGGCTGCTCCCCTTGGGCCATCTGAATGGTGGTAATCAGAGCCGCTTATGGGAACCTTGTCTAATGAACCCCCCCCCAGAGGTGGCAAATTTGTTTGGATTTGGGATTTTATGTAGCCCTACAACTTAGAGTTTGCCAAAACAGTCCACTTGAAGCCAGATATTTTGGAGACCCGACAGAGTTCCAGGTGAATTTGGAAACAGCAAATCGCTTTAGTAAGCTGTGTTCCCTTTCTTTTTAGAACTTTAGCTTCTTTTGGGGGTGCATTTACTGAGCTGTGGTGCCTTACATTGTGTAAATCCTGCATGGACCACCTCCTATACTTTTAAGAGGTAGTGGCAAGGCCACACCCATTTTATAATCCCTGAGCCTCAGACACATGATATAATTTATCCAATGCCTCATGGAAATAGGGGGGGCAGACTAGAATTGGAAAATAGTTCTGATTCTAGAGCCCAAAGTTTAACCGCCATGCTATGCCAATAGTTCCCAAAGATGGAAGGCTGAAGATCAATAGTACATAAGATACAAAATTATGGGACTAATGTCATTTTGGAAAGACTCCAATAGAGTCAAGATAACCTGATGTTTAAAAACATAAGTGGGGCTTTGTGTCAAAATGACTTTTTAAAAATCCTAGTTCTAGCACTTTCTTACAATATAAGCTTAGATAAACTATCAAATGCTTCTAAGTCTTATCATTTACATCTATATAATGGGAATAAATTCATGGCTACTTTGAGAATTAAATGAACTAATGTATGTAAAAACAGGAAGTCATCACCTGGGACCTCGTCAATGCCCTAAATTGGAACCATAATTTGATTAATGGCATATGTGTTAGCATTCACAGCCTTCAACAATTTCTCAAATGCACAAATTTTGAAAATTACAAGGAATGTTTCAGAATGTGAGCATGAGGCCTCTGTATTTTGGAAAGGTTTCTTGAAATGCAGCCTAAAACGTGACTTTTATACACCACAGCTCTCCTTCTTTCTTCTCCCTTTTTACATTGCTGCCTTTTTACATTCTCTTTCCCTCTGCCCCTACCAGAACAGGGGCACCTTTCATCAATGTATTAGTCCATGGCTAAAATATGACTCATGCTAGGAATGAAAAGGAATATTCCGTCTGTGTAGCTGGCAAGGGCCCGTGGGGCAGATTCTCATTAGAATGCTTTACAATAATATCAATCAGTATTAAAAATGTATGTTCTACTCAATTTTTAAAACATCTTAAATAAATCTTTAAATAAAGCTATTTTGTTTTATCTTCAGGGCTCTGTGAACAGCCGGCCCTAAGAGGCCCTTGTTCCCCCAAGTACAGCCCAAAAGTATTTCCTACCAAAGCTTTATCTTTCTGGGGGGTCTCTATGCTAGTGGAGTCAAGTCATTGGGGTAATGTTAATTCTTTGTTTGGTGCCAGTACAAAAACAGGGGACAGGAATATTACTCCATTAGGCTCATTTGCCATTTGAAATTGCTTCACAGGAAGCAGCTAGTTAATCCATACCCTTGAGGTGCAAGCAGTGTTCTCCCAATACCATTGAAAAGGTCAGTGAGTCTACAGAAAAGGAAAAAAGGCAGTGCCCTTGTTACAGGGCTGGGAAAATTCAGGGGAAGGCTAAAAATGGAATAAGATATTTCCAGAAAGGAGCATGCTGCCTCTTTTCTAAATATCTCTCTTGACTGGCAAACATCGATCACCTCTGCACCCCCACTAAAATCTTGGTTGAAGCCTAAACAGTACAGGAACCAGAAGGACACTGGCTAAGGTGGAAGCAATAGAGTCTAGTGGGAACTGAAGCAAAATGGAGAATGCAGGAAGATAAAAGATATTCACATTAATTTAAGCAAGAACACCACTTTTATATGTGATGATTCAAATATGTCTTCTCCAAAGAACCAATGACCATTTCCTACTCTAGCCACTGACATCCACCCAGAATACACCAATCACCTCCTACTAGCTGGGTCTTCCTGCTTATCATCTCCAAGCCCTCTAGTATATCTTGCAGATGGCCATCCATTTTTTACTTGAAACGCTATTAACTATTCATGTCACTAGCTCCCATCAGGGGACACATTTCTTTCTGCAGTAGGGTCCCTATCTACTTTCTCAGTCTTATTTTCTATTACTCTCTAATACTTCCCATTTCCTAGTCATTCAACAGGCTACCCTTGTTGCATGCATTTCCTTGTGCTGTTCCCCTCTCCTGCAATGCTTTTCTTTCCACTTTATTTTTTGTCTCCAGCAAGAAATGCAACTTCTTGTAAATGTGATCCTATCTATGTGACCTCCCCACATGACATCTTCCCTTAAACCTTGTCCCAATTCTGTTAGAATAAACCACTTGCTCACCCACACTCTGCTTGTTCTTTGCACAATTTTTATTACACCAGCAGGACACTGCAGTCTAACTGATAGTTAATGTGACTGCCTCCCTCATTAAATTGGAGACATCCTTGCAAGCAGAGACCTTGTCTAATTGGCCTTAGTAGTCCCATACCCTGTACATCTTCTGAACCTTGGTAGGCAGCAAAGAGATGTTCAATGAATCAATGCATCAGTGAAATATAAAAGCCTGAGTAAATGAGTTCCAAAAACATATAGTGCTCCTAGAGGCTATTTCATGGGGAACTTTACGTGGGTTTCTTGAAATCTTTTGTGCTCAGGGGTCTGATACCAGGATTAGCTATTTCCCAAAAGAAGCTGACAGCTACATCATTAACAGTAGTGTGCATCTATAGGAGACCAAAATAACAACAATGGTATAAAAGCAAGAGGATGAAGTCTTTTCTATCAAGTGTAGCCTGCCTTGTAATCAGAAGACTGACAAAAGGGCCATGATGTTATTAAAAACAAAAATGAAAGAAATTTACCCTTGCTGGAGAAACAATGTTACACTCACAGGTGCCTGCACACATATGCACATGCATACACACACACACCTTAAAGCCAGAAGCCCCACATTCAGATTCCCTGCCCCTAATTAGTTGTTTAACCTTGGGAAAACTACTCAATTTTATGTGCCCTTATATATATATGTTATTTTAAAATTTAAAAAAGTGTACTGTATATGAAACCTAAGTTCTGGCTCTAGAAGTCTATCTAAGTCCTTTCCCAGGGTTTTCCCATTATCTTTCTAGAGTATTCAATAAGAGCTCCTGTTCAGGTGACATAGCCTAAAGGATCCAGAATTACCATTGTGTACTCTGTGACCCTTGTTTGACCACAGTCCATCATGTCTTGCCAGCCAGTTTGCTCTTTTTTAGTGTAAATAGAGAGATAAGATGCTTTGTGGTTTGAAAGACTTAACTAATTGATTTGCTGTACAATAAAACTGCATTTTGCACATTCATATTAATAAATGGAGATAGAGGAGTCTCTCAGACAGAATCTACTTGGACTCTCTAGGCACTGTGTTTTGGGGATGGCAGCCAAGAGTGCTGAGCCTCCGAATATAAAAGACTTGCTGCCCCAAAACCCACTGTGGGAGCCACCTTGAGAAGTTCTGCCATATGAATCACAGACTTCCCAAGCTCTTCCAGTACTGGTTAGAACATCATTCTGGTGTCACTGCTCAATCACTCTTCTTCAAAAGGGCAAAGACACCTCAGAGACAGAAATGTCAGCACAGGGCACCTGCCAGCCACACACGGCAGAGTCACAGGCAGGCAGCTTGGTTAGCTGCAATCCTTTGGAGGCCCTCCCGGCTCCACACTGTGAACAGTTACCTGCAGGGAGGCTACACTGAGGAGCATATTTTTCCTACATCTCGCACACCTATGCTTGGAAAAAAAAAAACAGTCTAATGGTTTGTTAATGATTCCACATGCAACCATAAGACTTTAAGTGTTGAGTGTCATAGAAATTTCACGTAGGTCAAAACACTTTTATGTGTTCTTTAGATCCAAAAATAGAAGTGAAGTCCAGGTTTAGCTAAAAATCTAGGAGGAGGCATTTCTTCTGAAAGAAATGCACTGAGCCAGGAAAGCTTCTATTTCCTGTGCCAAAAGTTGCTGGGAGATGACCGCACACCTACAACCCATGGGACATCAAGTGACAAGATCCCCAATCCTTCTGTTGTTGCCATCTGTGGTATATGCCACAAAGGATTTGCAAGAAGCGCCTCCCTAATGGCCACGAAGTCAGATTTCAGTCCCGTGTGGAAGACCAAGGGGGTGAGTACATGAGGGGCAATGCTTCACAGGGCATTTCTTTCAACTGTCGGCCTGTCACATCAGTGTTGACCATTGTCACTCACAGCAAGAAAGCTTTGGGGCCCAAGAAATGCCAAGAAAATGGCAGCCAGTGGGCAGGGCAATCGCCAGCTTTCTCTTGCTAATATATGCAGTGGATGTGGCATTTCTGACAATATTGCTTCTGCCTCACTTGCCATTTCATGTTAAGAGGCTTCTAGAGTCTACTGCATTTAAAGAGTAATGACTGTTTTCAGGGTAAATGCTCTGTTAAATAACCCTGGATTATTGTGTCGTGTTATTACATTTATAAAATGGCATTTCAAAAAATAATAATTGTTTTAGAGTTAATTGATGTTTTTAACCATCACTGTGTGGAGAATTTTTATTCAGCGGAAAGGGAGTGAGCCAGGGAGAAAGAGATTTCCATCGAGAGAGTTGATACTGAAAATAGAAATCACTCCTGCAAGTGAAATCCTGGTAGAGGAGGCCCTCACCCTCCAAGGACTGCCTTCAATATACTCTTTTTACTGCGATTAAAGCGACCACAGGACAAAGGTAAGTCTCAGTCGCATTCCCTAGTGCAGTCCATGGGCGCTGGGCCTGGCAGGGGTACAGGGGGCATGGGAGACCTTGGCACAGACTCCTGGGCCACTATGCCCCCATGTGGGCAGGCCTGGCCCCTGAGCAGCCCAAAGCGATGGCAAGGACCTGAAGCTCTGCACAGCGGTGACTTCTCAAACGTGAAGTTAATTACACAGCCAACAGTCTCAGAATTTCATATGGCCAGAGGCAGAGTTGAATGCAGGGATATTATAGAATAAAAGTTGGAAATTCTAAAATCTCCACACTGGAAGGGTAGGTAGACCTGCACATACCCCTGGTGTGGTGGAAATGGTGCCACTTTCTTCCATTTTATAAAAATGCTTCCATCAGGACTCTTCATTAGTATAGGGGACTAATTTCTATCATGTGAGAAAGAAATTATCTCTTCACCACATAGTTTCCTTACCATTTCTATGGAGTAGAAATTGGGTATTATTATTATGAGAACTTTAAATATAAATATATATGTACACAGAAAAGATAAGCTAATTTTCACTCTGGTGGAACTTAATGGAGAATCAAAATCTTTCCATTTGAAGGTCATTTCTGTACCCCTTATATATCCCATCAGCTAATGTGATATTGTGATTTGTAATAAGAAATATAGATTTGATCTTTGTCCATGGTTCCTGGATCACAACTCCCAAAGTCCTTGGAATTCCTTCAGCAAAGAGAACAATCAGTAAGTTAATGATGTGACTTTTGGAACCCCACTAAAAGATGAGTATTGGAAAAAGGACTTACCACCTTTGTCCTATGGTTGCTTTAACTGCAATGAGAAGGGTTTATTGAAGGCAGTTCGCAGAGAAGGAGGGCCACCTCTAATGGATTTCATATGCAGGGGTAATTTCTATTTTCAGTACTGACTCTTTCTTGATAGAAATCTCAACAATAAATAGAGAGTAGAAACTTTCAGTCCTAACTCCTGACCTCGGGAGAGGAGAATGGGACTGGAGGGCTAAATCAGTGGCCAATAGCCAGCAATCATGCCTATATAATGAAGGTACCCTAGAAACCAAAAGGACAGGGTTTCTAAAGCTTTCAAGTTGAAGAAACCAGAAAGTTTTCATGGGCCTCCATGCCAGGTTCCAAGCTCTACAAAAACAGATGCTTCTTTGTTTAGGACCTCACCCTATGTTTCCCTTCACTTGGCTATTGATATGTATATTTCAATATCCTTTGTAATAAACCAGTAATCTAGGGAGTAAACAGGTTTCTTGGGTTCTGTGAGCTGCGCCAGCAAATTAGTTGAACCCAAGGATAGGTTTGTGGGTACCCCTGATTTACAGCATTGGTCAGAAGCACAGGTAACAATCTGACCATGTGATTGGCATCTGAAGTGGAGGGCAGTCTTGAGGGGCTGAGCCCTTTACCTTTGGAATCTGATATTATCTCTAGGTAGATAGTGTCAAAGTCACTTAAAGTCAGACTAAATTGGAGAAAAATAGAAAGATGTTGGAATGTAAAGGTGGAAAGAATGATGGGGATCATCTAGTACAAACCCCCAGTTTTAAAGATGAGGAGGATGAAATCAAGAATGCTAAGCAATTATCTAAGATTATAGATATGGATATTAGAACTGTGGTAAAAACCCATATCTCTGATTCCAGAAATCCTACATTTCTCCCTAACACTTCTGCCAGCTTTTAAACAAATCCACATGTAAACAATATGATCACTTCTAGTTTCATTCCTAACCACCACCATTGAAAATGAATAGAATCGACCTTTGGTAAAAACAATCGCAAGGGGATTTCGACTACCTCAATAGCTGGAAACCAGAAATTTGAGTAGCAAATATGTGTTCCAGTCTCTTGGCTGCCAAATAATCAGAAGATAAGCCACCAATTCTGTGAAGCCAGAGTGACTTCACAAATATTCATCCTATGGTATAGGAAGGAACTAAAGAGAAAAAAGTTGGGATGTGTAATTTCCTACCAAAGCACAATTGACACAGAATCCTAACGTTTCACAGATTCATCCAGACATCCCAAAGAGAATTATTTTGGTAATTATCCTAAGAATGAGTAGATTGACATAATAAGCAAAAGAAAGTCAAACCCAGATAACAGTGGCCACCACCTAACAGCAAAGACCAGGTTAAGTGACTCTCCAGCTATATAATGTACCAGGAGCCTTGGCATCATACACATAACTACATGACCTTCACCCCTGTGTTCACATTCCATGGCCTCTCTAGCCACAAGGACATAAAAAAGGCACAGCTATGGCTCAGAGACTTTGCAGAAAGTTTCCCCTTTCTCCACTTAGAGTCTAAAAATGATAAATCTGGCAGTTTTCTGTTTATTTAAATAAATATAAAACTCTTTAAATTATTTCTATACTTGTTAAGAAGGTAAACAGAGAGAAAGATATCTGATGAGTTATACTTTTGTCTTCTTCAGAACAGAGTAAATGGAGCAAGTAGTAACACTAATCAGTTTGAAAAAAATGGAATGAATTGAGATACACCAGTTAGATACTGTGTATTCGGCTCAGAGGACCATTAGAACAATGAATCCTTCCCATCTCATACAAAATCATGGAATAACATGGGGTCTCTTTCACATATAGAATAAATTGAGGCCCCATAAACTCCAATAAAAAAAAGACACCAAAATGAGTAAAAAGGCTCTCCGCTACAATATTAAAATCCTGACCTTATCTTTCATAAAGTTAGAGATTACAATGGTAAAATATCATACAGAAAATATTTACATAACATAGTAAGTTATGAACTCAGTAGGTAAGATAGTTGGAATTATAATAAAACTGATACCTGCAGTCTGATATATGTAAGTAACCAGGATATGATGGACTCCTTTCTACCTCTTGTATGAGATCAGAACCACAATTTATAGTCATTACACATCAACAATGCCATTATTATAAAATGTATATTTTCATAAGGCACTTATGCAAAACAAGTTAAATCTGTGGAAACCAGTAATCAATATACTTAAAAATTTTTTAAAAATATTTTAAAATATCTCAAAGAATGACTTGGCTGTATTAATATTTTCAGGTATTTCCATGGAAAAATATTATCTTATCCCATCATTTCAAAAATATGTTTGTGCTAAGTGAAATAAGTCAGGCAGAGAAGGATAGATACCATATGTTTGCATTCATAAGTGTAACAGGAGAAACTTAACAGAGGACCATGGGGGAGGGGAAGGGAAGAAAATAGGGAGAAGGAGGGAAGCAAATCATGAGAGACTCTTAAATACTGAAAACAAACTGAGGGCTGAAGAGGGAGGGGGAAAAAGGACGGAGAGTGATGGGCACGAAGGAGGGCAATTGTGGGGATGAGCACTGGGTGTTTTATGGAAACCAATTTGACAATAAACTATAAAAAAAACTATGTTTGGATCATTCAAAGTTCAGTGGAGCTGATATTTCTTTATCATAATCTTGTCTAGGTGTTTATTCATCTCTGCTATCTCCCTCCCTTCTTTTCCTCTAGTATTCTCTCTCTTCCTTCAACCCCTTCATTTATTTTAATAATTTCCATTGTGTATATCATTCCTACAGCTTAAACATAAAGAATTGCCTTCTGGGAATAGTGAGGAAGATAGAGAGAAGAGGTTCTATTAAACTGCATTTGGGATACTTAAAAACTTAAGTATCAGAACCAGTTGCAGATCAGTTGTCAAAAGATGGACAGGACTCTCTTTACCAGAAGATCTAATATGGTGCCCATGTTTTGTGAATCAACCCCTATGGCAGCTTACAAAGCAACCATTTTTATTTAGGCATATTCAAAAGTTTCTCAAGTTTAGGCCTGTATCTCTTACATCAAATATTTTGAATAACATCCTAACTGGAAGCATTTGCTTGCTTTTATTTTTGACTCTCATTTTAGGCCCGTTATTCCATCTTCCATCTACTGTTGCCAGAATGATATATTAAAACATCATGACTTTGCTTAAAACCTTTCAGTGACTCCCCATAGGATAAAATCCATTGCTATTTCTTCCTCAGGCCTTCTGGATACAAATAAACAAAGTAGCAGTCAACTTTTTACCATATACCAAATGTATGTCTGGAACCATTTGATATTTTCATGTTTATAATCTTGAGAGATCTTTAAAATAATCCTTTAAAGAGATTTTGATGCAGTTAGAGTGGCCTAAAGATACAATTTGGAAAATGTTATCTGCAACTTGGAAAGTATTTTACCTATTACGGTAATATCCTTTCCTATTCCTTCTTTTATTATTTAAAACTAAAACATAAACAAATTACAAATTGTCATAGCTACATTGATTGAAATTGATACATGGCAACATTATGAGATTTTATGCATTTGCGTTAGCAGAAGTAACTTAAAATCAATGATATGGAGAGAAATTATTCAGGAAATCTTAATGACTTATTATAGTAAAAACACTTATAAGAGTGCATCCATTAATGGAGGACAATTACTGGAAAATAAATTTATTATTCAGGAAACCAATTAACTAGTATTTAATTACTTAAAATTATGATCTGATAGTAAACACTGGTACACTTTGCTTACAAATATCACTTCTGATTATGGTTCATCAGGATACAAAATGACTAATGTTATGTCATTGAAAGTAATTTGATTCACTTCACATTCCCCTTTTCTTTCTCGTGTCTTTCTTCGTGTCTTTCTTCGTGTCTTTCTTCACTATAGTGAAGAACCAGAGACCATCAGAGCTGGAAGATGGGCTTAGGTTATCTGATTCCCCCTCCTCATTTTACAAGGAAGACTTTCAAGCTCAGTGAGGTGAACTGGGCTGCCCAATAAGCCTCAGCCGATTGCTGGTGGTCCTGGAACTAGTATCTCAAAACTCCTGGCTTTCAGAATAGTCCCTTCTCTGAGCACGACTTCCTTGTGAAATAACCCATAACTCAAGAGAGAAGACCAAAGTGCATACACTATGTTTTGCTTTGTTGGAGTAAAAATTCACATCTGCTTTAGTAAGTCATGAGACTCCAGGCATTCTCTAAGCTACACCAGAGAAGGTGAGTCACCTAGCACACTTGGCTAACTCGCTACCCCCCTTCTTCATTTCACTAGGCATCCTTTTGACTCATTTTCTGCTGTTTTCTGCATTGCTATTGGCATAACATCCTATCAGTGCAGTTAATTACATCCACTTGGAGTGTGAAGGACAACTTGATTGTCTCAAAGTGCCACAGGCCATATAATCCATCTCACTGCTCTCACAATTGTCCCTGCTGCAAAGAGGAAACTGACGACCTCGGCATTGTGCTGGCACCTTAGACCTCTGCTCCAGATCCATGCTGTGACTCCTCACTACCTCCACAGTGCTGGTGTCCCCCTAGTTCTAAATAAATATTGTTTTATCCATTCTGAACTGGTGACAACTCAATGCAGCTAAGTGTGTACCTCTAATTGCACATCTTCACTATTTTTGAAACTCTTTTCAAAATAGGAAATAATGTGCTATTTATCTTACTATGTAATGTGGTCAATCCATTGTGACCATAAGTTTCCTATTCCAGTATAATGTTCATGTAATTGCTTACATGTACTACATGCTATTGAATGTTTTGATTCTGTGTAGGGAAGAATGAACTATATACTCAACTAAGTTACTACTATGGGCTCAATATCTTTATTCCTTTGCCCCTAATCTTTGAATTTGAGAGTAGGTGGAGACACCAAAGGATCCCCATAGAGGGGTGAGCTGCTGTTCTGGAAGGCAGGCTCCCTACTGAATCTCAGTCCCATGGAAGCTGCTGGCCAGGTTTTACCTCACTCAAGCTCCTTGTTAGACCAGGACAGCCAACTTCATATGGTTTGGCTAATTCCACTGTGAACCCAGAGCAGCCACTGAGTCTTGAACAAGGTGGGCAGAATGATGGGGATCCTCTTGGAAGCACAGAATCAGTCCCCTGAAAAGCTGGCTAAGCATGCAGGTGATAGAAGACTACATACATTATTACACATCACGATGTCTGTGTTACTCTTGGAAAAGCTTTGCTATGGTCTTAGTTTAAAAAAAAAAAAAGCTATGCTTCTCCCCAGCAACTGATTAATCTTTAGGAGACACACATTGTGAATGATATAATTGGTACATCGCCCTCTGGGCTTTGACGGCCACATGGTCCTCTGTATCAGCTATGTTCTTCTCTTCATTACTCTTCATTTTCCTTCCTTTTAAAAATTGTTTATTTATTTATTTTTAGAGAGAGTGAGCAGGGAGGGGCAGAAAGAGAGGAAGGCAGAATCCCAAGGAGGCTCTGTGCTGACAGCCCCAAAGAGGGGCTCAATCTCACAAACTGTGAGATCATGACCCGAGCCAAAATCAAGAGTTGCACATTCAACCAGTTTAGCCACTCAGGTTTCCCCATTTTCCTTTCTTTCTAAAAACCTTTTCTGAATGCCATCAATTCAGTGTATCTCAGAGAATCATATAATAAAGAAGCATACAAAACACAGGGATCCTGCCTTTATCTTACCACCTCATCGTATTCAACTTTTCAGAGGTCCTGTATCTGCCCATTTCCCAACATTACATATGGGGGTGCACATACATATGTATCTGTTTTGAAAACACGTTACATGTATTGTTATACAATCTGCTTTTTTACCTTCCAGTGAAATGTGTAAATTTCTGATGTCCATATAACTTGCAGTATTTCATTCTTTTTAAGAGCTCCAAGGCACAGCATACAAAGGCTGGCAAAGTTTCACACTAAGTAGCCATCTTTTGTGTCCAAATTTTTGCCTACCCACCATTATGCCTGGGGTTGGATCACCAGGAGTACCACTCAAAGATTTCTCTAAATCCAGTAGTCAACTGGTATTTAAATTTCTAACTTTCATAGGTATCACCAATGGCCTTTTTAAAAGATGAACGAATTTATATTTTCACCAATAGCATCCAAAAATTACCTTTTTCTTGAGTACTCACTGACACAAGTCTATATTTTTTAATTAGTTTTTGAGGGGCAGTTTGTCTTTTCTATTTTAATTTGTATTTCCCTAATTACTCAGGAGGTTTAGCATCTTTTCACATACTTATACACAATTTGGTTTCAGTGAATTACTGATCCATTGTCTATTTTCTAATGGGTTATTTGTCTTTTCATTGGTGATGTGTAGCTGTTCTTTCTATAATCGAGATATTAATGTTATAAATATTGCCAACCATTTTCCCCCAGTCTACTACTTGCCTTTTAACTGCTTATGTTATCTTTTTCTGTTTAGTTCGTTTGCACTTAATGAGGCCAATCTATCAATATATCAATTTTTTCCTTCGTTGCTTTTGGATTTCCCATCTTAATTACAAAATATTTCCTCACTCTCAAGATTATGTGTACATACATTCATGAAATTTTTTATTTTCCTGATGCTGTCAGAATTTTTATATTTATATTAATACTCAGCTCTCCAATCTATCTGCCATTTATGTTTTATGGTATTATGAGATATGGTCTTACTAACTTTTAATTTATACTAACATATGACACATTTATATTCTTATCAGACTGCTTAAACTCCTTTGAAACACTTCACTATAAGTAGGTAATTAAATATCACCTTTACAGTGTCGTCATTACCAAGAGATGTAGTCCCTTATCAGAGCTTTGCACTGACATTCCTGACCCAGGGCTGCTTTTCTCCATGATGTTGGGTCCCCATAGCCTAACAAAGCTATGGCACCATAAAACATGAAAAGCAGAGTTGTGTAGCTACTCTTCCATTGTTCATGTACTAGCACACTAGAACAGTCACAGACATTGCTGAATTCCTGGCTATAATTGTCAAGATGTAGAAAAGTGTATAAAATTCACAGTTCCTGAACTTGAACATACAGGCTGAATATCCAAGATAATAGATGTGAAAAGAACACAGAACAGAAGATGCCCCACAAGGATGAAAAAAGTGCACAAATATGTGTACTCAGACTTTCAGGAGCTGAAGGAAGGAAGAGGTACAAACTGCTAGGAGAGAAAGAGAAATATGCCACATGAGGGCTAAGGTGAGGAGGGTGTCACAGAAGACTGTTCAACACTGTAGAAGACATTTGAGGACAGCAGACAGAAAGTAAATAGTGGGGATCCCCTCCACCAGCCTCTGCCTTCATGTAGGGGTTTCAGGAACTCATTGTGGAGAGAAAGATATGGTGGTTAGCAAGGCAGACAAGAGACTAGCCCCTTCCTATAAGTGGAAAATTAAACTGTAATTAAAGAATAGTATCCCTCTCATTCATATTTTATTGTAAAATGTGATATGAACTTCACGTCAGGCCTTGAGGTTATTTTACGAACCCTGGACTCTGGAGATGAGCCCCCCAGTGCATAGAGAATGTACCCCTGCCAATAATCAAGTCCAAGCTACCATAACGAATCCATCATCTGTGGCCAGCAAGGCTGGCTCCTGACTGTCGATGTGGAGTTAATTAGACAAATATCGTACGCTAAAATCCAATTGATTATTAAGACACCATAACGAGGATTTAACATCACAGCATGTACTGGAAACACTGTATTATACCTTGGACGTGTCTGCTCACCCTCGGAAACTGTGTGGAGTCATCAACTGACAATTAGCATTCAATAGCATCTATGGCCTGTTTTTATCACTGCTGATTTAATAAGACAGTTATTGTCCTCTCTGTTAATTAATATCTATCGATTAATGTTTAAGTCTGGGCATCAGGCATATATGTTCTTGGTTAACTATAGAGCAGTTAGCATGTTCCCCTGTTGGGCCTGACGTGCTCCTTCTTATCTATGCTTTAAAGAAGTCTTTCTGCATCCTGAAGGACAGCTGAGGGCAGTGGCCTAGCAAACGATGCAGTGAGGAGTATGGAAGGAGCTGCTTCCTGGGATTCTGGGAAAGAAGAAAACCACAGAACAGCATCTGAGGTGCCTGGTCTGAGGTCTCTACAGAGATTCAGAGTCTAGAAGCTGTGGATTTTTGAGTTGTTAGCCATTAACCTTCCCCCGAGTCTGAATGAAGAGCTTAGTACTCTGCCTGAAAATCGGTTTACATGCCCTACTATGCAGAAGAACCATGCCTGAGGATTTTTGTGGTGATGTTGGCAATGGATAATGCAGTTCAAGGGTCTACTTGGATAGATCCAAAGTCCCCTACCTTTACCCTGAAGTGAAATAAATGAGACTTTAAATATAATGGTTCTTTATGTGTAAAACAAGTTTTTCATCCCTGGTATGCCATGATTTTTAAGAGAAGTTTCTCCACTTCCATCCCCATCCTTGTGTGGAGTGTACATTTTTATTGCTGTTGCTATGTTTTCTTATGTTATGAGGTTGGTGCTAAGCCACACTTCTTCAAAATAATCTCACAAGAAGTATAATACAATCTTTAATTTGGTAATTTAATTAAATGAATAAAATTTTCTTTTACCTTTCCTCTAATGCTTCTATTAACATTCATTTTTTAAACAGTTTTGCATCATTTTTTAGCATTCTATTTACTGAGGCATCATGTTTAAAGAGTAAAGTGCACTGGGGCACCTGGGTGGCACTGTCAGTTGAGCATTGGACTCTTGATCTCATCTCAGGTCATGATCTCATGATTGATGAGATTCAGCCCCGCATCAGGCTCTGCACTGATGATGTGGAATCTGTTTAGGATTTTGTCACTTTTTTCTCTGCCCTTCAACCACTTGTGCATGCTCTCTCTCCCTCTCTCTCTAAATAAATTATAAATTAAAGTGCATAAAGGGCCCTGATCTTAGGTGTACAGCTCAATGGTTTTCTAACATATACACTTGTGTAACAGAGCATTTCCAGATCAAAATATAGAGTATTTCCACCATGCTTCAAGTTTTCTTCATGCCAGTTTTTAGGCATTAGCTCTCAAAACTTTTCCTACGAATACTTGAAATTAACTATATTCACTTCTACCATCATTGACCTGTATTGCCTGCTCTTGAACTTCATAAAATTGCAATCATATAGTGTGTACACCTTGGTGTCTGAGAAACATTCACTTAAAAAATAAAAAATAAGTATATAAAATCAGGGTCTTTGATTTATTTTTTTAAGTCTGTTAACTCCAATAATGCAATCCTATTTTTTTTAATGTTTAGCTGAAGTTTTTAGTCTTTCTTAAATTCCCAAGAACCAAGACATTATTTTTTATGACTCTGCAATCACCACCAATCTTACAAGTGGATTTGTATGAGAAAATTTAAAGCACAAAGGTAATGAGATGTCTATTGCACATCCTCCTTCTCAGTTTGGATTTGCCAACATAAAGTGTCAGAGATGTAAAAAAAATTATTTGTCATTTATCCATTTTATAAAATCAGGAAGTTGGGAATAGGAAACTTGACAATGACCTCTTAAACTGACTGGTGCCTTATCTTTGGGCAATGTTGCCAATTAAATGCAGGGAGAAAAATCAGACTGGAGTGGGCCTAGAAGCTCACTGTGTGTGTGTATCTTGGTAAAATATACAATATACAGAACTCAGTATACATGAAAAGTGGCCAGACTCAGTATATGAGCTGCCATCAGAGAAAACCACCATATTCAGAAATAGACAGTGTTTGGGAATGTAAGCAAGTAGGTTGTAATTTGGGTCTTAAGCCATGAGCCAAGACTTAATTGCAAGGCTTGGGTCTTTGATAAGAGACTAGTAAGAGAAAAAAAGAGCCTCAGCTCTGGAGGTATTAATTTACTTGGCAGACTACCAGGAAGGACCAACAAGTGAAAGTGGTCCCTTTAGAAATATTCTAAGATAGTGGTTCTCAAAATGTTGTCCTTAGACAAGCAGCATCAACATCTCCAGAAAGTGCACATTCTCAGGCCTTTCCCCAGACACACTACATCAGGAACCTGGGGTGGAAGCCTAGTAATCTGTTTTAACAAACTGTCCAGGTAATCCTGATACTGGCTACAGTTTGGGCACCAGTGGCGTTAAGAAGTGAGAACTGGGGTGCTAAGTAGAACCTGTTTCTCAGGCAGGAATGTCAGAGCTGGGCTACAGTTGTGGAAGGAAGTGCTGAGTCCCGGAGAAATAGGCCTCATTAAGGTACATGTCTCTAGTGGAAGGGCTGGTTCCAGGCAAAGCCACTGCTAGAATGGAACTGGGAGAAACAAGTAGATCCTGATAATGCATGTGCACCTTTTGGGGGGAAAATTATGCCTTAGCATGTTGTTGAACTGCTTGCTTCTGTCTTGTAAAGACTGCTTATTCATGTCCTCCCACAGTGCCTAACAAAATGCTTGGACTGTGTAAGAGCGCAAAAAATAATGTTTTTGGAATGAATGAGGGAGGCAGTGAATGAAAGAATGGATGAAAGAGAAGTGAAAAGCAGCCCACATGTACTGTATGAATCTATGCATGCGAAATGTCCAGAATGGGAAAATTTATTGAGATAGTGAGACACTAAGGGTCTGATAAGAGACTAGTAAGAGGAAAGAAGAGCTGCTAGTACAAGGCAGACGGGGTAACAGGACTGAGTGCTATGAGGTATGAGGTCTCTTTCAGGGCGGTGGAAGGGTGAAAACATTCTGGAATTAGAAAGTGGTAATGGTTGCATAACCTTGGAAA
The DNA here is from genome assembly GCF_006229205.1 of Suricata suricatta. Lineage (NCBI taxonomy): Eukaryota > Metazoa > Chordata > Mammalia > Carnivora > Herpestidae > Suricata > Suricata suricatta. The sequence goes on along the minus strand of NC_043710.1, from coordinate 81,683,549 downwards.
TACACTAAAAACTACTGAATTGTACACTTTTAAAGGGTGAATTTTATGATATGTGAATTATATCTCAATAAAAATAATTACATTTAAAAAAAATCTAAATGCGTGAATATCAAGCAAAGCATGTTGGAAGAAACATTTCATAAGCCAAAAGCTGTTCTGGGACGACACTGGCAGTCTTATGTAATGCCACTTCAGACAAAACAGCAAATACAAAATGAGACTAGAACATTCCAATGGCCACCCCTCCCCTTATGCAGGTTTCCCTGAACCAATTCGTGAACAGCAGCCAGGTTCCAAGGAGGTTTGTAACAAGCTGCACTAGAGGAATTATTGTTTCTGTGTCAATGTTTCCAAAAATGGTTATCCTAAGAGTACCTTAAGAAAGAGCACAAAATAAAAAACAGTATCAGGAGCAGTAGGTTCTAGAAGTAGAACCATATCACACAGGATCCTTATCTGTGAATTGAAGAGAATAACAACTGCCAAACAAGCCCCCCAGGAGTTATGAGATCACCAATGGAGGTAACTGCTGGGGAAATATTTCATTCATTCTAAAACATAAGAAATCAAAGCTGTTGTTTGTGGGTATATACAAAACAGGTGTGAAAAAGAACACAGCCTAAGAACGGACATCATGCCATTGCTCAGATGTCTCTGATCCCAGCACTGGTGGAGGAGGAGGATGCTTTCCCTGGGCCCTCTCCCAAGACCTGAAAACATGGAGGGTGCAAACAGCATCTGAGTATAGACAGGCAGCCAGTGCCCCAGCCAGAGCCACAGCCAGCTATCCAGGCCTTCCTGGGATATGAGCTCCTTTTATGAGCTTCCTTGTTATTACCACCTATTTCTTTTTATGCTACCGCCAAAATACCACCATTAATCTTTCGCACTCCCTGAAGGCAAAACATGGGTAATTGGATTTATCTGGTTTTAGAATTTGTTAGGTTCCGTTACAAAATAAATAAATAACTGACCTCAAAAGAGTGGGGAGCCATCCCAGGCCTGCGCTGTCATGTCGCCGGCCCTGGCCAGCGGGAGCCTGGCACTGCCTGTCCTCATTAATCTCAGCTATCTCCTCCTCGCACCTTTTCCCTCCTGTCCTCCAGCTCATCTCCTGGTTTGCCCAGCGTGATTTAAGAAGTGTACTACTCTGACCCATTCAGTTCCAGAAGCTTCCCACTGCGCACTGTTTTCCCAAGGCTTTCTTTCACCCAACGTTAGTCGTCTCTCTCCATCCCTTTTTCTTCCCCCATCTCCTTCTGTCATGCCTGTTTCCTCTCTTGATTATAGCATGGGGAGCTGTTTACAACTTCCATTCATCAGTCTTGAATCTTCCTGTTTCTCATGTTCCTTTTTGGTTTTTGTGTTTTGAAATGTGTACTGTTTCAGGTGTCATGGGTAACCATATAAAGCGAGCCAGGTTTGGTGTTTTCTTTTTGTACCACAGGGGTCAAATTGGACATGCATTTTTTGGTTTGTCCCTTCAGTCCACATGCATTAAATTCTGTACAAAGCACCTAGCTGGGCCATGCCCAAGCTATAACTTCCCATTCTCTGAGAATTCTGACCACTTTCTCCTCTATTGCCCCTCCAATCACATTAGGAAATCACATTTATACCACTACATTACAATTTTCCAACCCAACAACGACTTCCCACCAGTAACTTGCTGATGGGGTCTGCCTCCCACTGTAGGTGCCAAAAACCCAAAATGCCTATTTCCCAAGCCTGCTCTCCCAGCTAGAGCCTAGACATATTACACAGTCCTTCAAATGATACCACAGGAAAATCTGCTGAGAGGGACTTTCTGGAAAGTATCTTGAAAAGAAACACCCACAAGACCTTAATGACTATTTCTAGACTTTCTCTTGTGAGAATGTGATGCCTGGAGCTGCTCCAGCAATGTTGTGGCCATAAAAGGCAATGACCACAGCCCTCAAACCTGGAGCTGCCTTCCTCTGACATCCTCATCAAGTGAGATTAGAAATATTGGCACTATTTACATCACTTTTAGTGTTATATTTTATTACTGGGAGCTAAAGACATCCATTCTGGTACATGATTTTCTTCCTCTGGCCATGGACTGATGGAGTAGGGGCACACGCTACCCAAGCTGAGACCATCAGATTTTCTCTCCTAGAAATTTTGTACTGGGAAAGAGATTCTAGAAAATCAGTAGAGACTAGCTTAAAATGAGAACTATGAACTTAGAAGATGCAGGATGGCCATCTTCTACCCTATGGAAATGGAGAAAGCTGAAAGATTAGGGGATAAAGAAAACAGATGTGTACGAAAAGCAGGAATAAGAGACCATGTGACCACATGGAAAGAGGCAGATGAGAAAGTGGCGGAGTTCCTCTCCTTTCAGAAGCCAATGTTCTTCACCTATCTTGGGTCCCATGGTCCTTATAAAACAGATTGTTTATTTGTTTAAATAGTTTGAGTGGGTTTTCATAAGGTTTACAAAAAGACTAAGGCAAAAAAAAATTATGTTGTGTTCAGAACCATAGATTCAAAGATGAATGAAATATTTTCCCTCCCTTTCAAGAACTTAAGTCCTACATATGTGAGACAAGAGGTAAATACTATTGGAGAACTTGACATTTTATCTTACAATTACAGGTATAGATGTGGTGGGAGATAAGATAGCTAGTTTATTCCTTCTGCATGCTCTGTAGGAAACACTAATAAGGCCAAATACAATATTTCCAAAGAATAGTACACAGAATTAGTCTTTGTTGCATGAAGATCAGGTTCCTAAATGTATGTCTCAGCATTTTTAACTCCATATGTCTACTACTGGGCACAGGAACATGTATTCTGAAGTACTTCTTGGGTCACTATGATGCTTAGCCAGGCTTGGAAGTCTTGGAAACAATTGAGATAAAGGGGATTGAGGAAAATCAGGGAAGATTTATGAAGAAGTAACATTTAGGGGGCTAAAAGATGAATAAGACCTGTCATATGTAGAAAGAGGTTACAAAAGAAATTTTCAGAAAGTGAAAGGGCAAATTGTCCATCATTGCACAAATAAAGGCTGCTTGGTTATTATTTTGTTGTATCTGTATGATCACAAAAACATAAATGTCACAGTACCCCCTACCTATAGAATCAGGAAGGAGATGAGAACAGAGATGGATAGTATCTAGTAGCCTCTTGTCAAGCAAGATTAACATGCTCCATTTGCAGCGAATTGTATGTATTTGAGACAACTGAACTGAAATCCTATTCATGTCCTCAAGGTACTAACATCCAACTGAAGGGGAAAAAAAATGTGTGTGTGTGTGTGTGTGTGTGTGTGTGTGTGTGTATGAGAGAGAGAGAGAGAGAGAGAGAGAGAGAGAGAGAGAGATTGAACAATTTCATTGCCAAAGAATCAGCTATACCTATATGTACTGGTGGATGGAGTTAATGTTTTATTCCACTCTCTTCTTGCTTGCATTGTTTCTGAAGAGAAGTCTGATGTAATCCTTATCCTTGTTCTACTAAAATGTCTGTTCCCCCACCATGCATCCCTGTCTGTCTTCTTTCAAGAATCTTTTCTTTGCCTTTGAATTTCCTCAGTTTGAATATAATATGCCTAGGTGTAGTTTTTGTTTTGATTTTGTTTTGTTATGCTTAGGTATTTATCCTTACTAGTGTTTTCTAAGCTTCCTGGATCTGTGGTGTGATGCCTAACATTAATCTTGAAAAAATCTTAGTCATTGTTTCAAATATATCTTCTTTTTGTTTCTCTCTTTTCTCTCTGACATTTTCATTACATGGACATGAAATTTTTTTTTAATCTCCCCAAGTTCTTGAATATTCTGTTCTGTTTCTTTTTTCCTCAGTCTTTTTTTTTTTCTTTTTGCCCTTTCAGTTTGGGAAGTTTCTAATGACATTGTACTCAAGCTCACTAATTCTTTCCTCAACCATGTCCCATCTACTAATGAGCACTTCAAAGGCATTCTTCACTTCTGTAACAATTTTTATGGCATTTATTTTTATTATCTCTTAGAATTTCTGTTTCTTAACCTACATTATCCATCTGTGCTGGCCTGTTTTCCTTTATTTTTCCCAATGGAATCCTTAGCATATTAACCATAGTTATTTTAAATTTCTGATCTGATAATTCCAACATCCCTGCAATATCTGAGTCTGGTTCTGGTGCTGGTTCTTTCTTTTCAAACTGAACCAGAAACCGCATCAACAAATAAATAGGGAAAAAAATAATGGTATATCCATACAGTGGAATACCTACCACACAACAGTCAAAAAGGAATAGACTACAAGCAATAACATGCATGAATCTCAGATACATTATACTAAGAAAATGAAGCCAAATATAAAAGTACTGTGTAATGCAGTACCATCCCATTTATAAGAACTTCTAGAACAGGCAAAATCAATGTATGGTATTGGAAATGGATGTCTGCTCAGTGCTGGAGAACTGACTTCAAAATGGCATGGAATGCGATGTCAGGAAGATGACAGACTAGGAAGATTCACACCCTTGTTTTCCCACAGAAACATTGAATAAACAATTAGAAACTGAACAGAGTGACTTTATATGGATTCTGAAAATCAATCAAAGATCTTTGGCAACCAAGTGAATATCCATTTAAAAAAAAATTTTTTTAATGCATTCTTTTGATTAAAAAAAAGTGCATGGTGCTTTTAGTTGCTTTGTTCTACTCACTGGGCATGCAGTGTAGTTTAAGAGAAGAAACTGACCAGACCTCTCTACAAACTAAACTCAAAATCAACATAACCAAGGAAATAATGAAGGTTGGATCAGAGATCAATGAAATAGATAATAGAAAAATAATAGGTAGAATCAACAAAACCAACCAAGTTAGTTCTTTGAGAGGGTTGTCTGGCTGGCTAAGTTAGTAGAGCATGTGACTTTTGATCTTATGGTTGTGAGTTCAAGCCCCATATTGAGTGTAGAGATTACTTTAAAAAGTTAGTTCTTAGAAAAGAATAACAAAATTAACAAACATTTATCTAAACCTACTAAGAAAAAAAATTCTCAAATAGTCAAAATCAAAGATGAAATAAGGATACTGAATCAACTTTACAGATATTAAAAAGATTCTAAGTATACTGTAAACAATACTATATCACCAAACATTTCTGGATAATTTAAATAAAATGTGTAAATTCTTTGAAAAACACAACCAACTACAGCAGAATCCCAAAGAAATAGAAAATCTGAACAGATGCATAACTATAAGGAGACTGAATCAAAAATTTCCCAGAAAAGCTTAAGATCAGATGGGTTTACTGGTTAATTTTACCAGGCATTTAAAGAATTAGCAACAGTCATCCTCAAACTTTTCCAAAAACTTGAAGAGGAGGAAACATGTATAAACTCATTCTTTGAGGTCAGCATTATCCTAAAACCAAAGTCAAATAAAAACACTACAAGATGAGGAAGCTAGAGACCAGTATTTCTTACGATAATTGATGCAAAAATCCCCAACAATATGATAGTACACTGAATTCAAACAGGACACTGAAAGATTATATACCATGACCAAGTGGAATGTGCTCCTGGAATGCAAGAATAGTTCAACATATGAAAAACAATCAATGTAATTCACCATATTAAAAGCATGAAGGGGAGAAAATACCATCTTATTGATGCAGAAAAATATTTGACAAAATTCAACACTCTTTCATGGTAAAAGGTCAACATATTGAAGATAGAAGGAAACTAAATCAACACAATAAAGCCATTAAATGAAATATTCACAACCAACGTTATATTAAATGATGAAAAACTGAATCATTTCCTCTAATATCAGAAGCAAGGCAAGGACATCTGCTTTCATCATGTCTTTTCAACATTTTACTAGAAGTTCTAACCAGGTGAATTAGGCAAGAAAAATATCTTAATGCCATTCAAATTGGAGAAGAAGAAGAAAAATTATCTATTTGCAAATGACATAATCGTATATGCAGGGAATCCTAAGGAGTGAACAAAACTTGTTAGAATTGAGAAATAAGTTAAAAAAAATTACAGGATACAAAATCAAGACATAAAAATTAGTGGTGTTTCTATGCACTAACAATGAACAATACAAATAAATTAAATAACAATCTCACTTATAATAATATAAAATAATAAGATACTTAGGTACAATAATCACCAAGGAGCTGGAAGATAGGTACACAAAAAACTCCCAAATGTTTCTGAAAGAAATTAAAGATGACAAAAATTGATGGAAAGATATCCCATGTTTATGGATTGGGAGACTTAATATTTTAAGATGTCAGTACTACTTTAAGCTATCTACAGACTCAATGCAATCCCTATTAACACTCCAGTGTGGTGGTATTTTGTTTGGTCTTGCAGAAATAGAAAAATCCATCCTAGCATACATATGGAAACTCTGTGGATTCCAAATAACTACAACAATCTTGAAAAAGAACCAAGTTGAGGTCCCACACTTCCTAATTTCAAAACCTACTACAAAGCTAAAGTAATCAAAAACAGTGTAGTGCTGGCATAAAGACAGACATAGACCAATGGAATAGAATAGAAAGCTCAGAAATAAACTGTTGCATAAATGTTCAAATGATTTCCAACAATAGCATGAAAACTGCTCAATAGGGAAAAAAACGGTCTTTTCAAGAGATGATGGTGAGAAAATTGCATATCTACATGTAAAAAATTTAATTTGGACCCATAACTCATATCATATACATTAATTAACTCAAAATGGACCAAAGATCTAAATATAAGAGCAAAGACTATGAAACTCTTAAAAGAAAAACATACAGGACATGTTTCATGATATTATATTTGGCAATGATTTCTTGGTTAGGAAACCAAAAGCATAAGCAACAAAGGAAAAACATAAAATGCACTACCTCAAAATTTAAAATGTTTGTGCATCAAAAGACACTACTAACAAAATGAGAAGTCAGTCCACAGATGGGAGAACATGTGAAAATCACATATATGAAAAAGAATTAATACCCAGAGTACATAAAGAATTCTTACAACTCAACAACAACCAAAAAAATGAACAACCTGATTAAAAATGGACCATCAACTTGAACATGTCTCCAAAGAACATATATAAGTGCCCAATAACCACAATAACCTCATTAATCTATAGGAAAATGCAAATCAAAACCTCAATAAATAACACTTCACATTATCCATTAAAATGGCTATTAACAAAAAATAGTAGGGGCATATGGGTGGATCAGTCAGTTACGCAGCCAGCTTTGGCTCAGGTCATGATCTCATGGTTTGTGAGTTCAAGCCACGCGTCAGGCTCTAGGCTGACAGCTTAGAAGAAAAGTGTTGGCAAGGATGTAGATAAATAAGAAGGTTTATGCACTGATGGAAGGAATGTAAAGTGGTGCAGCCACTATGGAAAATGGTGCAATAGCTCCTTAAAAATTGAATAGAATTACCATATTATTCACTTCTAAGTATATACAATTCTACTTCTGAGTATATACCTAATGAATTGAAAACAAAGACTTGAATAGATATTTGTACACTCATGTTCATAGCTCATAGTTCATTCACAAGAGCCAAAAGGTGGAAGCAATCCAAGTGTCTATCAACAAGTAAACAGATAAACAAAATGTGATATATATGTCTTAAGAAGAAAAGAAATTCTGACACATGATACAATATTGATAAATTTTGAAAACTTTATGCTAAGTGAAATGAGCCATTTACAGAATGATAAATATTGCATGATACGACTTACATGAGGTACCCAAAATAGTCAAATTCATAGAGGCAGAAAGTGGGATGGTGGTTTCCAGAGGCTGCAGGAAGTAGGGTATAGAGAGTTAGTGTTTAATGGGTACAGGTAGGAAAGTTCTGGAGATGGATGGTGGTAATTTCTGCACATAATGTGAATGTATTTGATGTCACAGAATTGTATACTCAAAAACAGTTAAAAAGAGGAGGGGCTGGGACGCTCAGTCAGTTGAGCATCTAACTCTTGATTTCAGCTTAGGTCATAAGCCCAGCATCCTGTCAAGGCCTCATCATACTCTGCACTGAGTGTGGAGCCTGCTTAAGATTCTGTCTCTGTCTTTGTCTCTCTCGTCTCTCTCTCTCTCTCTCTCTCTCCCCCCTCCACCTTGCCCCTTCTCCTGCTTTTTCTCTCTAAATAAATAAATAAATACTTAAAAATAGTTAAAAAGTAAATATCAGGGCACCTGGGTGGCTCAGTCAGTTGAACGTCCAACTTCGGCTTAGGTCATAATCTCACAGTTCGTGGGTTCAAGCCCCACATTGGGGTCTGTGCTGGTGGCTCAGAGCCTGGCGCCTACTTCCAATTCTGTGTGTCCCTCTCTCTCTGCCCCTCCCCTGCTCTTGCTCTGTCTCTCTCTTTCTCTCAAAAATAAATGTTAAAAAATTAAAATTTAAAAAATAAAAAAAAAAGTAAATTTCATGTTGTGGGTATTTTACTGTAATACGAGAAACATGGAGGATGATTAAAATGCTCTGTTCCATTTGGAGGGATGGTTACATAGGTGAATACAAATGATCGCAGTCTGTTTCAGTAAACACTTAATATAGTGCATTATAAGTAAATTATCTTTCCCTCTTCCTTTTTTCTCCATGTCTTTTCCTCCCCTGCTTCCTGATCTGTTGGCCTTTATCCTGCTAATACATTCACTTGATGTGAAGTGTTTAAGGGGGGAGTCTAGGATTCATTCAACTATGCAACATCCACACTGCCTAGTATAGTGATTGGTATATAAAGGTTAACAAAACCTTCCTTTTAAAAGTTTTAAGGGACACCTGGGTGGCTCAGTCTGTTAAGATCTTGATTTCAGCTCGCGTCATGACCTCACAGTTTGTAAGATCAAGCCTCACAATGGCCTCTGCACTGACAGCATGAGATTCTCTCTCTCCCTCTCTCTCTGCCACCCCCACTTGTGTTCTCTGTGTGTGTGCTCATGCTAAAACAAATATTTTAAAAATATAGAAAAAATGGAACAAAAAACAATAAAATAAACAAAATTGTTAATTCAGTAACTTGTTTACTGTAATGCTAATGTTTATTGTGAGCATACTACATGCCAGACTTTAAACCCTTATGACCTTGATGTGATGTATTACTCCCTAACAACCCAATGCAGTGGGCACCTCTTTTATGTATCAGGAAATTGAGTCTTAGAGAAACTTAGACATTTTCCAACTATATAGAGCCAATAAGTACCACAGCTGGGGTTTGAAATGAGCCTTTTTGACTGTAAAGTCTGTGTTTCTTAATCTCTCAATAGGGGTATGCTTTACTTTATATTTCATGATGTGTGAAATATAAACAGGGTATATAATCAAGAAAGTCCTATAAACTGGTCCTGCTACACAGGTACAGCAGGATTTGGGCTCCTGAGACATGTTCATGGATGTCACAGTGAGAAATTACCACAGAAACAGCTGTACTTCAAATGGCCAAGGAAATGGGCCCATAAATCCCTTCATTTTAAAATGCATCCTACAATTTTAGATTACTCACATTGGCTTTTCCATCCCCTAAAGTTTGCAGATATACTTCCAGAATGTGCTGTCATGTCTTTTGTAATTGTGATAAAAAGGGAGGAGGGAGGCATACCTCCCTTGCAACTGATCAGAATTTCCTGCCAGTGGCTTTAAGAATATTGTCAGAATTTGTGAATACTGCAATTATAACAAGCAGGAGGAGGCAGGACAAGTGAAATACCAACTATCTAGGGAGAGATCATTATCTCAACTAGGATTCAAATGTCAGAATCTCTGGTTGTAATTTCAGCGACTACCCAATTACCTCAAAATGGGTGAGAATATCTTCATTAGAAAAAGTAGATGTGTGTGTGTGTGTGTGCATGCGCATGTGTGTGCGGGTGGAGAAAGAGACAGACAGATAGAGATAAAGGACACAAGTTTACCTTTTCAACAAACCTGGAGCAACTACTACATGTTAGGTATTGTACTGGACACTGGGATACAAAAACCAAGAGTGGATATTAATGTATTTAACAAAAGACGTAGAGAAAGCAGTAAAAACAAGGGGAAGAGGAATATTTTTCAGAGATGGCACAGAGACACAGCCAAATACAAAGGTGAATACCATTACCCCCTTCTCTTTCTTACACAGTGTCTTATAGAAGTTACCTCCATGTGAGCACAGCCAGTCTCATAAAACACCTGACTGACTGAATCCTTTTATGTAAGAGATGGTGGCTCTGTCTTTTATCCATTGTGAGAAATTCCAAACAGTAACCAGGAAGCCTTTTGCTGTAATGGCATCAATCACAAGCCATTCCAGTCAAAGTGGACAAATAGCTCATATGCCAATCCATATATCTGAGAAAGACTGAGAATAAATAATTTAATTGCACAGGAGCAAGTATGACATGACCTAGACGTCACATGCTACATGCACTGTGATGGTCTCCATAACGGACATTTGGGTGGGCAGGAAAACAGTAAGCATTGGAAAGTCTGTGAACTTCCAGGCTTCTAGGAGTACGGTCAAGGTTGGACCTGGTCTCTTGGATAAGAAGTCCTGACAAGACAAGGCAGGACTCCAAATCACCCAGGGCCTATGGTAGGCCCAACACAGAGTAACAGTAACTCAGTAACAAGAAGGGGATTGACAGCTACATGACAGGTGGGAAGCCGGGTTCAGAAAGAACAGGATTCTCACAGCAAGTGAGAATCTGAGCCCTTTGTAGCTCTTTGCCTTGAGTTAGCATGGGCACTGGGCACCTGTGTGTGTGGTCCTATGCCCTGGTCAGAGGGGATGGAGACATTCACACACTAGACCTGGTAATTGTTGATTCCTGTTAACCACATTTTTTCTCCTTCATTTATTTACCTCTGACTACTAGGTAATTCCACTTTAGACTGTTTGTTTATTTGTTTGTTTTGTTTTGTTTTTTCTCACAACTACATATTTTCCCCTCCTCTTTAGCACTGTGTCTTCCTTCAACTCTTAGCTAACACCTTGGGAAAATCTCTCTCATGTTCTTTTCTTTCCATCTTTGTCTTTCATTTCCTTTATGTATCTTCCTTTCTCCATCTATATTTATGAAATAAATCCAATAATCAGAGAAGTGGCAAATGTATACATGTACTTGAATCCAATAAGATGAAAGCTATACATCTTGAAATTGAATTTGGCACAACATAAAAAAGACTAACTCCAAAACTTTTGAAAGTATTCAGGAATATCTTTGAGAAAATGTTTCTATATTATCTTCCTCTCATTATGCCTACTTTTCTTCAGCATTGGCATTCATGATAAATAGAAAATTATCATATTCATTTTGTTCTCGTTTTTGTGTAATTACCTCTTCTACAACAACATTGTTTTATATTATTCTTCATTGCTAATGTATCTTATTTTGGATAATTATGAGTTAAATTATCTTCTGTGGGCTAGCCAGAAAACTTAACAACCACTTAAAACATTCTTTGTTCCTATTATGCAGTGGAAACTTGGTTAATCGAGATGCCATAAATTTTCACATCCACTGAAAATGTTTAATATTCAAAACTAATTTTTAAACATTTTATTGATCAGCACTTTTATGAGAAGCCAGGTCAAGTCCTTCAGCATCTCTTTGATTTAAGCAAAATGTGTAGTCTCCAGGGAAGAGGAGGCCAAAAGGGGTCACATGTTTTCCTCCAGGGTATGAATCAGAGGCAAGGTGAGTAAAACGCTTGTGGTTCTCTATTTTCACAGCTAAATGGTTGAAATTAAAATTAAGGATAGGGACATGGAAATGTGAAATATATAGTTTAGGATTTAAAAAATAACTTCTCTTCATTCATTACTTCCATACAGATCACTCATTTCCTCACAGTTCTCCAGAATGCTCTGGCATTGGTGGGCTCTTGTCAACAATCACCTGCTCATTTTGTCTTAGTTTGCAGGGTTCTTGGAAATACTGGCATACCGTGGGGGGTCATGTAACAGGAGAGTATAACCCACAGGATGGGTTCAAGGTGAAGAGCACCAGTGATCAGCCTGACAGTACCCTGGACCCTCCTGGCAGCTGTCACTTTGTGTACTATTTGCATCTTGCATCAAGTCCGGTTCCAGACAACAGATTCACATGCAGGGGAGGGTAGGTGAGCAGCAGAAAGCAAAGACTGCTAGGGTGGATCAACGCACAGCTCTCAACTGAAAGGTAGATTTCCTGACCTTTGGTCAGGTGCAGGACTGGGGCACACAAAGGGTGCTTTTGTTTTTCTCTGCTGGCAGCACATGGAAGCCTTCTCTGTTCTCTATACCTGGGTGGAAGTTCCTCTAAAACTGAGAAGAAGAAAAAGGTCTTCCTGGAGCAAATCCAGACACATAATAACCATGTGACCAAAGTCAAGTGACTTAACTCTTCTATACTTCAGTCTCTGAGTCTGTATTTAAGGATATAAGTACTTTGAAAATCACATGAAACAACATTTGGCCTGGCCCCTGAACCACACTAATAAAGTGTGCTTGTTTTAAAAGCTCCCCCCACTTGCCAATGTTATTAAAGAGTCTGTGGTATGATTCTGCAGGGACAGTGGCATAAGGCTCAACCATGTCCCATCTCTAACCTTCTCTACCAAGGAAATGACACATAGATCAAGGCAGGGTAAGTGCTGAGCTGCAGAGACATTACAAATTCAATGTTCACATCTTAAAAAAGATACACCAGGGCACAAGGAACCGCAGGAAGGTGCCATTTACTGGAAGGTGGGAAGGGACCGATAATGCAGCCTCTCCCCCAATGCCCACCCCATGCATGCTTTCTCTCCAATTCAACTAGACCCACCATCAGCAACAGCAACTCCCTGCAAGGAAAATAATAAACAAATAAACAAATCTGAAATGATCTGGTGCTCTCTTGTCTGGATTTTTAAAAAATCAAGAAAGATTAACACTTGGTTCCTAACTTAATAGACAATGCGAATTTCTACTGGCCCTAAAGATGGTCCATAATTCCCTCTTATCTCATGACTGTGAAGACTATTTCCCACCAACAGATAATTTTCAAAGTCCTCCCTTGGGAAGGTCAAGTAAGACCTATCTGGCTCCGCCTCTCACTGCATCTCACTGCCGACCCCGTCAGATCTGTAACACATGCTTGCCAGTGTTCTGTCTTCCCCAGCAACCTCAGAGGCCACCATGCCCATGGTTAGCAGGCCAAGGGCACAATCCCTTTTCAAGAGCTGGAAGGAAAGAACAACAGAGCGAAACTGAACACAAGGACCAAATTTACTTAAAGACTAAATAAATAAATAAATAAATAATAATAAAAGACTTATGACAAAAGGCGCTGAATTTTCCAAAGCAATCCAAGGCACTGAGCATATATCATGAGTGTTTTAAAACTTCCTTCCCCGGCTTTTTGACATGCAGTACTCAGTGTATGTGTTGGGGGAAGCAGACAGATTCCAAATAAGAAGTGACGTCAGAGAATGTCAGGGAGCGTCAGGGAGGATCAGCAGCCTGGCAGCCCTGTGCTCCCCAACCCCAGACTGCCGGCCTCTGCAGCCTTGCCCCAGTGCTGACACACCAACTTCCAGACTACAATCCCTGTCTGCCCCCTTCCGCATCCTGCCCTGTGTATCTCCTTGTGACTCCAGCAGACACAGCCTCACTTTTAAGTATATGACTCTAATGGCACTTAGAACACTCCTCTCAATCCTACTGCCTTGTTCAGTATCTTGCCCTCAGGGATAGTGGGGCCTTTTGCATAGTTTAAGATCAGACTGCGACCACTGGTGGATACAACAGTCCCTTCTGCAAGGGACTTAAGCAGAATCCAAAAGTCCCTGAGGTCTTCACGACCAACTGCTGTGCCTGAGTGTCCCAGCATCATATTTTGAAGAGAATGGAACTCTGTACTTCATTGCTGTAGAGGTAATAATACATGAAAAGATATTGAGTCCTGTTAAAAAGGATTCAAGCATTCAAACAATACTTATTTTTTTTAAGGTTTTTGTTTTGTTTTTGAGAGAAAGAGAGACAGAGTGCTAGCAGGGGAGGGTCAGAGTGAGAGAGCGAAACAGATTCTGAACCAGGCTCCAGGCTCTAAGTTGTCAGCACAGAGCACCATGCAAGGCTCGAACTCACGAACCGTGAAATAATGAGCCAAAGTTGGTCGCTTAACCCACTGAGCCACCCAGACGCCCCCAAACGATACTTATTGTTAATCCTTTGTATCCATCATGATATCTGTACTCAGTATGTAAGACATGACTCCTAGCCTCCAGGAGTGCCCAGGCTAACCCTAACCGTATCCACACTTAAATGATAGACCCCTGGTGTGCATCTGCCAGAACAGAGAGACTTAGCAAGTGGTATTGGAACTTAAGGTAATTCTTGGCCTCAAGGAGAAAGTAGGATGTTGAGGGAAAGTGGAATGAAACTAGCACATTTTAAAGGTACATATGTATGTGGGAGAAAGGGATGGAAGGGAGAGAAGGCAGAGCTCATGAAACTGGAAAACACTGAGAGTATAATAGGTTGTTATTGAGGAGTCCCATATAGCACCAATGACAACCTCCATGTATACATTGCTTTGTAGTTAGAATAATGTCATATACTTCATCTCACCTGATGTCACACCCTGGGAAGATATTGCTTCTAGGTATACACAATTGGACTTGAAGTACTCAAAATCATGTAGTTAGTGAGTATAGAATAAGAACCAAATGCAGGTATTCAGGCCCTTGACTCCAGTGCCCTTTCTAGAGCACTAACACAGCCCATGAGTGGTGAAGTATGTGCATACATGTGGGAGACACTTAAGTCGGGGTAGGGTCACTGGAAACCCACTTGCTCAGAGCTCTGGGGGCAGGAAAGGAAAGAGAAGTGATTCTTGGCTCTGGTTCCACAATAGAAATAATGGAGGAGATTTTTTAAATCTCACAAGCCCACCCCTAGCCTAACTCCAGAGATTTTGATTTCATTGGCCTGGGAGGCTGGCGGATTTTTTAAACATCCCAGGAAAGTCCAGTGTGCACCCCGGGGCAGCATCACAACATGAGGGGTCCCTTATGGACCAGTAATTGCTTCAGCATCCTTTTATGTCTTCATCTCCCCAGACCAAGAATGAAGATGCTGCACTTACCCATGACCTTATTCAGCTTGGGCAACTTAACTACTGCAATGTGCACAAGTCGTGCACCTGTTTCCAATAATAGAGTGGCTGGTCTGAATTTTCTAATTTTCACAAAGAGAAAGCCTCTAAGGGTGAGTGCAAAATAGAGAAAAATACTGAGGCAAACAACAGTGCGTTGTCCTTGGGAGCTTGACTGCCCCAGTTGCTTGGGCAAAATCCTGCTGCTCAGATGATTCCTTGGCAGTAGTTAACCCTCAAATACTTGCTTCCAAATGGATTAGCTCAGAACACCAAGTGAAAATGCAGGGACATTTTAGAAAAGAATTATTAAGCATAATCCCAGATCAGAAAGCCTGGATCGGCAAAAATGATTATCCTGCCCTATAATACATACATCATATATACATCCATCCATCCATCATACATACATACATAGTACATGCATACATGCATAATACATACGGTATGTTGCTGGGAGCTTTTGTTTGTTACAGCAACAACCCCTATCTCCATCCTACTTAGGCCCCTCACAATGCTCATGTATGTATACTTAGGGTTCCACTAAGTAACTAAACCAAATTTAGAGGAGATTGAGGCCCAGACAGAAGATACATCTGGGTATCATCCATGCAACTGAAATGGCTTAACAAGACCCATTTGACCACACGGAGCATCCTGGGCTCCTTTCCTGATACGGGCACTGATTCAGACATAGGACTTCTAAATACTTGTCATATCTAATCTAACAGAAAGGCACAGAACATTTTTAACCCAACAGCAGATAATTGTAATGAAATGACTCTGGCCAAGAGGGCCCATTTGTAATAATGAATTCAAATCAGATTCATAGAAGCTATAATTCAGCCATAGTGAATACCACCTTCATTTTCCATATCATCTCTCTTCCAAGAAGGCAAAATTACTCAATATTCAAATAATTATTTTTACTTTTCAAGTAGCCCTGTGAAGTAGTTATGAGGAAGATAATATTGCCTCACTTATGGAAAATGAGTTTTATCCACGTTCAAAACTTCAGTGTCATCTCTGGCACATCACTTCCTAATGTCCTTCAATGCAATCAAAGACCTATCAAAACAAAACTGATATCTCCAAGGAAGGAAATCATCCTTCTCTGAGCCTTGCAATTTCTCATTGGAAAATTCAAACAAGGACCCAGCTTTCTCCACGCCTTTGCTTTTCTACTAGGTCTCTGGCCTCCTATGTGACTTCATTCAAGATTTAGAACGAGACGGGATATTTTGGTCCAAGGCAGCCACATTCGAAAAGACTTTCTCTGGCTGATAGGCCTGGGAACAATTCATTTTTTATCAATGCCTTTTGCAGAGTTGATTCATTTAGGACGCTAAATTTCCACACTGCATTCCCAAGAGAACATCTTTAAGGAGACTGAAGTGTGACCATACTTAAGAATTACAATTTTTAAGAGAAAAATACAACACAAAATAAAACATGATACATCTATCTGGGGTTGAGTCTAAGGGCTTCCTGAGACTAGAAGCCAGGACTCCCCTCTGAGTACTAACAAATAAGTTTTCCATTGACGTGGGCACCCAGCTGTTAGCCAATAAACCAGAGGTGCACACAAATCTAGATTTCTGGGGTCCCCAGAAAGCTTCAGGAGATTTGTATGTTGTTTTAAGAAACATGCTGACAGGAGTGAAATCAAAACCTTAAAAAAATTATAAATTAATAAGAATTAAATGATGAAGGCAAAAAAGGGAGAAAAGGATGAATTACAGGCAAAAGGATGTAAAGTGGAGTCACCTGATAAAAATGAAGAATAACAAGAGAGAAGAACATGAGGTAAAAGAAAGAGAATATAAAGAGATAACAATGTGGACAATGTGCTGAATCGCTCTATTTCAGGGCAAATTATACAGAGGAGAGGCAAAATCAACACAAGCCGTGTTTACTTTTTAAAAAATAAAGCATGCAATCAGGTAACAGATAACAGTTATACTCGCACATGTAAGGTTTTTTTTTCCTCCACAAAGCACAAAAAGCAACTATTCAGCTTTTCCCATTTTTATTCCCATGCCCATTACCGAGCCCAGCTGCTGAACATTTGAATTGAAGATCATGAAACCAGGCCAGCAGCTAATAAAAAAAGGTAGAGCAAAGCTGGCCCTCTGCTGGTGGAATCGTCTTATTGCATCCCAGAAAGCAGAAAGCTGGAGTTTTAAGTTTCTGCTTTAACTTTTAGGGGCAGGAAAGGGACAGAAAATTTGGAAGGTTCAGCAAGGAGGTCTCATTCAGTGCTAGGCTTCTTTGCTCCCAATGCCAGATTAGAAGATAATGACAGGTGGGTGGCAGTATCGACATCCCCTCACACATAACATTTACCAACATCTCGTTGGTTAACATGTATTGTAGTCAGCGTACCCCTCCTTTCTTTGAGCCTACACGTCTGTTGCAACTGTGCATCTCACAAGTCAATTCTCAGGGAGTCTGCTCCCAAAACGTCTTGAGACAATGCACTCTAGTCCGGGACAGGCTGAGGAGTGCCCACATGGATGGAAGGGTTTCCCTCCTACTGTTGGGGAGGGCAGTCTGTCACTCACCACCTTGCCTCCCTTTTTCTCTCTTCTTCCAGGGCCCCTGGGGCACCAACAGACAGGACTGTGAAACCTGTTCTCTTCCTTAAAAGAAGATGCAGCTAAGAATCTCCCAAAGTGGCAAGAATCCAACTTTAGCCTGGAGCTTAGGGAAGAATAGCTAATTTCCCAAGAGGTCTCTTCTTTCCTTTCCCAGGGAGCAGCTTGTCCAGATACAAAAAGAGTTCAACCAGGGAAGCCAAAGAAACAGGAAGGAAGCCCCATCCTCAATTGTTCCTTGGAGAAGCCAGGCTTCTCAGCTGCAGAATCTGGGACAGCATGTTTTATTTTCACCATAACCATCAAAGTCATAGACAGGGCAAAGGCATTCAGCCTGTGTACACGGTGAGCCGGAGTTAGGCTGGGACGTCCCTGAATCTGTCTCCTAGGACCAGAACTGCCTCATTAAAGGGATAAAAGATGATATCTGCTGAGCTGGTGGAAAGTGGTGGCTGCATTTTTATTAAAGTCTCTGCTGCAGCGGTCCAGTCCCCAAAGGTTCATATTCCAAGAATCTCCACCCCTCTGCCTGGAGCATGTAAGTGATTCTCCGTAAGTCATTAAGGTAAAACAACAAGCTTTCTATTGTGCTTTTCGCACAAGACTGATGTCGTTGCATAAAAGCTACATGTTTCCGTTCCTTGGCCTGAGCCTGCAAAGATGAAACTGACCTCATAATTTATCATGGAGGTCCCAGGAGCACCACACATGGCTGACATGGATGGCTGCATCTTGAGCAGACTCATAAAGGGCCATGTTCCAGCACTGGCAATTCCAGGGCTTGACATTTTAGGTATTTCTCTGGTAGGAGCAAGCCACCTCATCCCTACGACTGTCTTGCTTTATCACATACCTTCTGGTCTGTGAGAGAGCCACCAAAGCTCTCAGTGATCTCAGATTGACCCCCAGGACTGCAATTGCAGGGCTCTCGTGTTCTCACCTTGGTGCCAGGGCAAAAGTGAATCTAGCCATGACGTGGCCCCATAGATACATGGAGTCCCAAGCACCAACCTCAGTGCCCTGGGTCAGATCCTGGACCAGAAAAGCCAGAACAAATGACAAACCTGCCCAGGAAAATAAGTGTAGGCAGCCACAGTCCTCAAGTGGGCAACTCGTGGGCTTGAAGAAAGGCCCTTCGCATGCCCCAATCCCCCCAACAGAGCCTCTGCTCACTCATTTTCTTTCTCTCTGGCTGGCCCCTACCCACATCCTCACATCCGAGGGGCTCAGTCCCCCGCTGAAGTACAGCTCCCTACCTGAGGGTGGCGCTCTCCCCCTGCCGGACCGTCACGTTGTCCATAGCTTTGGGGAAGGTGGCATCTCCGCTGCGCACGGGCACTCCTGTGGGTACAAGGAACAGCAGCCTGAGAGACACGACCACGAGGCACTTCCAGGGCAGGAACAGGTACCCACAGACCCCCATCCTCGACGGCCACAACTTCCCAGAACTCCGGCAGAGGCACGGTCGTTGTCCCCCGCCCCGCACACCAGCGTGTCTCGGGCGGTGGTGTGGGGAGACGGGAAGGGGATGGAGCAAGCCAGAAGCAGAGAGGGGGAAGGAGGAGAAACGAGTCCACGCTCTCCGGAGTCTAATGATTCTTCCTCAAATCCTGCCTCAGCTTTCCAGCCTAGCAGAACCAGATGCCCCCTCCTGCATCCAAAAAGAGCTTTCTTGACGCTCCCCTGGGGAGGAGGGAGGCAGCCAGGAAGGGAGAGGAAGAAGGAAGGTGCAGGGATGAAGGTCACAGATTGCTCTTTCTCTGCCTCTCTCTTCAAGCTGCTACTTTAAGATTCAGTTGGGCACGTTCTGCAGAGGTCTGGCATCAAAAGTTTATAACCCAAAGAAGCAAGGCAAGTGTCTCTGACATAAAGGAGATGTCCTAAATGCTGCCGCTTCAAGGAGAGGAGAAAATGTTTTATTAGCTCATACACATGTATAGATGTATTTATAGACCAGCCCGAGTCTCGAATCTGGAACCCAAAGACGGCAAAAAGTTCCAGCGCGGGGACGGGCGGCCGTCGCAGCCCGAGGATCCGTCGGTGCCGTGGGCGTCCTCCACCGCAGCCCGGGCGGCGACTGGTGGCCTGCCCTGCCCGGCCCGCGCAGCCAGCCCGCGGAGCGCCGCCCGGCGCAGGCTCCGGGCGCACGGGGAGC